>NC_085138.1:261310069-261623532 GCF_035046485.1 Aedes albopictus
CAAAACATCAATCCAGATTCTTGTGTACCATGTTCCACGTAAATATATCGCTAATTTTGGTCAGAATAAATTACCTTTTAAAAGTTTCACCCACCATCACCGCCGCTATTCCGTTCCAACACGGCTCGATCGTGATCTCACTCACTACTACTGTGTGGTTGGCGTTGTTTAGAAAACGACCGTCATTAGCAACGTCCAAACCGTTGTACTAACGGCAGCAGCCATTAGTCACTTTTCCAAATGAAATTAATTAAAACACGCTTCAAACGGCGCATGAAATAAGCCCCCCGAGAGATTGTTGGTTGTTGGTTGCTGCTGCTCCGTTCGAATGGCACTCTCCTAGCTATGACGAAGTCTAGGTCGCGCCACGTCGACCGCCCAGGCCCAAGCCCGGGTGCGTGTCATCGTTGTCCATCCATGTTCGAGTATGAACACGCGGAAGTGTCGGTGATCTGTCTTTCCGAAACGGGAGCGACGCGCATCACCCACCACCACACCACCCAATTCCGTTCGTTCGCGCGGTGCGGCCTAATGTTTGAAAAATCCGCGTTTTACAACTCGGCAACAGCGACCTGCCTAGAGCTAGAGCTCCACGTTGCGTTGGTTGGGGAAACCGTTTACAAAACAAATCGTCCGTCCATTTCGGGTTCGGTTCGTTGATGTTTATGTTTCACAAGCTAACACAGCACCAGGAATAAAAAAAAATCCCTCTAAAATGCGCACACGTTTATTTGAACACAAGCGAGAGTGAAGATTGTGGACGGTGGTGTTGGCGGTGTGGAAGAAACCGCGCTAATAAATGTTCTTCTTGCCACCCACATGTGACGACGACGAGGGAAAGGCAGGAGCGAGGGTGACGATCGAAAGATGATGTATGGCCGCCATGCCGTGCCGTGCTTCACTTGTTCGACTTTACTGTGCTAGTGCTCCTGCTTCTGGGTCGTTCAACCAGAGAAGTGACTGGCAGCCACAAGTGGTCACCACTAGCGTCATCGTTGTTCGACAAGGATTTTTACGTAGAATTATTCAATCGAGAAAACATGTGTAGATGAACGTCTTAGAAGCTACGTCTTCAATGGCTTAAAGTATTGCACCTAAAGGGATTGAATTTATTTTTTGAATGGTAGACTTCTTGTAGATATACATATACAACAGAAATATGTATCATGGTTAGGGTCTCCTGTTAGGCTTGTGGCCTAAGGCTATGATAGCCAAATCGGAGACGCCGGGTTCAATTCCGTTCCGATCGGGAACTTTTTTCGACTTCTCTGGGCGTAGTGTACCATTGGTCTGCCTCAGAATGTACAAATTTATGCTATGGCAGGCAAAGGAAGCCCTTCAATTACTAACTGTAGAAGTGCCCAAAGAACACAGCTGAAGAGTGGCAGGACAAATTCCTGTGGGAATGTAGAGCCACAAAGAAGACAAAAACCAGATTTTTTTTTCAAAGATTTTTCACGTAACCCTGAAGTACTTTCTCCCGGAATTCCTCTTTGAAAATTTTCCGTTATTCCTCCCTGACTGATATTCCATCAGGGATTTGTCAGTAGGATTTAATTCAGAGTTCCTCCTGGGAGGTCCAGGTTTTCACAGGTATCTTGGAATAGATCCCAGAGATCCTTGCTTAAATCTCTCAGAATATTGCTGAAAATTGCACCAGAAATTCAACTCAGGATTTCTCCTAAAGGCTCTTCCGGGATTTCACAAGAGAGTTTCGTCCGGAATTTCTGCAGAAGATCCTTAAGGGAGTTTTTCGAAGGTGTTCCTGGAACAACTCCAAAAGTTTGACGTAAGTTTAGTTAGAGTACCAGGAGAAATTCCCTGGTATTCCAACTGAATGTTCTATTACAGGTTACTTTTCTACCACAATTTCTGCTGGCATATCTTCCGAATAGTTTCAGCTTCTTACAGAAGTTTCTCCCGGAAATCCTCTCAGAAAATCTCTTGGATATTCTCCTAGAGTTTTCTTATTGATTTTTCCTTGAATTTTACCCGGGATTCCTGTAAGAGTTTCTCTTGGGATATCTCCTGTACAGCTAGAACATCTATAGTATTTCTCTTGGGATTCTTTTTTGAATTTTTCATGGAATCTTTTTCGAACTATTGTCGTGAATGTTTCCAAGAGTTTTCACTAAGCTCTGAAACGATTCCTACAATTCTGCGGGATTTGTTCCTAACCGACAGTTCCGGGGATTCGTCAGTGATTCCCTTGGGATTTCCCTAGGAGCTCCTCATGCAATCCACGAGTTCCTCTGGAATTTATTTGCTCTCAGAGTTCCTCTCGGGACTTCTACCGGTTCTATTACAAGGGTTTTTCTTAAAACTTACCCAGGCTGTCATCCAGTGTTCCTCATGCGATTTCCATAGTTTCTCCCGAAATGTATCCAGAAGTTCTTCCTAGGATCCTTCTGGGACATCTCCCAGAGATTTTCGTGAGCATTCTTAAGAGCTTCTTTAGCAGTTTAACCCCAGGATTTCTCCCAGATCGTGTTTCGCAATTTCTCCAGAATTTTTCCCTGAGATTTTTTGGTTTGCAAAAGTCTCTCCTTGGATTTCTCCTATACTGTCGAGACCCTAGCACGCTAAACGTGGAGCACAAATTGGTTGATGTGGTTGGAAGACAACTGAGAAATTACGGTGGGCCTTATAGGAGTCCTGACTGTAGGTTCTTCCTGAGTTCTTCCACGAGTTCTGGCTGGGATTTTTTTTAATAAAATATTTTCCGAAGATTTTCGTAGAATTTCTCCTGATTTTTTTAAGAATTGCAGAATGTTTACTCGGAATTTTTCCCGAAGGAGCTATCTAAATTTCTTTGGAAATTTTCCCAAAGTTTTCTCTGAAGGATTGCACGGTAATAGTAGTAGTTGAAATTCACAAAAAAAAACATGTTGCTATATGAAGCTTCTCACGGGAAGTTCTTGTATTGTTTTAGGGAATTAGTTTAGAAGTCACCCCGGAGTCTCAGCCGGAAGATTTTTTCTTGTTTTTTATTTTTAGTATTTGCTTCAGGAATTCCTATCGGAGTTCCTCCCACAATTCAGATTTCCTTCTCAAATTTTCTGAAAAAGCCCCAAGCTGGATATCTATTGGTATAACTCTTGGGATCTCGAGAATTCCTTGAAACAAATGAGAGGGATTTCTCTGAGGATTCTCCCGGAATTCCTTCAGGAGTTGCTGCTGAGATTTCTTCACTGAGATATTTCCCATAGATTTCGTTTGCATTTCTCGAAATTTTTTTTAGGATTTCCAGATATTCTAGCCGGGATTTCTCCCAGAGAATCTTCTGAAAATTCTCAAGAAGTTTTCCCAGAAGTTGACCTGAAAGTCTGTTTGCACGGGATTTGTGCAAGAATTTTCTCTGGGACTACTTCTTTATGAAGTTTCCCTAAGAATTCATCCAGGAATTCTACCAAGAATTCCTCCAGGAATTCTACCAAGAATTCCTCCAGGAATTCGACCAAGAATTCCTCCAGGAATTCTACCAAGAATTCCTCCAGGAATTCCACCAAGAATTCCTCCAGGAATTCCGCCAAGAATTCCTCCAGGAATTCCACCAAGAATTCCTCCGGGAATTCTACCAAGAATTCCTACAGGAGATCTACCAAGAATTCCTCCAGGAGTTCTACCAAGAATTCGTCCAGGAATTCTATCAAGAATTCCTCCAGGAATTCTATCAACAATTCCTCCAGGAATTCGACCAAGAATTTCTCCAGGAATTCGACCAAGAATTTCTCCAGGAATTCGACCAAGAATTCCTACTGGAGTTCTACCAAGAATTCCTCCAGGAGTTCTACCAAGAATTCCTCCAGGAATTCTATCAAGAATCTCTCCAGGAATTCGACCAAGAATTCCTCCAGGAATTCGACCAAGAATTTCTCCAGGAATTCGACCAAGAATTCCTCAAGAAGTTCGACCAAGAATTCCTCCAGGAATTCGACCAAGAATTCCTCCAGGAATTCGACCAAGAATTCCTCCAGGAATTCGACCAAGAATTTCTCCAAGAATTCGACCAAGAATTCCTCCAGGAATTCTACCAAGAATTCCTCCAGGAATTCTATCAAGAATTCCTCCAGGAATTCTATCAAGAATTCCTCCAGGAGTTCTATCAAGAATTCCTCCAGGAATTCTATCAAGAATTCTTCCAGGAATTCTATCAACAATTCTTCCAGGAATTCGACCATGAATTCCTCCAGAAATTCGACCAAGAATTCCTCCAGGAATTCGACCAAGAATTCCTCCAGGAATTCTACCAAGAATTCCTCCAGGAATTCTACCAAGAACTCCTTAAGGATTTTTTCCAAGGATTCATGCAGAGATTCCTCCAAGACATCTGCCTAGATTTCTTCCAAGCGTCCCTCCAGGAATTCCTCCAAAAATTCCGACAGGAACTTCCCCAAGAATTTCAACAGGTGTCCCTCTTAGACTTATAAAGAATCCCTTGAGTAATTCCGCCAGAAATACCTCCATGGATATTTTCAAGAAATTCCTTCAAGAATTTAGCCAAAAAACACTCCAGTCTTTTATGAATACTTCCAAAATTCTTCAAAACACCTCCAGAAAGTACTCAGGAAAATATTCTTGGAACAATTCCAGTGACTCCTCTGAGACTTCCTTCAGGGAATTCTCCAAGAACTGCTTCCTGGAGCAAGTCTTAGAGGAATTCCTGAAGGATTTCCTTGAGAAATCCCTGGAGGAATTTTTGAAGTTATTTTTTTATGAAGGAATTCCGGGAGGATTTCGTAGAGTATTTCCTGTGAGAATTCCTGGTGGAATTTCAAAAATAGTTCCCGGAGGAATTCACGCGAAGAATTCCTAAAGCATTTCCCGAAACAATTCCTGGAGGATTTCTTGAAATAATTCTTGAAGGAATTCCTGGAGCAATTCCAAGAGTAAAATTTTGGAGTATTTCCTGGAGGAATTACTGGAATAATTCCTGGAGGAATTCCGGAAGCACCTTCTGGAAGAATTTATGTAGTAATTTTTGAGGATTTTTTTTTATAAAATTTCCTGGGGGAATTCTTGGGGGATTTTCTGGTGTAATTCCTGGAGGAATTTCTGAACTCATTTTTTTTAATTTTTATTTTCTGGAGGAATTCCTAGAGGATTTCCTGGAATATGTCCTGGAGAAATACGGGAGGATTTCCTAAAATAATTTCTCAAGGAATTCCTGGAAGAACCCCTGGTGGAGTTGCCGGAGGAAGTTTGGGATGAATTTGTGGAGGAAGTTATGAGGAACTTCAGTCGATAGCGCTCTACGATTTGTGGAGGAATTCCTGGAGGAATCCCTGGAAGAATTTCTGGAGGATACCGTGGGGGAATTTCTGAAGGAATCCCATAATGTATTCTTAGATTAATTAACGGTTATTCCTAGAGAAACTCCTGGAGTAAACCCTGGAGAAATTTCTGTAAGAATCCCTTGAGGAGTTCTTGAAGAAATCCCTGGATTAGTTGTTGGAGGAAATCTTCGATGAATTCCTGAATGAGTCCATAGAATTCATGGAAACATTCGTGAAGAATTCCTGGGGGTATTCCTGAAGGAATCCCATGAGGAATTCCTGGGAAAATTCCTGGAGGAAGCCCTGGAGAACTTCTTGGAGGAATCCTAGGAAAATTTCTGGAGCAACCCTTGGAAAAATCACCTGAGACACAACAGAAATAATCGTGAAAGAATTACATCCATAAAGTGAAGAGATACAAGAGTAGAGCTTGTAGAGCTTGATTGTCTTAATTCCAGAATAGTTTGGATGGCCTAGGTCACCAAGTAAATGTAGCTAAGTTATCAGAATTTCACTCTGAGGCCTAACCTTAGAGTAGATTATATTCCGCGAGCATTACCTACAATAAAAATATTCTAAGATTTACAGATATTACGACCCATACTTCAAAATATATTGGGTCCATTTATATGCGAGTGGACACCCAAATAGCAACCCATAGGGATCCCCATAGAGATCCCCATAGAGATAGTTAGGAGGTGCAACAGACACAATTGTGAAAGAATTAAGCCGATAGAGTGAAGAGAAACAAGAGCCTGTAGATTTTGAAGGTCCTAGTTCCAGAATAGCTTGAAATATCTCTTGTATGTAGCAGAAGCATTATAGTTGTGCACTGAGGCTCCATCAGCAGAATAGTCAACATTCCATGAATATTTTTTACAATTAAAGCTTCTTAACTTTTTAAGAAATTAAACTATTCCATATACAACTTTAAAAGTTATCACAAATCTCTTATTTCGGCGGAAAAAATCGAAAAAAAATGATTTTGGAATGATTGCGAAATTTCAATATTCAGACAAATGCATTTTTCAGCAAAGTTGATCAGTCTACCGAAACACACAACTTTTTCTGAACAAACTGTTTACTTAAAACATTTCGTTTACAAAATAATAAAAAATCGTTGTTTTAATTTTTTTATTTAAGTTTTGCGATATTTATAAAAGCTTTGCTCAACAATGTTTACTTTTTTCACAGATCAAATTTCAAGTTACTATGAATGCCCAAACAAAGATCAATCGGTGCATTAGAAGCTGAGATTGAATCCACCAAACATGAGCATTTTGTATGAAAAAGAGCCAATGCGCATTTCATTCTGTCCAGTAATGTATGTACTTCGGCGAGCTCCTGTAAACGCCTCCAAAAAAATGCTCGGTAGAATTGAAGGAATAAACCTAATGGAAATTAGAGCAATATTGAGAATTGCCTAAAAAGATTCTTGCAAAATCTTTGGGAGCATCCGAAAAAAATTTCAGAAAAAATATCTGCAAAAAAAGCTGAAGAAATTACGGAAAAATATCTTGAAGGAAAGCCGTGATAAGATCAGAGTAAAATCGCAGGAATTTTGGATTGGATTATAGTAATTTGTTAGGAAGAAATCTTGGAAGAAATCCGGGTTAAGATTTCAAGAATTGTTTTGGAAAATTTGAGAAAAAATGGCAAACTACCCTGAAGTTATTCTGAATTGATATACTAAACATTTCGGAAGTAACTTTTCGGAAACAATTCTGGGTGGAATCCGTATAAAAATTTCTGTAGAAATCTTCAAACCAATTTAAGTAACATTATAAGGAACATATTCAAAAAGAAACGCAAACGAATCTCTGGAGAGCTATAGCACAGGTACTCTTCAAGGTTCGCCAGGGGATTCGGTTGGAAACATGTTCTAGAGAAAACTCAATATTTCTTCAATAATTTCTCTAGGTGCTATCAGAAAATTCTTACAAAAATATCAATACTACTATGAAATAGTCCGGAGCTTGCGATAAAGGATTCTATGCATATGGCTTTAAGAAAATAAACATATTATGTCACAAACTCTAAAATTGATAAATTTTGAAAATTTTATAGAAAAAGACGTGAAGCGGACCTAGTGTGATGGTTCAATCACGTCACTATCACGCCGAGGATCTGGGATCGAATCCCACTTCCGACAAACTCACAAAATGTGAGTTCTACCTTCAGAAGGGAAGCAAAGCGATGGTCCTGAGATGAACTAGCCTAGGGCTAAAAATCTCGTAAATACAGATAAAAAAAAGAAAAAATCGACTTTTCAATAACATTCACCTAAACATATTTTTTCAACTTACGAATACTAATAAATCACAACGTGTATTCCTTACCTGAAAAGAAAAGAATGCAAAGAGAAGACATATAAGTATAATGTAAAAATGAATACATGTTTTAAGAATTTGCAATTTAAAAAAAATATGAAAGTAATACCGCACACACCAAAAAATCCAAATTTGCCCGATGACCTACAACCTACAGTCCTTTCACCATCTCTACACTTTCAGAACGTTTCTACTTCTGAAAATTCTCCCAAACAATTCCTTCCTTCTAACCTCGAATCTAATCCATTCCATACAAACACCATCATCGCCATCACCCTTGAAAACAAAAACAACGCATCGTCGAAACCGGACCGAAACTGACCGGATCGCCCCATTGAATGTCATTCATCTTCGGCGGAGGTCCTTTCTTCTTCAAAAATTTCGTAAGATTTACCGGTTTGGCGATTAATCCTTGCTCTGGGCTACAGCTAGCCAACGCAGCAGCAAGACGGAAAGCACGGTAGTTGGGTTTCATCTTCGTAAATTTTCCCATGTAGCCGTTAGCCAGCATCCGATGCGGCGCATCGGACCCCTTCTTATCGAGTGATCTCTGGTCCGGTAAAAAAAACCCGAAACTCACGCAAAATTGAGGTACATACGGGTTCGCCGCACCGCACCGGTTTCTAGGAAGTCGTCAAAAAAGCGATCACCCCCTCTACCTACTAGTCGGACTCCGGCAGCTCCGAGGGTAACCCTCCGAGCGGCTGGGTAGCCCATTTTTTATGCCATTTTATTACGAACCAAGCAGGAGAAAATATATTCATAATTTTATTTTATTTTTTTTACGGCTGGCTGCAGCAATTTCGGCTCGGTTCGCATACCACCGCACCACCGATGGGCTCGCTATTTTTGTGGCGAAAGCGAATCCACCGAAGAGGTTCTCGTTTTGGCGCATCAAACCTGGCTGGTTGACGGTGGTGTGGCCGGTAGAATGAAGGAGGTTGTGTCTTGTCATGCTCTTTGGCTTTGCTACCCGGTTATTTTCTGCAAGAGGAACCGCAGCTGAGTCCTCTGTGTGGGCAGAGGTTGTCAAATCCCGGGCGGGTGTTGATGTACGAAGCGAAAGCAGAGGTTGCGACTGGAACCTTGGAATGAGGAGCAGCAGATGCTCCAACTTCAACGGGAGCACCCGCATTCATGTGCAGAAACCATTGATGAAGAAAAAGACGTATTCTACGCACAGCTCGACGTCAAATCATCCAAGAAAACCCAAAATGCCCAGGTAGATCAGAAGAAGGAATTCAGACCGACGAATGAAAACGGTCTACGAATACAGCAGAGCTTCTCTTATCATCTGGAGATCACACTCAGTGTACGGAATCATAAATCCACTAGGTTTTGATTGATAGATGGCCTAAAACTCTCCGTAATCAACAATGTACGGTACCAACGTCCGCCTCGGCACAATCAAGAACGACTGAAGCAACCGGATGTCGCACAGAATCGCCAGGCGACGTTACCAGAGAAATATGAGCTCGATATGGATTGCTGGACTACAGCAAAAGCAGTTATGAACAACACAGCCGAGAGCAGCGTAGGGTACATAGGACGGGGAGTCGACGGAACAAATGATTCAACAAAGAGTGCAGAGCGATTGTGAAGGAGAAGAACACAGCGTGGGCGGTAATGCTGCAGCATAGAACCCGGCAGAATGTATGTCACAACGGCCTCGTGTCACGAGCCAGTGCCTTCCAGTGACCCGTAGCTCCAAGCTGCTCAACCTCTGCTGCTTACCGTATACATATTAAGATTGGCGAACCGTATTGCTTCCTGTGCAAAAAGAACGAAAAAAACCCTAATTAATCCACCTAGCGGTGATGGTGCCTTTCTCGTGCTTTAAAATATCCTTTCAACAAAACTCAAGCGGGGCGTGATGACATTGACATAAATATAAAATGGAAACTGCTTGCTAAATCTACTCAATATGGATACATTATTTATTAGCATAACATCCAATATTCAGAAAATATAAGACAACGATCCAAAATTCAAACCAAACAAGTGTTATGAAGCCGCAAAATTTCTAAACGTCATTTTAGATTTTCCGGTCATCATTTTTTGACTCCGAATATCTACCCTAACTAAACTAAGCGCCATCTAGAACATTGAGACACCATCTTGGATGTTCTGGTATTCATTTTTGGACTCTGCACCTATAATTACATAAAATAGTCACCGTTACCAGTTTTGGACGAAGACCGGCATTCTTCCCCGTTCAAACTATAGTCATATTGCAGACCTTGTGAAACAGCGCACAGCTTGGGTTTTCTGATTACAAATTTTGAATTCTGGACATATTTCCATACAAAATATGCCCATAATGCAAGAATTTAAAATCCTATCAAATAGGCGCTAACTTGAATACTGGGCCATTATCTTGGATTTTGGACCGCTATCTTGGATACTCTGGTGGACTCGGAACATATTTCCCATACCAAATACATTTATTTTACATAGTTTTAGAGCTCAAAATTCCTTTAAAAAAGCCGCCATCTTCTGTTGACGCGATCAAATTCTTATTTTTCCATTCAACGTTGACCCATCCTGCTATTAACACCTTAGGATTCTGGAATGGTACGATTTGATGAGATCGCTTTAGTTTTGTCTATATTTTGTTCTCTATTTTTTCCCTATTTTTCCATCAGGTTATCGATAAGTCGTGATCAGTCTTGTTAGAGATCACAGTCATTTGAACCTTTTCGTCGATATTCGGCCTCCTTTGTCTCCGACATTCGCAACACAAGCAATCAAACTACTGTTCGAAACAAAAATGTCAAACGACGATAGCGGCTTCGGGAGACGGTTCGGCTTTTGTTATTCCTGTCTTCTTCCATAATAAGAACTATATTGCCCATCTGTGTGTCGCAACATGCAAGAATAAACTAATATTAACATTCATAATCGGAATTGGCTGAAAATCTATGCGTAAAGATAGAATTAGACAAATGTCATCGTGTCAGATGACATTAATTTGACCCTTTCTTATGTTTATTGATCTTCGTTCTACTGCTCGTGTTGTGTGTAAGAGGTAACGGTAGCGCACGAATGTAACAAAGCAAGCTGACACCCGACTGCAGCGAAATGAAGGTAGTAAAAAGTGTCGAATATTTACAAGACTGGTCGTGATTTGATGTACCGTAAACCGGGGTCAAATTTATCTCCGGGTTGAAATTGATCTGACGTTTTTCCGTTACATAAAGTATGTTTTAAATAGTTTCCTTACATGTATCGTTTAGTATAGGATTCCTACATAACGATACTTTGGAGGGAACTATGTAAATTATGCTTTACTAACTGAAAAACGCCTGATCAATTTCGACCCGGAGATCAATTTGACCCCGGTTTACGGTACCGATCCAAGGGTTTGGTTAAATTTTACATTTTACTACCCGGATCTTATTCCGGGTAACTACCGGCTGAACCAAATATGGTCTGACACTATTGTCTTGTTAACTGTTCATCGGTTAACCAAAAACGTTGCTAATTGAAGGTATCACATGCAGGGTTTGACAATTTCGACGGGACTCTCGGAACCAATTCCGGAACACTACCAGTTGTCTCTAGCGTGATCTAAGGCTATTTTCTTGCTAACTATTCATCAGGTTTTCGCAAAAGCCATGATTTGATGTGTCACATGCCTGGATTTGGTTTACTTTTACATTTGACCTCTTCCGGCCACTCAAAACCGATTCCGAAACACTTGCTGGCCGTTAATAGGAAGTAATCAGCTGCGTTTATGCTAGAGTGCCGGTAGAGGCGCTTTTCTGATAAATGCGGTAAACGTGATAACAGTGTAAACAAGCAGAAAAGTTTGCGCTACGGAATCGTAGATGGCGCTCGTGTTCCACGTGTTTTTCACATATACAGCAGCGCCGCCTGCACCTATCCACTCGGAAACATCATGCGCAGCACGGGTGGAAAATGCCAGTCAGAAAAAAAGAAGTAAACAGCTTGCAATTTGTATGGTGGCGTAATAAATTCTCTATTACTGTAATGAATCCGGAAGAAACGCGTAGGCATAATGATTTTGTTTCTAATTTGCAACTTTTTGCCCCAGGGTACAAATCGCTGCGATGCGGAACAAGTGCAAGCCAGCGATTTGTCCATACAAGAAAAATGATTTTACTTTTAATGTGGTGGCGCCATCTCTGAGAAAAACAAGCTTTGATTTCTTACTATTAGGTAATCTAAAAAGCCGCAATTTGATGTGACGCATGCACGGGTTTGTTTCTCTTTCAGATTTGACCACTTCGGCGGGAACTCCGGAACCGGTTCCGGAACACTACCGGTTCAGATATGGTCCGAGACTATTTTTCTGCTTACCGCTCATCAGGTTATCGAAAATGCCGTGGTTTAATGTGTCGCATGCATGGGTTTGGTTCAATTGTATGTTTTGCCACTTCCAGCGGGACGCCTCAAACCGGTTCCGGAACACTACCGGTTCAGATATGCTCTGAGATGGTTTTCTTGCTCATTGTCCATCAGGTCATCGAAAATGTCGTGGTTTAATGTGTCGCATGCATGGGTTTGGTTCAATTGTATATTTGGCCACTTCCAGCGGGACGCGTAGAACCGGTTCCGGAACACTACCGGTTCAGATATGGTCTGAGACTATTTTCCTGCTTACCGCTCATCAGGTTATCGAAAATGCCGTGGTTGGATGTGTCGCATGCATGGGTTTGGTTCAATTGTGTGCTTTGCCACTTCCAGCGGGACGCCTAGAACCGGTTCCGGAACACTACCGGTTCAGATATGGTCTGAGATAGTTTTCCTGCTCATTGTCCATCAGCTTATCGAAAAAGCCGCTATTTGATGTGTCGCATGCATGAGTGTGGTTCACTTTTATATTTGACCACTTCCGGCGGGACACCCGGAACCGGTTCTGGGACACTACCGGTTCAGATATGATCTTAGACTATTTTCTTGCTTACCGTTGATCAGATTAACGAAAAATCCGCGGTTTGACGTGTCGCATGCATGGGTTTGTAGCATTTTCATATCTGGCACCTTCCTGGGGTACCAGTCCGGAACACCTAAATGGCCATAACTCTGGAACGGCTGGACCGATTCGAACCATTTTCAATAGGAAACAATGAGACCAGATTCCGCGTCGAATGAACCATCGGTCATTAAAATCGGTTGAGGTTTACTGCCAAAAAGTGATGTGAGTTTTTTTTGTACACACACATACACACACACATACATACATACACACACACAGACATCACCTCAATTCGTCGAGCTGAGTTGATTGGTATATGTGACTCGACCCTCCGGGCCTTCTATCAAAAAGTCGTTTTTGGAGTGAACATATAGCCTTTCCAGTACACTTAGTGTACGAGAAAGGCAAAAACAGCGGCAGGATCCGTACTGCAAGGCGTTGCGAAAACCCATCAGGGAGGCTAGGGTACGGTAGCAACCGGTAATGGACGTCGTCGGCCACCGGGAGAAGGATAAATATTCCAAATTTTATACGATCTAACACGTCGGCTCGGCGGCAGCGTATGTATACCGGTCGGTCGGACCGGTCAGAGGGTGTGAGTGTGTGTGTGTGTGTGTGTGTGTAAACATACCACATTTAGACGCCTTTACTGCACACGAGGTGCTACTGGCCGTGTTTGGCCCATAGAGCTAGAATGTGGCACAAATTTGCAAAGCCCCAGCAGCGCCCTTCCCTTGCATGGATGACACGGCCGGCGGAAAGGGCCATGTGTGTGTGTTGGTGTATAAGTTTAATTAGTGGTTTAATGTTTTCATTAGGGTTATTAAAGAAAAGTTTTTATGACAGTCGGTCATGAACAGATGGTGCCCTGGCCTGGCGTCCCTGGTACTTTCAGTCTTGTCGTGTCGGTCGTGTCGTTTGCTCCGGAGGTCCAGCGAAGATGATCAAATGAAGAGGCGTTTTATGAAGCCCTGCCAGGAGCAGCAGCAGAAGCAGCGCAATGTCATAACCCTTTGGTGGTTGGTTTCTTCTTCGACGGGCGGGGTGTGTGGTATCGGTGTGGACCGGAACACCGGAACAAGGCGCAGAAGGAAAATTGAGTCCCGCCGGCTGCAGATGATGCCCAAACAATGACCGGTGGAGGGCGGTTGGTTGGGTTGCTCTTAAGGTTGTTTTGAATTGCTTTATTTTGCACTCTGTTGTAGATTGTGGCATTTGATGTATTGCTGATGAAGTTGCGCTGTTATTAAGACTTTTTTTTTTTCTTACATTCCTTCTAATGCTTACGTTCTTCAAGACTTCAAGCCTCTTTGCCACTTATCAATAGAATTTGAAGTTAGGTACACGAATCCTTCTACTATTACCACATTTTTCACTATACATCATTACATACTACCAACTGTATTATTGGACCAACGCCACGCTGTCTACCAAAGGTTCAGTACCTCATCTTGCTGATGTTGATTGTGTATGAGACCAATTCTTTCCAGGCTCGAATGTCTCTTTGAAAGTCCATCCTGGTTATCTAAACTTGATCGTCCGAGAAACAATAAAACATAGGAGTATTTGCGACCATGTGACGATAGTGGCAATTCTTTGCAAGTCAGCTTTTTCAAAGGCTCCTGCAAGAGAAATATTGAACAACTTTTTCGAAAGAACATCACCCTGCTTCTACCCACCTAGGGTTACGAATAACGTTGAAATCCCGTCCTTAATCTGTACGCTTTATTCCGATCCATCAAGTATTGCTCTTATCAGCATAATTAGCCTAATGAGATAGCTGCTTGGGACCAATCGGCAGCTTCAGTGTGTGAGTTTTGATGTTCTTCTATTTTAACCCCAGTTGACGATTGACTCTCGTTCGGTATAGACGTGTTTTGTTAGATCGGAAACAATAAATCAATCAATAGGCTGCTCCCAGCTGAAGTGCTTTGTGCGGTTAAAAGTTCGGAACAATAGGCAAAATGGAAGGACTAGTGAAGAACACGCTGATGTTCAAGTTTCCGGATGGTTTTGCTGGACCAAGTGTGGTGGAAATGGCAAGGTTTGCCAAGGCTTTTGACGCGGACAAGTTCACTATGGAAAGTGTGTACAAGATTTCCGAAGAGCGTTGCATATGCATCAAGTGAACGAGCGATGAAGGACGCCCTGATGCATAATCGAGAAGACCACGTGTTTGAGTACTCGAATGGAGAAAAAGTCGAAATTAAGATGTCTGTTGCTGGTGGATGTAGTAAGTACATCCGAATTTTCGATTTGCCCCCAGAAGTTCCCGATCAGGAAATTTCATCCGTCCTGTCGAAGTTCGGAGTTGTTCGCCGGATGGTTCGGGAAAGGTTTCCCGCTCAACTGGAACTGGACCTGACAACAGGAGTTCGAGGAGTCCACATCAAGATGAAAAAAGAAATTCCAGCTACACTGTTCTTTCTCAATCGCCGAGGAAGAATTTATTACGAAGGAGTTAAGCACAAGTGTTTCTTGTGCAAAGAAGAAGGCCACCTGAAGGCGGAATGTCCCCGAAACGTGGCAAATCAGAAGGGTAGGACGGTTAAAGGTAACGGCAACGTGGAGGCGGCTGGACCCGCTGTTCCGGCGGAGCAAACCAGTTATGCTGCAATGCTGAAAAACAAGGCGCTGATTGCCGAGATAGGTAGTTCGATGACGGTACTTGTACCGGCGGCAAAAGCTGCTACAGCAACACGTGACAACGAAAATGAATCTTCAAGCGGGTTCGGTGCAACCGGTGGTGCGCGCAAGGATTGTGCGCATCCTCCGGCTAACTAAAATGGTCATGCGGTAAAAAGGCAGCACGACAGTTCCTCAACTGAGGACGAGGGATTCAGTCGGGTTACGAAAAGTCGGAAGGTAAAGAAAGATGATGATGCTCTGGAAATCATCGCATCATCGTCCGCTAAACCGAAGGACAGTGGTAAAAGCAGGTCCAAAAATTGAGGTTAGTTTGAGGTGGATGAGCTGGAAAATTATGATGACAATGGCTATGTTTAGGGGTTATGGTTTTGGAATTTACTGGGTATAATGCGATTTTGGTTATGTTTGATGACAATTGGCTCGATTTGAGGTTATCGATTGGAAATGTGATTTATACTGGGTTATGTACAAACAGATGATGATAATGGCTGTGTTTGAGGTTATGATTAGCGACTCAAGATAATTTTTCGATCATGTGCGATTACGACTTGGTGATGACATGGCTATGAATTAAGGTTATGATTTTGGAATTGAAATAACTTCTTGCTAGTGCAAACTGGAACTTTGTTGATGACCATGGCAACGTTTTGAGGTTATGAATTCGTTTTTTTTTTTTGAATACTATGTAAGCAATGAATTTTATTCGTAAAGTTGCATCCATCAATATTAATTCAATCAAGGTGAACGTTAAAATATCTCTATTGAAAGAGTTTGTGCTCAATAACGATTTCGACGTAGTGTTTCTACAGGAAGTTGCATTTGATGATTTTTCTTTTTTGCCATCTCATGAAGCCTTCGTAAATCGGAATGGAACTAGTTCTGGTACGGCCATTTTGGTACGTAAATCGGTCGAGACGCGGGATTGCTTAAAATGTCCTTCTGGAAGAATTATTTCTATTGTAGTAGACAACATCAATTTCGTTAATATTCACGGTCATGCAGGATCTCAGCACAGAGCTGAACGTGATGATTTGTTCGAAATTCAAACAGTTAAACATATGGGTAAAACTGCAGTCTCCAACACGATAATAGGAGGTGACTTTAATTGCATTCTAGAGGACGATGATACTCGTGGAAATTTCAAAAATATCAGTAGAGGCTTAAAAACCTTGACCAACCTTTTTGACCTCAAAGATGTTGAACTTAAACTTAAAGGACAGAATAAGCAGTTCACCTTTTTTAGAAATGACTCCGCTTCACGGATCGACCGCTTTTATGCATCGAAGCAAATTTTAACCAAAATTAGCAAAATTGATACCAGGGCAATACCGTTTTCGGATCATCACGCGATATTTTTTAACTTTCAAATTGATGCCAATCAGCGAATTCCGGCTTTTGGAAGAGGCTACTGGAAGATCAAGGACTTTTTATTGCAGGATGATGAATTATCCCTGCAGTTTTCGGAAGAATACGATAGTCTGCGCGCTAGGAGAAAATACGTTAATAATTTTGCAGAGTGGTGGTGTTTTGATGTTAAAAAACAAAATTAAACAGTTCTATAATTCGAAGTTTTTTGAACATAATCAACGTAACCGTGCACAAAAAGAGGTTTGGTATAATAGGTTGAAAGAGTTAGAGAACCGGCAGATCAATAATGAAGATGTGAATGACGAGATGTTCCAAGTTAAATCCCTTATCGTGAACGCGGAAAATGAGCGTCTGCAATCAATTTGTTCAGGCTTTCAACCAAACACTATCCTGGAAGCAGAGAAAATGGGTATTTACCAGGTTTAGAAATTCGTTAAAAGGCATAGCAATCACAATCGTGTGCAACTGAAAACCAGCGATGGTCGTTTAAGCGACCATAGTCAGACAAAAGAAATTATTTATGAGCATTATAAGAATCAATTTGACGATTGCGGTAACAGTAATAGTACACTTTCAATGTTAACTTCAATCAGGAGAGCCCTTAGTGAAAATTCCAAACAAGCATTAGTTACACCGATTACAGAAGATGAACTTCTAGGTACGATAAAAAATAGCACTATGAAAAAAGCTCCCGGGCCAGACGGCATTACTTATGAGTTTTACCATATTCATTACTCTGTTGTAAAAGAAGATTTGCTCAAACTTTTCAACGGCATTTTTTCGGGCAATATTGTCCCAATCGAAAGTTTTTCTAGTGGAATTATCACACTAATTCCTAAAACAGGAAGTAAAAGCGATATCAATAACTATAGACCAATCAGTTTACTAAATGCTGATTATAAGCTTTTTTGTAAGATAATTGCCAATCGACTAAAAATTTGCCTCGAGGAGCTGATTGAAGCAAGACAAACAGCTGGAATCAAACATAAAAGTTGCACCGATAATCTTGATGTCATTCGTACTCTCGTTGTGAAAGCACAACAGTCAAAAAGGTTTAAATTTGCTCTACTCAGCATCGACCTTGAAAAGGCATTTGACATGGTTTGTCATAAACGATTATGGGAAATCATGGAAAAATTTCAACTACCAGAACAATTGATTAAATGCATAAGACTGTTATACAGTAAAGCGACTTCTAGAATCCTCGTAAATGGTTTTTTAACACCTTCCTTTGGAATCAAGAGATCTGTGCGACAAGGATGTCCTTTGTCCATGTTACTTTTTTGCTTATATATTGAGCCGCTTATAAGACACTTGAATAATAGTATATCGGGTATTTTAATTTCTGGGCGTTTTGTTAAAGTTCTGGCTTTTGCTGACGATTTGACTCTTCTCATCAGATCCGACTGTGAATTTGATGCTGTTTTTCAGATAATTGAAATTTTTTCAATATTTGCTGATATCAAGATAAATGTAAAAAAATCTGGATTTTTGAGATTCAACAATTGCAAGATAGGGCCTCAGCTCATTTCAGAGAAAAATGAATTGAAAATACTTGGTTTACTCATTAACTCCAATTACAAAGTAATGGTAGAGAGTAATTATAAGAAAATCATAGCAAGCATTAATATTGCCACACAGGCACAGATGTCGAGAAGACTTAATTTATTGGAGAGGGTCATTGTTTTAAATACATACATACTTTCTAAATTGTGGTATGTTTCACAAATTTTGCCGCCAAGTAATGTGCATATTGCACAAATTAGGAAGAATACAGGATATTTTTTGTGGGGATGTCATAGAATCTTCAAAATTGAACGAACTCAGTTGTACCTGCACAACCTCAAAGGAGGTCTAAATTTGCTTGATCCGGAAACCCAGTGTAAATCACTTTTCATAAGGAATTTACTTTTTAAAGGAAATGAAACTATCAATCACTATTTTATTGCTACAGGTGATTTGAAAAATTTGAGTCTTAATACACAGAGATATATTTCAAGAGCAAAGGATATAAAAGAACTGTCTCACTTAGTAACAAACAAACAAATATACAGTTACCTGATTGATGAAATTAACATAAAAGTCAAAGTAGAGGAAAAGTATCCACAGATTCTATGGAGTGAAATTTGGGAAAATATAAATCAAAATTTTCTAACTTTGTCAACAAGATCTGCACTTTATGAGATATTCATTGATATAGTTCCAAATAATATAAAAATGTTCAACAATATAGCGAATGTAGACAATTTCAATTGCGATGTATGTGGTAAACCGGATAACAATTTGCACAGATAATTAATTGTACAAAAACTTCAAAAATATGGTTGTGGGTATCGGGAATAATTAGGAATAGATTCAAAATTGAGATAAAATCTCCCCATCTACTGCTTTATAAGAGAGTAGGGAAGCAGAATAGAAAGTTTAAGGCAGCAATATGGTTAGTTTGCGAAGCTATTGCTTATAATGTAAATCATCATAGAAATCCAAGCTTGTTTCAATTTCAAAAAATAATAAGAGACACTAGATGGAACAGTAAAAAATTATTTAGTAATCATTTTGGAAATAATCTTAACATCTGTTGAAATAAATACAGATTTTTGTTAAGAATTAGGATTAAGATTGGCTTTAAAAACATCTTTGTATATTTTGTAATACTTTGTAATGTTTTTGTGAATGCTTTTTAAACAGTAAATAAACAGTAAAAATTAAAAAAAAAAAAAAAAAAAAAAACCCTTTTGGAGCCGATTTTTTTCGCCGCGGTCGACGCAACCTCGCTGGTATCGAACACGTTCGTTATGCTCGGCTTCATCGCCGGTGTCATATATGACCCCTTCGGCTCCAAAGGGTTAAGGCGACAATGGCGCCTGCTACGTCAGGATGCTGGTTTGTAATCAGTGTGGGGAAGTGTTGCCAACAGGCTGTTGAGTCATCTGCACCTGCACAAGGTCATGCGGATATCAGAGTGTTGATGAGAAATATTTGTTTTTGGCACAGGGGTTCACGCATTGGTGCATGAATGCCAGGCGAAAAATGATAGATTGTGTAAGGATTATTTACTATGAAGTGGCACAGTTCGTTCGGATGCATAACTTGTAGACGTTACAGGGTAGATTTACGCTGTGCTGTTCAAAGGAAGGGAACCGTTCCTAATTCTAGCGATAGCTTTGAACATAGGTTTCTGCATGAAATGAACGTAAAGAAAAGAGTATAGAGAAAGAAGATAGAAAAATACTCCCCACAGACTTGGCTTATCCGCTCATCCAGCTTCTGGCGGTACTCATCTGCCGCACCTTCTTCTGGCGTGCTTCAAGTACTCAAGTGCCATAAGTCATGGGCGTGTGTAGGACCCGACAGGAACAAGCTCTGCAGAAAGTGCGGAGTACACACTTAAAAATATTCGCGGGCTCGGCTTTCCGCGCACAGCCGACGAGTCAGTAAACTCAAAAACTGATATCTCAGTTAAAACTGCATTTGTAAGCTGATTCTCAGCAAAACAGTTGCCGAATCTCAGTAATGAACTATCAAAGTTGCTGAGATCTCGGTTATGTTGTTGTTAGTCGAGCGCTCGGCTGTGCGGGTCTCGGCGAAATTTTGAGAAAATGCTGTGATCCCGGCATTTCAAATTAAGTGTGTAGAGGGCCATATCGCCAGAGAGTGAAACTCGGCATCAAAATGCCTGATTTGAACGGCGAACAAGGGTCACACGACGGGTGAGCTTGAATGTCCTGTCCCGCGAGGAGGTAGAAACGGTCGATAATGCAGGATACACAGCTAAACCTGAACTACTGTGAAGCCGCGCAACAGTTGCTGTGGAAGTCAGTCTTGGAGGCAAGTGAAGACATCACACTACTGTCGGACCCATACCGCATTCCTCCCGATAACGGGAACTGGATAGCGGATAAGGCCAAGCTAGCGACGATCTGTACAACTGGTCGTTTTTCGGTCCAGGAAATAATTTCCACGTCGCACGAGGGCTTCGCAAAAGTGAAGATCAATGGAGTGTACTACTGCAGCTGTTATGCTCCCCCCAGATGGTCAATAGACCAGCTCTCGTCTATGCTTGATTCCCTATCAAGCGCACTTGTGGAATTGAGTCCCATGACCATCGGTGGAAACGCCTGGGCGATTGATTGGGATAGCCGAGAGAGGCTCGGCTCTACTCGAAGCTATGGCTAGACTGAACGTGGATGTCGCGAACGTAGGCTACAGAAAAACCTACAGTAGGAACGGTGCAGAGTACATCATCGACGTGACCTTCAGGAGCCCGAGTCCAAACCCTAGCTAGGACTGGAGGATCAACGTTGGATACATGCACAGTGACCATCTGGCGATTCGATACAGGGTGAAACAGGGAGAAAGGCGGCCAGCTTCGATAAGCCGGCATTTGTGGAGCGATTGTTTATGGAGGGTAATACCGACGATCTATTCAGCGATGATTTAGTCGAAACCCTAAACCGTGCATGCGACGCCGCAATGCCGAGGCGATCCCTTCCCAGAAATGGACGCAAACCGGTATACTGGAGGTGTCCAGAAATTGCAGAACTAGAAGGAGGATGCAAAGAGCTCGCACCGATGAGGGTAGAATGGGTCGAAGTGTGGCCTACAGGGCGGCGAACTGGCATTGAACAAAGAGATTAAATCTCTGCCAGGCAGCCAACGCGACCCCTTTGAGTGATACCTACAGAGTAGTCATGGCCAAAACTAATGACGCGTCAGCATCCCCAGAATGCTCCCCGAGATGCTGCAGAGGATCGTGGAAACGTTGTTCCCGCTCCACGAGACAAGACCATGGGACACGTCTCCTATGGCCAAACCGGCCAAAGCGATGTCACCCCGCTAATGACCGACGAGCTCATCGCAATAGCGAAGTCGCTTAAGTTGAACAAGACTCCGGGTGTAAACGGTATCTCGACAGTAGCCATCAAGACGGCTATCGAGGCATGTTCAGAATGGCTATGCCGATGTGCATAGACAGAGGCGAATTTCCAGAGAGGTAGAAAAGGTAAACAACATTGATTCTACTGCTCAAACTCGGGAAGCCACCTGGCGACCCGTCAGCATACTGACCTATCTGCCCTCTGGACACCGCACCGCCAGGAAACTGTTGAAACGGATCATTCTGTTTAGGCTGATGGTCTATACCGAGAAACCCAATAACTCCGCGTTTTCGGATAACCAGTTCGGCTTCTGGAAGGGTCGATCGACGGTGAACGCTATTAGGGCTGTAACCAAAACGGCCGATATAGCGTTCCAAAAAAAGCGAACGGTAATCCGCTATTGCGCGGTCTTCATGCTGGACGTACAGAATGCGTTCAACAGCGTCAGCTGGGTCGCCATCTAGTGCGTCATATACCGCCTGGGAGTCCCGGCTAGCCTATGCCGGATACTGGAGAGCTACTTCCAAAATACGGTGCTAAATAATCTATGACACCAAGGAAGGTGAGAGGAGCTGCAACATCAACGCAGGGGCACTTCAGGGCTCCATCTAGGGCCCGATACTATGGAACGCGGCCTATGATGGCGTATTGAGGCTCACGCTTCCACCGGGCCTAAAGCTGGTCAGCCGTAGTATACGGCAAGTCGATAAATGAAGTGGAACTGACAGCAGCGCACGCGATTGGCACAGTGGAGGACTGAATAAGGTCGAGACAGCTAGCCCTCGCACAACACAAACCGGAGGAGGTGGTGGCATATAATCGAAAGTCTTTTTTTTTCTAAACCATAGGGGGAAAATCTGCTCAACAGATACCCTAACAGGAAGGTTAGGGTAGTGTGAGGTTAAGGCCGTCTTCTACAACAAAAGTAAAAGCCAGGACTACTCTCTCCTCGACCCACTAAAACACATTCTTATGGTCGCCAAACCCTTCGTCTCTCCGGAAACACAAAGAAGGCATTGCTTCAGAGAGGGGCTAGTGCACATCGCACCCTCAAGGTTAGCTGCGTAGCCTGCAGCAACGAACATCGATGACTAGCTCTGGAGAGTCCATCACGGTAGCATGCTGGCGCTTAGCCGGTTTCCCGAGTGGTGCACACCACTCCCTTTATCCTCGGAAGGCAGGCAGGGTCAACCCCGCCCTTGCCCAACTGCTTTGCAGACATCAAGAACTGATGTCCAATTGCAAACCGATATGACCTGCCCGCAAAGGAAGGGTATCACTACCCTTCAGGCCCTATCAGATGCACCCGAAGGTTGCAGACAGCAGGGTTTCACCTACACCGACCCTTGCCGGGGACCCCTTTCCAACCGCGGACTCGGATCCATCCCAGTAGACAGACGCCACGACAGCACCGTTACCGGGACTTCCTCTCCGCGGCCACTTAATCGCTGTAAGGGTGGATCTCGACCGCAGGACACCGGTATGACCTACAAAGCCGACTCTGAACCCGTGGACCACCTCTTGTACCGCATCTGAATTAGCCATTCTCTGAGTCCACGCGCCACCTCCTCTGTAGTTTAGATGTGCCTTAGGGTGGTCAAAGCATACCATACGGTCTTAAAGGACGCAGTATGCGTGGTAGCGGGCATGATGCTCATAGCAATAGTGGTGGTAGAGGACGAAGAGTGCTTCAAGCGACGCGGCATAAGAGGTGCAAGACGGGTCGCCAGAACATGGTCTATGTTGAAGTGGCAGAGGGAATGGGATTCCTCCAGTAAGGGTAGATGGATACACAGGCTCATACCCAGCAGGTCCCATGGCAAGGTGATCTTTCACCTGACACTACTTCTGTCAGGCCATAGCTGCTTTAGGTGATATTTGTACAGATTCGGACATGCAGGCTTCCGAACATGTCCGTGAGCATGTGCTCTTCGAATGCCCACGTTTCGTGGAGCAAAGGTCGAGTATGCAGGAGATATGCGGTAGAGAAACCATGCCGGACATCATTGTACGCAGGCGGGCAAGAGGGATTCCACGGTCTCCCGAATCGGACTAGAATTAGAGTAGCCCACTCTCCTTCCTCATCCGGGAGCTTCAGTCCAACGGGTAGTCTATAGTACTAGTCAGAATCCAATCTTTCATGGATTAGAGGACAATTTAAGGCGGGAGCTTACCAATTGAGAGTACTCATGTACTCGAAGTCATCCCAAACGTGTGTACCGCGAAGGTAAGGAAGAGAGAGAATGAGGTTCTAGTGCATCGATATCCACATCACCTAAGGACCCACCTCTTGGATATCGAATTTCTAGGCGTTCATGATATTCTAGGATGTCAATTTAGCCTCAAACCTTATTAGAATCTGCCATAAGATTTTAGTACCCGATAGCGTTTGCCAGGAATTCGTGACAAAGGTTGAAGCGGTTGAAGAACCTAGGGCCCATCCATAAACTACGCACACTCTTGGGGGGTTGGGGAGGTCTGGTTAAAAGTTGTATATTAACAAAAGTCTTCAAAAGGAAGGGGGTCTCAGATATGGCTAAAAATGAGTCTGCGTAGTTTATGGACAACGCCTTATCTTGATGCTGCTTTGTTTCTGTTTGCTGGCGATCAAATTCGACTATCCGAGTACGCTCACCCTAACAGAAATTAAAACATTCTATCGATTTTCGTTTAAGGCATTCACCGTAAACTTCCGCTGCTGGAAGCCAAACGGTTTAATCAACTACCGATGATGCCGAAGGTACACACTGAGAAAAGCCAAAGCCCCTGGAAAATCAACGAATCTAGGTCGCGGCAGCGATGTCAATGAGCGTGGCGCGGTAGAAAATTTTCGCTTCGTCAACATTAGGTCGTCTTCCTGGCGTCTGCCGCTATCGTCGTCGTCGTCTCTGTCGTCGTCACTCACGCAAAATTTGGGCTTGGTTGGATACATAATCCTCCTTCTGTTGGGGTGGTGGGGTCCCAGATCAACCTCCCCAATGAAATTTCCCCCAGACCGGAATCAGACCGTGATAGTGTGCGAGGAGACGCAAGTGCGGTGGTTGGATGCGTACCACTGACGGGTGCTAGAGGCGAAGGGCACACTTCATTGTGCTGTGGCATGGCGGCGGTGCCACGGAGCGGTAGTAGTGAAGGTGGTTAGGAAAATGAGCACAATGTCGCACGAGTCAACTTTTCGCATCAACGGTTTTAATTTATGTCGTTGCGATAATATGTATTGTTTTAGCGCGGGGACGTTTGGTGCTGGGTTTTTTTTTTCTCTCTCTCTGTGGCTAAATCAGCCACTGTCATCGTTAGTGCTGTGGTGGCTGGCGGCCGTCGCCGCCGCCGCGTCGTTTCGCTCCGTTGAGCAGCCTAGAACTCAGCAATAAATGTGTGAATTCTGATGGAGTTGAAAGATTTACAGACACGGGTAGGGCCGTGACTGAAGGAGAACTTGACAGGGATCGGTTGGGTGGAGGCGTGGGCTGAATGGTGACCTCGTGCCAAGCGGTGGCGGCGATTTGAAACGCGTGACAAAGTTGTTACTTGGTTGGTTCTAATTTGATAGCGGCCACTAATGGGAGACCTAGGCGAAGCCGAACTGGTGCGAAAGTTGCTTGCTTTGTGGGAATGTCAATTATCGTGTACTGGTACACTTTCATGGTAGGTGGAGCACACAATTGGCTACTGGAAAAATATCATTTCGCAAAATGAAAACAATTTGTCATTTGATAATTGGAGGGCGATAAGCGGAGTATGAAATTTGCATTACGAGAGTTTATGAGATTTTTATAATTCGTTAATGCCTATTGACAGATTAGTTGAATAGAAACTATGTTACAGAAGGTGAGAATGGCACCATTAACATCTTAACAGAACCTGAAGCCAACAAAATACGAAAAATTGGATCACATTCTTCGCTTCCAATCACAATGCTGTCATGATTTCTTTTGCATGAGACGCATTCCCCCGAATCCGAGCCTTACCACGTCCAACGACAAACTCAACAATCACCCGAAAGTGAAATCGTCACTTCCGTTTGGACGACGACTGCCACGGCAAGCAGTCTGCAACAGTTACCTATCATCTGCGGTGATCAAAACTGGGGTAAAATGCATTCCCCAACTCAGCGCACGGTTGACCATTCTCGTTCCTTTTGGAAGTGGCGGTCGTTGTCGGGGCGATAGAGGCTCCACGGGAGTTCATTTGAATTCACTTTATCAGGCTCACCATGCCATCACCATCAGCATCATGGTCATCGTCGCCCTCAAGAATACAATAATGACTACGGCAAAACTACAATTCACACGACCAAATAGACCACTGCGGATGGGAAAGAAGCCAGACCAAAATTGTTCAACTACACACGGATGGCTTGGTGGGGGAGGATGGGACAAAATGTTGCTGCTTTGTGGGTACCGTCAGCAGTTACATCGAGTCTTACTTTGATTCAATGAAGTTTCAGAGAAGTAACGTAAAATGTTGACCCAAATCAGTATTTTGGAAGGTTTTCTCTTCAGTGCAAAACATCTCCGCCAGCGTCAGTCAACAAATTTTCATGAAAAGGTGGCAAAACTTTCGCATCACGTTCTCCTGAACCGGTGTGCGACCGTCGAACCATTGTTTTTTTCAAATCGAGTGCCCGCTGCGCGACCGAAGCTGCTGCTAATATTAACATATAATTTCAATATGTTTTCATGTAAATTTAATTAACTCATTTCCATAGCTCAGTTTGTTTGGAAGCTCCAACTGCCTGCTGGACACGATGCGTCCCTACCAGTGAATGAATATATTTCAATTCTCAGTTTGCTATTGAAATGGAGAACGCACAAGACCACCCTCACCTGTATGGTTCTAACGTTGGGTCGTGAGTCGTCGTAGTGTAACCAATCTGCGCCGCCCGTTGCCACCACCCGTAGTGTGCTTTACGTGCTGGTGTGACCCTGAGGTGTGGCTTTGCTTGTGGACAGGTGAATTCAAATCTAATTTCTAATTAGCGGGTTGGTTCGATAATTGATTTACAGATATTATTGGATGTACAAATGTCTTTATAGGGATTGTGACGATGAGGCCAAGGTTACGCTGGTGACTATTCTTGCTGTTATTCTTCTTGCTGGCGTGATGATCAATCTATGATAGAAGCTATTTGAATGCATTCCAAGAACACTGTCACATCTATTAACTGAGAGATCGTTTTGCCAATTCACCATGCTGCATTCGTTTATCGTTTGGCAGGCACGAAGATACACCCGAAACCTTAACGCAGTTATGAACACCGCCCATCATATTGCTTTGATCTGTGTGGTCAGCTCTATTGGTGAAGCTCTGTTCCGTTGTCGACCGGCCGTCGATGAATCCGGCTTGGTAACTTCCCACAATCTTAACCGTGTTATATATTAGACGACCAAGCAATTTTGCGGGTAGCATTCAAAATTGTGATCACTCGGAAATTCTCACCTTCCAAATGATCCCCCTGCATCCCCGTATCTAGTGGATGGAACAGATTACAACTTCCTTATACATCTCCGGTTGCTGTTTAGTTTCTCAGATCCTAATTACCAACAGGTACAGGCAGGTGGCCATCTTTTCTTGTCCCATCTTGATAAGTTTCGCTCCGATGTAAATCCAACCAGCCATTTTGTTGATTTTGAGCCTGTACATGACATCCCTCGGCATAGGAGTTTTTAAGAACGTCATCAGCCTAATGCAGCCTGCGATGGGATTATAGAGTACGTTCCTACAACAAATTACCGACGGAGGTGTTGTATCGCGATCGAGAACTCTCAGCATTAGGAGAAGAATATTTCAAGGCGATCCCTTTAGTTTGCTATAGTTTTGTCTTGGGGTCTCCAGTTGACCTAGTGGTTAAGGCTATGGATCGCCAATCCGGAGACGGCGGGTTCGATTCCCGTTCCGGTCGGGGAATTTGTCTCGACTCCCTGGGCATAGTGTATCATTGTGCTTGCCTCACATTATACAAGTTCATGCAATGGCAGGCAAAGAAAGCCCGTCAATTAATAACTGTGGAAGTGCTCAATGAACACTAAGTTGAAGAGAGGCAGGCCAAGTTCCAGTGAGAACGTAGAGCCATAAAGAAGAAGAAGAAGAAGTTCTGTCTTGTCCCACAACAGAGCACTAGACCATTGCAACTATCAATTGGAAAGTGGGAGATCCTAACGACCTAGAGCTGTTTGCGGAATCAGTACAGACGCTTGATCAACGGTTGCAGTTTCTAACGGTATTCAGCTACGACATCCGTTTTTTTCTTTTTTTCTTTTTTTTTTTTTTCATTTGTCGAAATTTTTGACAGTTTATTAAAACAAACAGAGATATGGTATTTTCAACATGAAATAATGGATTGATTCAAACGACTGCACTTTTGCCACTAACAAACCCGGAATGTGATTGTGTTGGTGACGGTAGCAACCGCGGCAGATCGGAAATCTATTTTTAGACCGTTGGTAAGCGGATGGGGAGGAGAACGACTAAAAAAAAGACAAAAAAGGCGAAACCGACCAACTTTTTGTGGATGCTGTCGTGAGTACCTGCGCGTTATCCACCACGGCCAAAGCTGCACTTGGAAGCTGGCGTGATGGATTTGCTACACCTTCTTCGTTGTGGTGATGTTGGAGTAAGCATTTTAAAGATGTGTGAGTGCTTTTGGACCATGTTTATGGTTTTTATTTTGTTGAAACAAATGAAATTTTTGACATTATACGAAATGATGGTAATCGGTTGTTTTTATCGGTAAACTCAAAGAACAAAGAAATATTACTTTGGAATAAGTAAGTTCTCAGTTTGAAAAAGAAACCATGCGTTTTATTGTTTTAAACAAGCGCCATTTTTCTGCGTGTACAAACACGTCGGTGTTCTACAACTTACAGGTACTCGCCACAAAATGATGCAGGACAAGACATTGCATTGTGTTAACTGTGATCTGAGGAGCTTTCTATCTACCGGCATCAAGGTGAAAGCAATCACGTTGACTGTGCCCTGTTGACCTACAACTTTGGAATGGTAAAGTGGACCAAGACTGACCTCAAGGTCTTAGAACAAGCAGTACGAGTGGTGGTCACCAAGTACCAAATGTGCCACCCAGAATCGTCTATTGAGAGTATCATCATGCTACGCGCAGTAGGAGGAGAAGGTGTTACCGATAACCAGGCACTATGCGCCTCCAAGATCCAGCAGCTGCGGGCCTATTTTGTAGAAAACCAGTGCCGTCACAAATGTACCGGTTATAATGCCCTGCATCTGGCGCAGGAAGATTATGCCGAACTACGACTTCAAGATTGTCAACGAAATGATCGTAACGTGGAATCAAAAGGAGTTGTATGTAGCTCGATCTCATCGATAAGGCGACGTCGAATGCATGGCTGGTGCGGGATGGCCTCTTCCAGGAAACTGAAAGTTTCATGATAGCCATCCAAAACCGGATAATAGCGACGAAGAAATATCGGCAGTACATATTGCACGAAGACGTGGAGGACCGCTGTAGGAAGTGCAATTCAATAGGGGAATCGATCGAGCATGTCGTTGCATGCTGTCCAGTGTTAGCTGGTCACAACGAAGTTGCCAAGATTGTGCACCAACTGCTAGATTGCAAGCACAACTTGGTCGACAGATTTTAAGCCTACTACAAGTACCACCCGGGCCCGATTGTGGAAAAAAGTTGCATAAAGCTGTACTGGGATCTGGAGATCATTACGGATGTCCTCGACATCGCTGTACCATTAGACCATAACGTCCAATCAACGTTCTTGGGTAAGATAACGAAGTTCCTGGACGTAGCGGAGGAGTTGTAGCAGATGTGGCACCTGAAGGACGTCCGTGTAGTTCTGGTTGTTCTGTCGGCAACTGGAGTTAACCCTAATCTCTCCTAAGGTCGCTAGACGAGCTAGAAATGAAGAAGGACATGAGCATAGTCAGATGGATCTTGAACTGGGAGTACATCTAAATGCAGACTCATTAGGATATAAGTAAAACCTGCTTATGAGAACCACAGTGCCTAATCACCTTTGGTATGCAGTTTGCCCGGGGTAGGTGAAAGTTTCCAGCATTTAATTTTCTGAGAAGAAAACTCGATAATAATAGAATTTTTACCTAATTCCCGTCTATTTAAGCACCGATCAGTAATGATGGATTATATTCTTGAATCTAGCCTAACGCCTCATGGTCAATTTGGTGTCAATTACTAATTTATAAATTAGCTGCCATATCAAATGAAACAATTGTAGAAGAACTACAATTTCCATAAAATAATAAGATTATATAAATGTTCCTTCGAATTTTGTTTCCGTCTAGTCCACGTCTGTTCTGGGCACAACCTGAATTAAATTCCCGGCACACCTTCTACGTGACACTATGGTACCGTAAACCGGGGTCAAATTGATCTCCGGGTCGAAATGATGGTCAAGAATTAAGATTTGACCGTAGGCTTTAATTCGAAAATCGGTCAAACTCTTCGCAATCCAAATCAAACCATGTGTTTAAAGTACTGTTGACCAGAATGCTTTAAAATTCAGATAGCTTCAGAATAACGACTAAAATATTCCAGTCAATATTTTGGTTGAGTTGATAATAATTTTGCCCTGCAGACCATAAAACGCCTTCAGGAGGTTTCAAAGGGTTTCCAGTTGGCTTTATAGGTTTAAGAGGCGTTTCAATGCATTTCAGGGCGTTTTAGGATGTTCTACACATAGAGTTTTTTGGGGATTCAGATGGACTTCATAGGTGCTTCGAGAGAGAGAAGAATTCAAAGATACTTCAAAACATTTCAAATGGTTTATGAAGAGTTTTAGATGGCATCACAGGCTCTTAGAGGTGACTTTCACGGGGGTTTCATGAGGCTACAAAGATGTTCCAAAGCCTGTCAGATGAGTCTCCGAAGCCTTCATAGGCTTTTATGTAAGTTTCACGGAAGTTTAGAGCCGTTTCAAAGCGTTTCAATGCATTTTAGTGTGTGTGTTTGTCTAGGCTCAGGAGGTTTCAGAGGGGTTTTAGGAGGCTTCACAGGCTCTCAGTTGAGGTTCACGCAGGTTTCAGGGGGGAAGGGGATCAGTAGCATTTAAAGGTATTCTAAGGAGACACGACACACCTAGTTATGTTCCCTATCTCTTTCTCGCGATTTTGAGGGTACACTGGAACCTCTTTTCATGCACATGGCTGGGGGTGCAAAAATTTAAAATGTGAAATTTATGCATGAATTTAGTTTGGACCTTAATGGAGGAATCCAATTCGCGAGAGCAGGTCTTGCTCCTGTGCCTTAGAGAAGGGGCTAAGGGGGTTTCCAAAAGTTCCCAGAGAGCCCAAAAAGGGGATTCCAAGGGGCTTCAGGGGCGTTTCAGGGTGTTGTTTCAGGGTATCTCAGGAGTATTTAAAGGACGTAACGAAGGGTTTGAGGGGCGTTTCATAGCATTCAGGAGCGTTTCATGGGCTTTTCAGTTGCGATTCAGACGGTTTCTGGAGCATAAGGCGTCCAAAGTGATTTCAAAGACATTATGGAAGGCAAATTGATTATGATAACTTCAAAAGCGTTTAAATGGGGATACGAAGGTTGTAGGGGCATTTCGAGGTATTTTTGGTCAGAGTCGTATCAGATGGTTTCAAGGAGACCGTTAAATCAAAAGGCTTTTCAGGGGAGTTTAAAAAGATATTGTTATGGGGTCTCTGGAAATTCTAAAACCCTCTCGGACCCCGTGTAACGCACCTGAGACCCTCCGAAATCCCAAAAATCACCTGCGTAATGCCTCCGAAACGCCTCTGAATCCAGGCAAAAACTGATCTGAAACTTCCTGAAATGTCTCCAAAACCCCCCTTAAACCTCATCGAACCCCAAGTAACGCGCATCTGAGATTCTTTGAAACCCCCGAAAACTCCTGCGTAACGCCTCTGAATCCCACAAAATATTCACTGAAATTTTCTAAAAAGCCTCCAAACTCCCTCTCAAACATCCTTTGGGCCCCGTTTAACGCACCTGAGACGCTCCGAAACTCCTCCGTAATGCTTCCATAACGCCTCTGAATTCCGCCGAAAATGCTAAGAAACTTCCTGAAATGCCTCCAAAATCCCTCGAACCCCACGAGATCCTCCGAAACCCCACAAAACGTCTGCGTAACGCCTCTGAATTCCGCTTAGAATGCTTTTAAACTTCTTCAAATGCCTCCGGGATCACCCTAAAACCTCCTCGGATCCTTTGAAACCAGTATAAAAATGCTATGAGACTTTCTGAAATGCCTCCGACACCCCCTTAAGACCCACTTGGACCCCATGTAACACACGTGAGACCCTCGAAAACCCCCTGAAAACGTACCAGTAATGCCTTCAAAGCCTGTCGAAAATCTTCTTAAACCCTCTGCAATGCTTTCGAAAACCCCCTTGGATCCTCGAAAACCCCCTGAGATCTCCTAGCACCTTGCTGAACACTCTTGGAACCCCCTGAAACGCCTCTGCAATCTCCCTTTGCCCTCCTCTTTAAACACACCCTGGCCGCCGTTGCAATAGTTACCGTCATTATATAATTTTATTATGCACAATATTGGTTCTGAGTAGCTTTCCCTTTTTTATGCAGGTCATAAAAAAGGTGCTTAAATTTCAAGTACCGTAAACCGGGGTCAAATTGATCTTCGGGTCGAAATTGATCACACGTTTTTCGGTTAGGTTTAGCATATTTTAAGTAATTTCCTTTCAACTATCGTGCAGTTGGGAACCGATACTAAACGATATTTGCTTGGAAACTATTTGAAGAATGTTATATCTAACAGAAAATCGTCTGATCAATTTCGACCCGGAGATCAATTTGACCCCGGTTTACGGTACATAAAAATAACATGCATGAAAAGAGGTTTTAGTGTATAAATTTTGGTTTCCACTAAACAGACGTAGCTGAAACTTGGGTCAATTGTGCATAATATGTGAGCAAGTATATGATCCAAGTACCAGCTCATAATACGTAGCAGAATCTGAGATTTATATCTTAGTAGCATCTTGGCAGCAAGGTGTTTTGAGGCATTTCAGGGCGTTTTTGAAGGTTCCAGTGGGGTATTAAGGGGCCCGAAGGTGAGTTTCACGGGGATTTCAGAGGGGATATCAAAGGCGTTTAAAGACATTTCAGGGAGTTTCAGGAGGTTTCAGATGGGTTTAAGGGGTCATCATGGGTGCTCTCAGGTGTGCTTCGTGAAGGTTTCAGAGGCATTTTAATGTGCTCCAGGGCGTTTCAGGGAAGTTTTACAAGGCTTCGCAGGCTTTCATGAAAGTTTAATGAAGGGTTCAGGGGGAGTAGTAGAGAAGCGTTTCTAGACATCTTAAGACGTTTTAGGAGGTTTCAAATGGATTTGGGGGCTTTATAGCCTCTCATGTGAGCTTAAGAAAGATTTCAGAAGTGTTTCAAGCGGTTTGCGAAGATCCTCAAAACGTTCCAGATGATTTCGCTTGTAAATGACCTATACTTAAAGGAACTCTTGAAGATTATAAAATAGACATGGAACTCATCACATGATAGTTGCATGATGCTGCGCAAGCTTGAGTTTGATTCAAACTCGCAAGTGCGAGGACTTTTCTCGAGGAAGGTTTCGGGAACCTTAGATATATACCAACCCACCCCCTTTCTGATTCATCACCCCTGAACACACCATAAATTTCCCTTAACTTCAATGCTGCTTCTTTTCCGTAAACCAACCCTATCCTAAGTAGGTACTTCAATTGTTCTAAACACAACCAAACTCCATTTAGGTATGGAGGCACCCAAGTAGATTCATAATCGTGGAATCGAATCACTTGGAAGATTAATGTTAGACACGAGTCGAATAATTATGATTTATGAATCGCTTGAATTATATTCTTCATTTGTCAATCCTAATCCGACTACAGACAAATCGGCGTAGACCCACCTAAGCTGCAATTTGATGGAACAATAGAAGCTCACACCCGCCTTCACCAGGTACATCGAAACACCACACTTCAGCTCTCATTTCCACAAAGTTAACAACTCCTGTCTGAATAGGGATCAACGTCCCATATCGATATCCCAAACAAGAACAACACCCATCCCGTAAAAGCCTTCTCCCATTTCATAAAAACGAAACCTCAAAACCCAACCATGCTGCACTTCTAGTGTTTCCACTTGGCTGCTACTTCCGATACATTCCGGTTTACGTCCTGCGTCCTCTCCGCTCTATCAAAACCGCATTTCCGAGGGACAAAATTCCTCCGGAAGATTTTCAAATTATGAAAAAATCATCAAATTATGAATCCCCCTCGTCCTTTCCACAGGCAGCGGGAGGGAACCTCCCCGCCGCGCCAGTCGGTGTAAATTTGGTTGTTTTATGCGTGTTCCCTACAAGGACAATTGACTCGCTGGCTGCTGCATTGAGTTCGGGTCGTCCCTACTTCTCGCCCTCCAGGCTTTGTGCTTCGCATTTCGCATGCCAGACGGCGAGAGAAAACAAAATCCCACTCCTTTTGTTTCATTATGGCGCGTAATGATGCTTGAGGGAAAACAACTTCGGCATCCAGTGCCAGTGCCAGGCCCTTGTTGCCGACAACAGTTTTTTCTTTGTTATTTTTTTTCTACAGCCGACAGAGTTGATATCAACTTCGAAGTGCTTTACGAGGGGAATCGGTGTCAGATGCACGGGTGTGATTAAATCAGCGACTCCAAGGAAATTGGGAACGTGTCAAATACCTGAAATTTGAGAACACTACAAATGTACATGTTAGCTAAATGCCGCAAAGTATGCTTCATACAATACATTGAAGCTTTACAAATGTTGAAGCATTCTTTTTTGTTGAGCTCCAACAAGCTGAAAAGGGACATTTTCAGAAAGGGCGCATTTCATCCCGAGATCCACAACCTAGGAAGTTGATTCGGGGTGACTTGAAATCTGCTTCGACGTCGTCGCCGGCGGGGAGGGGAGCCCTAAAAAACTCCGAACGCAAATAATAAATTTCGCTTCTCGCTATGAATTACGTGACATTTCAGTTTTCCGTTTTGGGCCAGGCAGCAGGACCACAATCCCCCGATGCCTTTTGGTTGATGGTCAACCAAGGGGGTAGAAAAAGTTTTCTGCTACTATACACTGCTGCAGTAGTCAGCAGTCAGTGTGCCAAATTGGGAAGATCGATAAGTCAAAGTTGGCCCAAGTTACAAATTATAAAGTAAAATTGTTTTCCGACACAAAACATTTTGTCCAGTCACCGGGAACTACAATTTCGGACATCGACCGACCGACACCGAGTGGTTGGTCGGAATTCATCCGTCCGGAGAGTGCGGTTCTGAATTCGGTTGAACTTTCGGGCTTCTTTTCTCGGTTTGCAGAACGAACGACGGATGATTTGAATTACAGATCATCGTCCGATAAAAATAGAAAACACACGACTTGGAAGAGGACTCGAGGTTCGGTAAAGATGGAAATTGATTCCATCATCCTTAGATAACGGTTTCGAGACTGCGGCGGTAGCCTTGCCTTTTCGGTTTTCTCCAGGTACAGCAGTGGTAGTGGTGTCATCGTCCGGAACCTATACCGAAAAACAGCAAGAACAACGCAACGTATCGCACCCATAGATGGAAGGGACCCAAAGGAATCGACCAATGGAAACGGGGTGAGGAGGATGGGCGAAACTGATTGGCGCAAAATGGCTTGATTCGTTTTTTTTGCGTTGTTCGTCTTGAGACGGGTCGGGACACGGTAGACAATTACCTTGCCTTTTCGATGCTTGGGTGCGGATCAACGAAACTGAAACTGGAGAGAAGAAGCCGGGACCCTTCTAGGGTGTGTTGTTTGCCCAATCGAAAGAATAAGGGGAGAGAGAGATATGTGCTGCTCCTAGCAAGAAAGGGGTCTTACGAAAGTGGTTGACTCACACATACGCAGACAAGCAACGGCGGCAGCAAGCAGCAACTACCAAATGTGGGACAGTTGGAAGGAAGTTCAGATATCGCAATATTCTTCAAACATTCTCTAACAATACAATGCTTGTAACCAAATCTACTAATCACATTGCTAAGCTCGATATGAAATGTTCCACGGATAATCAGGCTTCTGCTTTCCCATCACAAGTTTCTGGAACATGGACTTCAATTGATAAATTTCTCACCGAATTACTTCCAAAACAGACAGTTTGTATAATTAAGTGTTCGCAGAAACAGAGCGCGAGCGCTGCCAACGAACAACGCATCCATCCACCAAGTCAATCGCATCGAACCCGCTTATGACTGCCGTGACTGCTGGGGCTGTGGCTGGCTGCATCATAATCACACGACCGAATTCCCCAAATTGATACAAAATTCATCATATTCCGCGCTTCGATTTCCACCATCACCGGCGAGCAGCAGCCGTGATTAAATTTTAAACCAATCACCGGCCACGGTTGACCGATTCTTGGTCAGTTGGCAGTCAAACTCTCCAATTTATGGCGCGGATTGTGTGCCGACAGTACACAGCACAGGTATCTTCGGCAGCAGCCAGTGCTTGTAACAGCTCCGAAACGACAAGGCGGCCGCCGAGGCGGCATGACGGGAAGGTCGGATTGTCCGTCCATATTTGGTTGATCGAGAAAGAGACCTGTTCAGTGTTCAGAGTCCAGCGGCGCAATGCAATGGCTGCAATAGGATTACACTTTCCCGAAATTCAATTATAACGATGAAGCTATCGATGGAATGAATGTTGGTGGCACCAGCAGCAGAAGGCGGTGGAGGTGAAAACAGAGTACCTGCCCCAGATTAACTTGAAAGTTTTCCTCCTCTTTCTGTGTGGTCTTCTCCAAAAAAACAAAAAGTTTGATTTTCCGAGGAACTCAACGCTTGCCATGTAGGGTAGTGCAATGCAAAATTTTAAACCTAACAGTTTTTTGCAATATCGGGGTTGTCAACAGAAACAGGCAGGGACCGTAAAGTTGGAGGTTCCGAAGTCTACCCAAACGGAGGCCTTTGTCCGCAAGGCTAGGCGGTTATTAACCCCGAAAGCTGGCAGTAATGCCGGTAAGTCGGACCCCAGTCAGACGTCCCGCAGCTGCTGAGCAGTAGCTTGGAAAGGTCATCGACTTTGCGTCCAAGAAGTTCAACGTAAGTAAGGACTTAAAAACGGCCCTGTTTCGACTTCGTTACGAAGTCGATGGACGATGCCAAGCAGAATTACGTGAGACTCGTGAAGACCGCAGCAGCGGCGGAACCGGTGAGTTACGGAAGGTTACGAAGTCTACCGAGACGGAGGCCTTCTCTTTCGCTGGAAACCCAAAAGGTGTGGCAGATGCGACTGCTTGTGATAAGCACTCGCAGCAGCGGGTAGTGCAGTCGTCAAGTGAGGAGCTGTCTTGCGGTGTTCGCAAGGCTAACCTCTAAGGTCGGCAGTAAAGCCGGTAAGTCGGACCCCAGCCAGGCATCCCGGAAAGCTAGAAAGGGTGGGCCTGAACAGGCTGGCCCGTCCAGGATGGAAGGGAACAGAGGGTTGCGACCGTTGTTAGGCCCTCAGCAACCACAGAGTAAGGTGAGCCAAGGGAGACCCCTTTGGACGAAAGTCGAGCGGAATAGGAAGAAGAAAAATCTGCAAGTTGAGGAGGTTAGGGACGCCAAACCAAGAAGGCGTTAGAAAAGTAGGTGCCAAACGCGGGAAAGGCGACGCGTTCTTCATCAAGACCGAACAGTCTACGTACTCGGACGTCTTGAAGGCGATGCGAAGCGACGTAAAGCTCGTGGATCTGGGAGCCGACGTGCGCAGCACTAGACGTACTCGTACGGGCGAGATGATCCTTGAGCTCACGCGCAACAAGGAACGCAGAGGCGCCGCCTACAAAAGCCTGGCGGAATAGGTCCCTGGCAAAGGAGTCGAGGTGATGGTGCTTACAGCAGGGGCGAACTGAAGGTGAAGAACCTAGACGAGGTCACTGAAGCGGAAGAGCTCGTCAAGGCACTTCGGCAACAAGTCATGAGACTGCAAAGGACTTGACAAGAGCACGCGATGTGACCGTAGAAGCCTCAAGGCTGCACGAGTTCACCCAAGTGTTTCATTCGTTCCGGAAAATCCATGAACAACAAGACACAACGGGAGATCCAAGGTGAGGCCGGGCACCACAGAAGATCCACAACTGACAAGTCACAGTGCACGTAACGTAGCTGAACAAAAACCACTGTAGCGCAGCCCAGCAATTGTTTTTCCAGGCAATTCAGTTTCTGAGTAGGGGATGGATATGACCATCAAAGCGAAGTACCCGTCAGTAACAGCAATTAGGCCGCGGATGTGTGCGGATAAAGGGTGGCGATAATACCCCGTCCAGGAGTTGGTGTCTATTACCTACGAGGGCTTCGTGATCGCCAAAGTAAACGGGGATGCTCCTCCGCGCAGAGCTCCGGACGACCGTGCTAACAGGGCAAAGGCCAGTGATAATAGCGGGTGTTGTAGTATCGACTACAACAATAGCAGGCAGTGGGTAGAGGAAGAGGCGGCTAGGCCAAGGCCAAGCCTTCTCAGGTGGAAGACATCATACTTCGTAGAAGAGGTATTTAGGGAGGTGCTCCACCGTAAGCGAAAGCTACTCGGTTGAAGCTGGGACGAGTCAGTAGCCATGCTCTCGCGTGCATGTGATACGACCGTACCTAGGCAAGTTTACTCTAAAACTGAGAGTTCACCGGCTTACTGGTGGACTCAAGCTATTGCTGACCTCCACCGCACCTGCCTATGGGCTAGGCGGCGGATGCTGCGAGCACGGACTCAGAAAGAGCGAACGAATGGCGGGTGGTGTTCGCCGCTGCAAAAGCCGCGCTAAAGACCGAGATAAGAGCAAGCAAAAAGGCCTGCTTTGGGGGTCCCTGTCAGAGTGCCAATGCGAACCCGTGGGGTGACGCCTACAGGATCGTTGGCCAAGACGAGAGGTGTAATGGCTCCTACAGAGCAATCTCCAGAGATGTTGGAGGGGATCATCGATGGATTTTTTCCCCGTCATGATCCTAGTACTTGGCCTCCTTTCGTAGGACAGCCGGGGACTGGGGCTGGCGATGAGGAACGGGTCACCGATGTGGAACTTGCGGGGATAGCAAAGTCCCTTAGCGTAGGTAAGGCCCCAGGTCCGGGCGGAATTCCGAACCTGACCTTAAAAGTAGCTATTGCAGAGGCTCCCGAGACGTTCAGGTCTGCTATGCAGAAATGCCTGGACGAGGGAGTTTCCCCAGAAGCTTGGAAGAGGCAGAGCCTGGTACTATTGCCAAAGGCGGGAAAACCACCCGGAGGCCCGTCGCTATAAAGACAAATAGATGCTTGATCGACACAGCGGGGAAGGTACTCGAAAAGATCATCCTCAATAGAATGTTGAGGTTCACCGAGGACGAAAATGGTCTTTCGTGTAACCAGTACAGCTTCCGAAAGGGGAGGTCCACCGTAGACGCTATCTTGTCGGTTACAAAAACCGCCGAGAAAGCACTCGAGCCTAAGAGGAGGGGAATTCGTTTCTGTGCGGTAGTGACTCTGGATGTAAGGAATGCGTTTAATAGCGCCAGCTGGTTTGCTATTGCCGATGCGCTCTTGCGTCTGGGGATTCCGGGGTACCTGTACAAGATTCTCGAAAGTTACTTTCAGAATCGAGTACTAGTTTACGACACGGAGGTGGGTCGGAAGTGCTTTCACATAACCTCAGGAGTCCCGCAAGGTTCCATCCTGGATCCGGTGTTATGGAATGTCATGTACGACGAGGTGTTGAGGTTAGAGTACCCAGTTCGAAGTCTACGGTGAAACGATCGAGGAGATGAAGTTGATTACCAATCACTTGATCAAGGTTGTGGAGGCGTGGATGCGGTCCAGGAAAGTGGAGCTGGCCTCCCACAAGACTGAGGTGACGGTGGTTAACAACCGGAAGTCAGAGCAGCAAGCGGTGATCAGTATAGGCGATTGCACTATCACTATCAGTATAGGCGATTGCACAGCGCTCCGTCATAACCTTGGGGGTGATGATCGACGATAAGCTTACCTTCGGTAGCCACGTTTATCATACCTGCAAAAGAGCCTCCACAGCTATAATGGTACTGTTGCGGATGATGTCCAACAGCTCTGCGGTGTACGCCAGTAAACGCAAGATTCCCGTTAGTGTCGCTACGTCCATACTAAAGTATGACGGCCCGGCTAGGGGCACGGCGCTAAGTACCGAAAGCTACAGTGGTAAACTGGAAAGCACTTACAGGCTGATATGCCTGAGAGTTGCGAGCGCGTACCGTACTGTGGCACACGATGCGCTCTGCGTCATGATTGGTATGGCGCCTATTGATATCCTTATCGGGGAGGACATGGAGTGCTTCGAGAGGCATACGCAACACCGCCAGGATGGTCTCCATGGTCAAATGGCAGCGCGCGTGGGATAGTTCCACCAAAGAAGGTGCACCCATAGGTTGATTTCGAGGGTAGATAGTTGGATTAATAGGCGCCATGGGGAAGTAACAATGCACCTAACATAGGTCCTCTCAGGCCATGGTTGCTTCCCAGATACTGTCGGATCGTTTCGGTTCATGCGGTTTCTTCCGAATGTCCGGTTTGTGCTGGTTTAGAGGAGAAAGTGGAACACGTTTTGTTCGTGTGCCCGCGTTTTCGCACATTACGTGACCGCATGCATGTCACATGTGGGGAGGACGCAAATCCGGACAATCTTGTCCAGAAGATGTGTAGGGAAGAATTTGGCTGGAATGCCGTTTCAACGGCTATCACCCTCATCGTCTTGGAGCTGGAGAGGAGGTGGCACGTGGACTCGGAGAATGGCTAGTTCAGATGCGGTATAAGAGGCGGTCCGGGGTTTCGGAGTCGGCTTCTTAGGTCATGTCGGTGCCCTGCGGTGGAAACCGACCCTAGACGTGGTCTACTGGGTTGGATCCGAGCCCGCGGTTGTAAAGGGGTCCCGGTAAGGGTTGGGGCAGGTGTCAGCAACCTTCTGGTGCAACTGATAGGGCCTGAAGGGTAGTGATACCCTTGCTTCCAGATCTGACCTGGTTGCACTTGGGCATTAGTTCTTCATGTCTGCAAAACAGTTGGGCTGCCCGCCTTCCGATGACAAAGGGAGTGGTGAAGACCACTCGGGAAACTGCATAAGCGCACAGCATGCTACCATGATGGACTCTTCAAAGCGAGTCATCGATGTTCGTTGCTGCAGGCTACGCAGCTATCCTTGAGGGTGCGATGTGCACTAGCCCCTCTCTGAAGCAATGTTGTTTAGTAGATCGAGGAGAGAGTAGTCCTGGCTTTTAATTTTGTTATAGAAGATGGCCTTAACCACACACTACCCGGACCTTCCTTTTCGGGTGTCTGTTAAGCAGATTTTCCCCCTATGGTTTTGAAGAAATAAAAAGACAGAGATGGTAAAGTGGCTCCGTAGCTTGGAGGAAGTCAACGCCCGTCTAGCGAATTGGGAGTCGTGGGTTCGATTCCCACTGGAGGACGTGGATTTCTTTTCACAATTCAAAACTCAATCGTTCATTAAAGACGTGTTTGCATGAATATAAAAGGAATTAAACGTTGTGGTAACGGGAAGTTTTCTTACTTTTGTGTGTTGGTGGACGTCCCTTCGCCCCACATTACCCTACAGCAGTTCCAAGACCGCGCACCACAATCACTCAGCTGCCAATTGCCCCGAATCGCATCGCATCACACACGTTGAACGTTCCGTTCCGTTCGCAGATTGAAAGGCCTCCCGAAAATGAGAGGATTCGACGAGCAATAAAATATGCATTGCACGGCAGCTGATGGTAAGCTGATTGGTGAAAAATTGATTGGCTCCCGGAAGCCTTTGGCAGGAACAACGGATCTGGAGCACAATAAAAAAAAAATCAGCGCTTACACACACTCCGACACACGCACATTCAGTCGGTTGGTCGGGGGAAAGGGGATCCCCATTTTGTGAATGTTGAATGTGTAATTTATAGTGTGATTAAAAAACTGCCGAATCACACCTTCGCTGGGTAGTCCGTCGTTTCGCCGCCCAAGCGACCAACGACATTGGGAACAAGAGCTGGAAAATTAAGCCGATATTCGGTGGAATGGCCTGGGGTGGCGGCAGCGACGACCGACGGGAAGTTTTCAGGAGCGCACACTTTTCCCTCGAACAATAGGGGTATCGATGACCAACTGGCTGGCCCTGCGATAATCGGCCCAGGGAAAAAATGGACCAAGAGACAACAAAAGGGTGATGGCATATTTTGGGTACGATCCGGAGCATAATAGCGATCATATGTGCAGCAGCAGCAGCAGCAGTGGCACGGCAGTAACAATCTAATGGCAGCGATGATGGTTGGTAGGATGACAGCAGAAGGTTTGCGATGGTTCCGATGCTGACGACGACGGTGGGAATTTGGGCGCAGAACAATAGAGAGGGCTTGCTATACTACACGTGTGTAGCAGCATTCAGGTTACTATGAATGGAAGCGGCTCATCGTAAATTCATTTTTTGTTCTGTTTGACAACGAACAAAGCACGTGGGTCGTTTATAAAATATGTACTTGTAGGCGAAGTGGTCCAGTAGTCTGATGGCGGGAACCAATGTGTGAGTCCCCCTGAGCCCTGCTGCTGAATAGGAATCTCAGCGATTGACAGCAGGCAGGCAGCCAGGCAGACAAGACCGGCTGCCCGGCTGGCTTGTGTGTGATTGCAGGGGCCGATAAAAATGACATTGTTGTACATATAAAACTAACGACAATGCTGATAAGGATTGAATAGGCTTGGGAACGATGTTTGTTATGATGAGCGGTTGTTAGTGTTGAGTCTGACGGGATGCACAACACATTTGGAAAATTTTATGTGTTTATCATAATAAATTTGTAAATAAGAATGTTTAGCCAATATGTAATTCGTATCGTCGTATGTTCTAAGTGTTTCAATTCAATGATGAGCAATAGCATACCAGAGCCTTTGAACTTCTGCAACCTGGCGCCCACGTACGAGTTGTTCTAACTTACCTGAAATGAAAAAGAGAGGAAAAGTGTTATTAGGCGGTACTCTAAAATACGAACAATTTTGACCAATCGAAATTGACGCGCTGAAGCACCAACCATTCGATTGTATATAAGATGATTAATTATCTGATTCCCATAATTATCGAACTATCATTCAATTACATTCTGCACAGTTCCGTTCCGCATCTCGCCTCCACCACCACCGCAGCGTGCACCCCGGAAAATAGGAAATCGAAGCTAATGAAGCAATAAATTCTCCCATCTCCCGTAATAGATACAGACATATACCTCAAAGCAGGCAGCCGACCAACCGCGAGCTCGGGCCCGCTATACCCTCGCTTCGTTATCGTTTTGATTTTTTTCCCCGAACTTTTCAATTCTCCGATTCCAATTCACAACTCCCCATCGATAGCCGCGCCGCTCCTATCCGATGATCATTTGCTCATTATCCCGTTTACACCGATTGATTTTTAATTGCACCTTTGCGCGCCTTTTTCCGACTCCGACCGCAGGCCAGCCGAAAGCCGATGGCGGTGGTGGTGGCGGCCAATCCAGTAGTTCGACCGCACCACGCCGCCGCCACCGCATTTGAGGCGGATAATGAAGTGCGTGCTGCAGAGGTGGAGAGAAAACTAGAAGCTCTTCACCCCGTACCAACCGGACCCGAAGCCAATAATTGAAAACAATAATAATAATTAGGCGATTAGCGTGCGTTTTCCTTTGGATCTCTTGGTTGAAATTGGTTTTGATACTCTGGTTACAACGGTTTTCAGAGATGATTCAGAGCGTTTTAGGGATTCAGGCGGTATGAGTGATATATCCCATGGAATACACTTGAAACCCCTTGAAAAGTACTTCAACGCTCCTGAAACCCTTTGAGACTTGGTGGAATATCATTAAACGTTTCTGAAACACCATGTAACGTCCCATGAAAAACCCTTGGAATGCCCCTGGAACCCCTTGAAATACCCAGGAACACCCCTGTAACTCCCTTTTTATTGAAAACATCTTTAACGTTCCTGGAACCCACTGGAACACTCTGGAACGCCCCTGAAACCCCCTGAAACATTCCTGGAATATCCCTGGAATCCCTGAGAGGCCTTGGAATACCCTTGAAACTTCCATGAATGTCCCTGAAACCATTAAAATAACCCTGTAGTCCACCAGAACGCCCAGAAATGTCCATAAACCCCTATAGAATGCCCCGAATATTCTTGAAGTCTCTTGGTACATCATTGAAATTCTCAGAAATCACCTGAAACCTCTTGAAACCCCATGAACCACATCTGGAATGCCACTAAACCTCGTGAAACCCCCCGGAACACTTATTAAACCCTCTGGAACCCCCTGTAACACCTTGGATCTCCCCTTAAATTCCTTCGGGATAGCCCTGCAAACATATGTAGAATGCTCCTTAAACCATCTGGGAAACCTCAGGAACTCCCCTATATCACAAAGTTTGCTACACGATCTCACGAATTGGTATTCTGAAACTTTGCACGTTCAGAAAGCACGTTTCAGTTGCGAGCTTCTACCTCTCTGTAGTGATCTGTTATGTTAACATGAGTGCAAACAACACATTTGTCGTCTTCCAGGTCTATAGAGGTTTTAGGAATGTTTTAACCCTTCGGAGACTGTATTTTCGTCGGTCTGGATGCTACCTCGCTGGTCTAGAACACGTTTGTAAACGTCAGTTTTGTCGGCTGGGTTTGAAGTAGAGTTTCGGCGCCGCTCCCGGGGAAATCAGGGAAAATTTAGAGGGCGTTCAATAAAGTTTCACGGGTTTTCAGAGCGGCTTCAAAGCATTTCGGTATTTCAGGTGAAATCAGCGATATATCCCATGACGAAACGCACATGAAACCCCATAAAGGCTCTTGATACCATCTGAAACCCGGTGGAAACTCCCAGGAGCACCCTTGAAACTCCCCTACTCTTGACACTTCCTGGAAAGCTTCTGAAACCCGATATATTGTCCATGAAACCTCTGAAACCCTGCTGGAATGCCTCGGGGGTTCTCTGTTATCCTCTGGAGCACCCTTGAAACGTCTTGGAACGACTTTGAAATCTTTTGAATACCCCTGGAACGCAAAATAAATGCCCTGAAACCTCCTGGAACGCCCTAAAACGTCCATGAAGCCCCATGGAATACCTTTGAAACCCTTTAAGACTCCTGTAACACCCTTGAAATTCTCAGAAACCCCCTGGAACACCCAGGAACATCCCTGAAATCCCCTGATCACATACCCTGATACCCCATGGAACACCTCTGGGAAGCCTCTGAAACCTCGTGAAAGCCATTGGAGTGTTCCTGAATCCCCCTGAAAACCCTTGGAACACCCATGACATTTTCTGAAACCCTTCGAACACTCTGGTATGCACCTGAAATCTCTTGGGATGCCTCTAAAACCTCCATGGAACACTCGTCAAAACCTATGGGTAACGATCATGAAATTCCCTAGAACGCCCCTGAAACTCTTTGAAGACCCTGGCAAGCTCCTGAAACCCCCTTAAATACCTCTGGAACTAAAACGCTCATGGAACCCCATGAAACACCAATGAATCCCCCTAAATCCCAGAAGGATCAAGACACTCATCAGCGCCCGTGGAACTCCCCTGGAATGCCCGCAGGACCCCCTAAAATATCTAATAGACAGTAGCTCCTTCATAAATTCATCCAGATGTTTATTCGTAAATTTCTTCAGGAATTCGTTCAGGACTTTATTTTAGAAGCTCCTTTGAGGTTTTCTTCAGATATTTCTCCGGATAGTTTCCTAAATGTTCCTGTAGGAATACGTTCAGAACATCCAGCATAAACTCTTTTAGGAGGTTCCCTTAGAATTCCACATTTTTTTTTTTACTTTTTCTCCCAACATTCTTTGAAGGTCCCTTCAAAAATTTACCTTCGCAGAAACTCCTGAAAAGGTTCTCGTATTCCGTAAAAGACTTGTAATCGAGTTCACGGAGAATTCCTTGAAGAAATTTAAAAAAAACAGGAAAAAATAATATAAAAAACAAAGAACTTCCTGGACGAATTTTTAAAGGAAATAAACCATAAGTAAATGTTTGGTAATCTAATAGAGGTATCGCGAGGAACTTCCCAGGTATTATCAGTGAAAATTCTAGAAATATCATTCATGGGAATCCAAGAGGACTTTCCATTGGATTTCCTGGAAGAATACCCGGCAAAGCTGCTAGAGGAATTCTCGATAAAATTTTGTTTTTTTTTAATCTTAAAGAATACCCCATCGGAGCTTTTCGAATAATTCCTGAAAAAATCCCTGCGAAACTCATAAAAAAAATTCTTGGAGCTCCTTGAAGAGGTCCTGGAAGATTTATTTTCGAAACTTCGGCAGGATTTTCATACAGAACTCTTGGGAAAATTTCCTAGGCAACTGCATTAAACGCTTGGCGAAGCAACTTCTTGAATAGGTCCCGTAGAATCGCTCGATAGAATTCCGGTAGATTTCCTGAAGGATGTTTGGGAAGAGTTACCAGATGAGCTAACAGAAGAGTTTTTATAGGAGCTCCCGGAAGAATTCCTGAACAAACATCTGGATATATCACGAAGGAACCACAGGAAAACATCCCGAGGAAACTTTTGGAACAACTCCCGGAAAACCTTATGTATTGGTTCCCGGAAGAACTTCTGGAAGAATTTCTGAAACAATTTTCAGGGAAACTTCTGAAACAGTTGTCAAAGGAACTGCTTGGCGAATATCCGGACGAGTTTCCTTAAGCATTCCTGGAGAAGTTTTCATAAGAATGTGAGAAGCAACTTCTGGTAGAAATCTTTGAGGAACTTCTGGAATAATTTTTGATGGATTTGCAAAAACAGATCATGGAGGAATTTCTGGCTGAACTTTTGGAGGATCTTCAAGAATCTAGATTATTGCCAGAGAAACTTCTGGAAGAATACCCGGAGGAACTTCCGAAAAAAGAATTCCTGATCAAATTTTAGGGGGAAGTTCGAGAATTTTTTCAGGTGCCTTTCCAAGAACTCTTTGAGGAGCTCTTTCGGGAATTCTGTCCTAACCTTTTTTAAGTTTTCGCAATGACTCCTGGCGAACTTCGTATGTTTCTGAAGGTATCACCAATAACATTACCGGAGAGTCTCTGCAAAGTAATTGTTGGATATTTTCTATAGGGAACTTTTGAAAAAAAAAAAACCGCAGAATTCCCTAGAAGAAATATCAAAGAAGCTCCTGAAGCAATTTCTGGAGAGCTCCTAGAAGATTTTTTGACGAGGCAGTAGAAAAATTTTCAAAAGAACTCCGAAAGTTGCGAAGAAAAAGTTCGAGTATTTTTCGGGCGAACTCATGAAATAATTCCATGAAAAAATCTTGTTAGGGCTTCCGAAAAAAAAACCCTGGAAGAGTTAATAGATGAAACCATCGGTAAATATTTGACAAACTAATGGAGGAACTCAGGGGAACTTCGCTGGCAATCCTAGTTAAAATTTGAAGGATTGGTGGGAATCCTAGATGAATTCCCATTGGAACTTCCACCCAAAGAAGTTCTCGACAAAACTCTGGATAAATTTCCAGTAGAACATGAATAAAAACTTATTGAAGAATCTATAGATTAACGACTACGCAGTCTTAGGGTTCAAAAAACGAGTTTTATTATTCACCTGACGTTTCGTCACGGGGATAGTGTCTTCCTCAGAGGGAAAATAAATATTATCGTTTATTTTACCCCTGAGGAAGACAACTCAGGAACAATAAAACTCGTTTTTTGAACCCTAAGACTGCGTAGCCGTTAATATATTGAGTCAAGATTACAGTCGATTTCCAACAGTCTTATTGAAGAATTTCTAGCAAAACTTCTGGACTTCTTCGGGGAGGTCGCTTAGAGTTCCTGGTTCAAATTTCGGAAGAATCTTGGTAGAGTTTACAGAAGTGCTTCCGGAAAAATTCTCAGAGAAACTTCCAGAAGATTTCCTGTAAAAATTTTTAAAATATATTGCGGAGGAACTGATGGAAGAATTCCTGGAGAAACTATTGGAACCATTTCCGGAGGATATTCAGGAAGGAACACCTAGGAGAAATCCAGAGAAACTTCTGGAAGAGTTCCAAAACTTTTCAAATAATATTTGGAGCGATTTCCGAAAAAAATCCTGAAGAAGCTTCTGGAAGAATTTTCGTAGTAACTTCCGGGAGAATTCCCGACGTAACTTGCGGAAATGTTTTAATGGACCTTCCGGAATAGATCACAAAGCCACTTCTGGTAGAATTCTTAGAGGAACTTTCGAATTCGGATCATTATCATAGAAACTTCTGCAGGAATACTCGAAGAAAATTCCGAAAATCCTCCTAAATTCTAAAAAGAACTCCTGAAAGAAATCACGAAGCAATGGCATGGAACAATTCCCAAAAAAAAAATGTGGAATTGTTCCGTTGAACCTTTGAAGTTTTCCTGAAGAAGCTTCAGGAAGATTTTTGGAGGGACATTTGGAAGAACTCCGAGTGGATCTTCCAGAAGAAGACGGCATTGAGCAATATTTTGCAGAATTCCCGAAGATACTCCTAGAGTTATTTCGGCTAGCGCTTCTTGAGGAATTCCCGCTAGAAAACCTTGAAGAGTTCCCAGAGAGGCTCATAGAGTAGTTCTAAGTAAAACTCCTACAGAAAAACTCGTTGGAACATCTAGAATATAGTTTGCGTTGAAACGCCTAGATAAGTGACAGAAATTCACGGTAGAACTCGTAGAGGCACTCTTGGTGAAACTTTTAGCGAAATTCCTGGTGGAACTGCTGCAACAATTGCCGGGGAATCTCCTATAGGAAAAGCTAATGCAAATTATTGAAATGTTTCTGGTTGAACTTTATAAAGCATTCTTTGTTGAGGTCTTAGAAGAATTCTCGATGAACTAAAGGAGCCCCAGGTGGAACCCTCAAAGAAATTTCCGGCGGATCTCAAGGAGTTTCGTCCTGGAGACATTCCAGGTGGAAATTCATGTTTCAACTTCTAGAAGAATTTTCGATGAAACTCCTGGAAACCCCGACGAAACTTCTAGGTGAACTTTATGTGAAACTAATTGAACAGCTCCTGGTGGACCTCTAATACAAATCGTAAGAAGAACTCCCAGAAAAATTCAACGCGAAACGGCTGTGAGACTTCTCGGTGAATTCAAGGGTGAATCTCCTAGCGAGATCTCCATCGAAACTCCTGGAGCAGTTACTGCTTCGTTTTCGAGCATTTGTTACATTCGTACGAATTACTTTCGGGCGTACACCTAATTCGAGAGAGATGCCAGAGACCTCAAAGCAGGAATTTTGGCTGCACCTTTTCGAGGAATTCCCGGTGAAAATTTTAGACGACTTCCTAGTGAGACTTATAAAAAAAATCTAAGTAAAACTGCTACAGAAATACCCATTGAAATATCTCGGAGAGTTTTCATTGAAACGTCTAAAAAATTACAGGAATTCTCGGAACTGCTGAATCCAATGCCGAGGAAGCTCCCAGAGGAAATTTTAGAGATATTACCAGTTGAACTCTGGAAAGAATTCCCGGTTGAACTTTTTGAAGAAATCTCAGTGAGCTCCTAGACGAATCCCAGATGAAACCTCTAGAGTAGTTTTTTGGCGGATCTCTTGAAGTAACCTACTGGAGACATTCCAGGTGGAGCATCTGGAGAAATTTCAGTTTCAACTCCAACTAAAAGAATTTTTGATGAACCTTCTGGAACTCCCGATGAAACTTCTAGAGGAACTTCGTATGAAACTCCTTAAGGAACTACAGATAAAACTCTTATAAAAATCGTCAAAACTCCTAGGGAAACGGAACTTGGGACGACTGGGGAACTTCCCGGTGAATTTCATAGAACAATTCCCATCGGAAGTCCTGGAAGAATTACTACTAGGATATGAAAACAACCCTAGAATAATTCCTAGGTAAATCATTGAAGGAGTTTCTTGGCGAATAACTGGGAGGAACCCTGGTAAAATCCGTTGAAATAATCCCTGATCGAAGAAATCTTTCCGAATTTATCTAATGAGAAATTCTTTAACCTGCCTTTTGCATCACGTTGGGATCAGCTCGCTGACGCAGTGTACGGTTTGGGTCAAACATGATCCTAATGACAAAGGAGGGTTAAGGAACCACTAATGAAATTCCTGGAGAAATATATAGTAAAATCCCTAAAGAAATACCATGAGGAAACCCTCAAGAAATAAGTGGAGATGAGAAGAAATTTCTGGAGGAAATCCCTTGATGTATACATGGTACAATCTTTGGAAATATTTATTATGGAACCCCTGGAAAATTTTTTAGAGAATCTTTATGAAATAAAAGCTTAAAGCTTCCTTGATAAATCCCTTTAGGAATTTCGAAGAAAATCGCTGAAGGAATCCCTGTTGCGACGGGAATTAATCCCTCCGCGGATGTCTTTCGGACGCTGGAACAACAACCGGTTTTTTTTTATTCTTAATCACTTAACCTAATTTACAGCTCTATTGTCCACTAGGGCACTACGTGAGCGATTTCAATTGACAGCTGTACCTACAGTATTGTACAGAGCCTAGATGTATTCTATTATACTTTATCGAACTGGTTGCCTTTCTGCTGCTTTCACTTTTCTACTCTACATGGTAGAATGATGAGCACAAGGATGATAGGTGGTCGTTGTTCCTTTCCAGTACAATTGGGGGGTCCATTATGAGTAGCAATTCGCCGTTGTCCAGGTATCCGGGTCTGTTTGAACCATGGGGCTCAGAAGAGGGTCAGTGTCAGCCGCTCTCGGTGAAGAGCAACTGGCGAAAAATTGCAAGTGCCGGGGCTTAGAATCAAACCCATGACCATCCGCATATGAAGCGGACATGTGACCAACTACGCCACGGGCCCCGGCAACAACCGGTTTCTCAGTGTTGTTTTTCAACAGATGCTCAAAACTACAATTTATTTTCATTAAATAAGACATAAAATAACATATGAATCAACTTACACTTTTAGTATCATCCAAACGTCCACAAAGTACGGATTCAATGACAGTAATCATGTACATACAACATACATTTTGACGTTCCACTACAGCTTGCGCATACTACTTGAACAAGAACTTGTATGCAAGCGATACAACATATTTATGCACAATAACAGTGCCGTCCATAAGTGTTGGCAATGTCCAAGAAAAACTTCTGGAGGAATCCTCATATTCAACACATTTGATTTGCAAATTCGACCATAATTTTCCAAAGACGGGAGCTAGAGAAATTCAAAAAAAATTCCTGCGACATCCCACCAAAAACGGTAGTTAGGGACCTATAAATCTTGACACGCATGGTTGGTCAGCAAGACTAAGACGAGGGGGTCTGAGTTCAACCCCAGGAAATTTCTTCGACTACCTACTTTGAACGCAGAGTATGTTCATGTCTGCCACCTGATATTCAAGTGCAAAAGTGGTAAATTGACAATGAAAGCTATCAATTAAGGTTCTGTAGAATACAAACCTGTGAAAGTTAAGGAAGAAGTACTGTACCAGTCATCAATTGACATCGACGACAGTGGTGGTGACGACTAGTGCAAGCGATTTGATGATTAAGGAAGGGTGCTTGCACAGGGTATTAATAGAAACAGGCAAGCACCCCCACGAACGACCACTTGCATTACTTTCTCACCTAGGTTGGCGCTGCTGCTTAATCACGCTCCCTAACGTTCGTTCCTTGTTGATTGTTAATGTGAGGGTGTTTCGTTTTGCGGTAGAATGGGTATTTGTACTCAGTTTTATCGTTCCAACCCCCGAGCTACATGTACAGCGTCAGCGTCCATATGCTAGTTTAGTCGAGCAAATCGACAAATCGTCGATAGCAGCGTTAGCCGGTCCAAATGCTTAGTGGAAACGATTTGTATCAAAGGCAGGTTGTTTCTGGTAAATTATGATTGTTTACTTGCCATTGCCATAATTGTATGCTAATTGACGCCTAATTAGTATTACTATTTTCACGTGTACGGAGAGTCCTAGTCGATTCGAGTCCTCGTCAGAAGTTTGTTGATTCGTCGGAGTTAGTATACTTGGTATCTTTCATGTTGCACTTGTGCTACATAATCAAATAGGTGGACATAAACTTGGTGGTATCGTCTTATAAGAGACCCGATTATACATGCTTGCACCAGATGTCAATCAGGGCTCCTACGACACGGGGCCACCATCTTTATGTCCACCATAAGCTAATCATCCACATACAATTTATGGTCAAATTGTTGAAAAATGTTCTGAAGTAGGCGAGCGATTGCATCATCATTTTGATTCACTTTTAATCATTGACTCGCAACCTGACGTTACAGGACCTCAAGATTCTGGTACAAGTCAAATCAAGATGCCTATTTCCCTTGAAGTCAGTTTACTAGATACTTATGTAAGCTCTGCTGTTCTGAAGAAACTGGAGTACCAACCATGAACATTAAGCAACTTCGCTAATCACATCATGTTTGTTAATCATTTGTGTTTTGAATGCTTAACTTTACAAAACATTTTGAGGTATTTGTCTAAAGGAAAATCCTTGTAGAGCACCAAAAGAAGTGCTCCACAACTGTTTGTAGAACTTAGAACTACATCAATTTGATCAAAAGAGACGATAACAGCCAAGATTTCTCAACTATCTCGCCGATTTCGTTGAATAGAAAGCGAGTTTCATGACCGACGCAACGCTCCCTGACCATAACTGGGTTATCTAAACTCTCAATTGTTTTTCATGTTTAATATCGCTTTTATCCACGACACGCACTTCCGCCAACACCTCGCATCGCAACTAACGGTGCATCTGTTTGATTCAAAACTTCCAAAGAGGAACAAATAAAATAACAAAACGGTTCATCAGGAAATGATTCAACTAAAAATCCATTACCAAAACGCTCTCTGACTGCCGATGCTGCTGCTGCTGCTGCCGCTCCGGCGCCGCACTCCGGAAAAGTCCGGAGATGAAAGAGCCTCCTCATCTAGCCTTATTCAGCAAAAATCAGGCGCACCACAAGCGTTGAAATGTAGTTCACTCTGCCACTGACTGCAGTGTGCGATGAGAGCTGATACAGAGTACAAAAAGACTCAACCATGCGGCCACATACCATCACCCGGCCCGGCCCGACCCGACAGCCGCGCAGCCACTACCGAAACCGAGCCAGACAAAGAGTCGTCACTTTCATTTTAACTATTCTGTTTTTATTTGTCGGTTGTTATCTAACCCCCCGCTCGGCCAGAAAACCTAATAAAAACGGCAGCAGCACTCCACCACACCCCGTCGGAGTCTACACCAGGGCGATGACAGTGGAAGGGATGACAGGCAGCAGGGGTGGGCCTTTGTGTGTCCTCGGCGGCGACGACGTCGGCCAGGGCGAAGCACACAAATTTTCACCAAAACCAGCAAACTGTATAATTAAGCACATTCCCATTCTAAGCTGGTTTCTTTTATTTTATTCTCTATGTTTCGATCGTGGTCGAGGGCCACTCGTACCAACAACATGGATAAAAAGCGAACTCCGAAACGCGAACTCTCACTTTTCGCCTAGTTTATGTTGTTGTACCTAGTATAGATGTGACAAAAAAGAACTCCGTCATCTGTGCACGTTCCGCGCGACCTAGAACCTCTCCGCGATGAATTTGAATGTGAAATTTGACCAGAGGTGGCAAAAACACAGAACGTCGTCAGTAGACAAATGTTGAACCGTTACTTGTTTCCATTTTGGGATCCCACGCTGTGCGCTCTGATCTGACCTAACGGGGAACTAATTTCCCCCGCCGCCGAAGCGTCCCGCCACCCATCGAATGGGAACGTCGTCGGTCTGCTGACTAGTAGCTTGCTAATTCTATGACAATTCCGCGGGTGTCCCCACGTGAACTGTGCTTGGCAACTGTTCGAAAACGACTTCGATATGAATGACTGTTGTGTTGTTGGATGATGGAGAGTGCATCGCATAATTTGTTTGTACAACGTGCGACGTTACAATGTTGATGTGAAAAGATGTGGCCAAGTGATAGAACAGCCTGGACATCAAAATCTTCATCTTCACAATGTAGATCGGTGTTGATAATGCAAGTCTACACGAGTGGTGAAATCCTTGCGCAGGTTTGCACACAGTCCATCGTTGCTTCAATCAGTCCGATCGGTTTCCAAGGACAATCATTCTCGGCCTTGATTTCCCATAGCTCTTATTCTTCTTTATTGTCGTATGCCACCTTGAAGTCGATGGGCAGGAGATGCGTTGTGACCTGGAATTTACGGCATTTCTGCCATACGGTGAAAATCTGGTCAATTGCAGGCCGCCCATCGATGAAACCGGCTTCATAACTTCCCCCACGAACTCATTCGTTTAAGGTGACAGACTACGGAAGATGATCTGGGCAGCATTCAAAATGGTGATCACTGTGAAGGTCTCCACAAGTCCTCTTGAGGGGCCGCATCGAGCTCGCTCTCGTCTGGCTCGAGGTTCTGCTCGTATACTGAGGAGACTGTGTATACTGAAAGAGCAACCGGATTTGCTTCAGTCGCTCTAGGTAGTGCCGTGGTGGTCGCCGGTACCGTACATTGTTGATCGCAAAGAGTTTTGGGTGCAGTTCGACCATCGCCAGGTCAATCAGATAGTTGATTTTCGATTCCGTCTGCTGTGGTTATCTTCAGGTGTAACGATAAAGGAAGTTGTGTTGAGAAAAGGTGGTACGTATGGCCATGTTTTTTGGAGGCGGCGAAATCGATGAGTCATAGGCCATTTTCGTTCGTCAACTGCTGGGCGCTGAGCTTTCCAATTCTCGATCTGAATACCTCATTCTGGCCTACCTGAGCAGCTCTGGTAGATGGTATGATTACCTCTAGTCTAAACGTTCGCATCACTCATCCTGTCCAACACACCTTCTGCAGCGCTACGATACCGAACCTGCGGTCCTTCAGTGAATCGGCAAGTGTGCGGATGCTCCCAATGAAGTTAAGAGGTCGGCAGTTTCACGTACCGTGCTTCCAATCGAAAGTCGTTTTTGTTCGTTGGCGTCGTTGTCTTTGGTTTCGATTCGTATTATTAAGTTGCTTATTTTCCGCACGTGATGTTGTTGGTAGTCTTCATTATCATTCCATTAGTATCGTCGCCATGGTCGTTATCAAGCTATATGGCTTTATTAGATTCCTTTTCTAAGGTCAGTTATCAATCGATGATGTGTGTTGATTTCATGTAAAAAAATTGGTGGCGTTTCTGGGAATTGAATCCATAACCACCCACATATTCTCGTGGTTTATACCGAGCTTCTCCCACAATACTTTGCAGATGTTGTCGTGGCACTTCTCTTGTAGTTTCTCCCGGAATATTCCACAAAGGTTTTTGCAAGATTAAGATTGCAATTACACCTGAGATTTTGAAGGAAACTTCTCTTAGCAGATTCCTTATGATGTTGTTCCCTGGATGTCTTTTGAATCTGTTCAGGACTTTTTATCAAAATTTATTCTGTAATTCTTTTTGGAATTTCTGCAGGAGTTATTGGTGATATTTATCATAGAGATCTTTCCACCGTTTGCTTCAAAGCTTTTTTGCAAGCTTTCTCTGTTAGTTGTTTCTGGAATTTTTGGCAAGGAGCATCCTGAGATTTCTGAGATTTTTGCAAAATTACCTCCAAAGTTCTCCTCAGAAGCCCTACCGGTAATTGTCTAAAGATTCCTCTGGATTTTTATTATGATGTTTTTTTAATAGTTACATCCGGAGTTCTTGCCAATATTTTCTAGGAGGTTTTATCTGAATACCTCCTGAGAAAGCATACGAAATTCCTAGTGACAAATTCTCGGAGCTATTTCCGAAGGAACTCAGGGAAGAACTTTTGGAGAAATTCTTGAGAGGAACTTTGAAAGAAATCTCAAGAAAAAGTACGACATCTGGGAATAAATTTGGGAAAAATCTAGGGAGGAAATGAAGGGGAAATTCCGAGAGGAACAATGAAAACTAACTCCGAGAGATCCTATTGTTAAGCTATCCAGGAAACCGATAAGAAACTTTGGGATAACTTTGAAGGATCTCCGCGGAAAAATCTAAAAACAATATCGGTAAAAACTCTGGATGAAATATTGGTACAAATCTCTGACAGAAATTCCAAGAACAACTCTCAGAAATCCCGGAAGGAGCACCGGAAAAAATCCTAGAAGGAACTCTGAAAGCAAATCCTAGGAACCTCATGGATGAGATAGGAATTATTTTAGATGTTTCTCCAGGATTTTCCAGAAATTGACCTCAGGAATTCCTGCAGGGATCGCTTAGGATTTATTCAAACCATTCTTCTCAGATTCTTCCAGAAATTTTACCGATGATGCTTCAGGAATTTCTCCAAAGACTCTCTCGGCATCTCTGTCGAAAAAAATCAAATAAATCATTCAAGAATTTATTTCTTGGCAATTTATCAGAAACTTTTCAAGAAATTCTTCTAGGGATACTCGCAAAAGGTTGTCCAGTTCTTCCAGGTAGTCCATCTAAAATTCCTTCAAAATTTGTTTTCCCCCATGAATCTCTTCGGTGATTCCTTACATAATTCTTCCAGGATAGTTTTTCTTTTTCTGTGGGATTCAAAAAAGTCACCTAATTTTACTTCCGAAACTGCTTCAGGGATTTTTGTGTACTAATCGCTCCGTAAAGTGTATAAAACATTATTCTAAGAACTCCTCCAGATGTATGTAAAAGATTTTTTCCAAGGATTACTTCGGAAAATCCTCCAGGGATCCAACAGATATTTGTTGGAGGATTCCTTCAATAATTCTTCCAGGGTTTCTTTCCGAAAATCTCGCACGGATTTTCCCCGGAAATTCTCCAGTAATTTCTCTAGGAATTTTTCCTCGATATTACTTTCAGAGCTCCTCCAGAAATTTTTAATTGATTTTTTCGAAGAATTTCTCCAGAGGGATCTTCAGCGTTTTTTCATATTTTCTATAAGTGACTCTTACAGAAATTCCTAAGAAGAATACATCACAACTTGCTTCATGGGATTTTTGTTGGAAACTCTTGAATATTTTTGAGAAATTATCCTATACGTTCCAACGAGTATTTCTCTAGGAGTATGTTGAGAGAACCCCTCCATTGGGAACTCTTCGTAGATTTCCACCATGAATTCCGCCGGAAGGTTCAGCAGAAATTGCTCTAAACGTTGCTTCGGGAATTATCTTAGATGATTTTCCGAGACGCTTTCCATATGTTTTTTTTTGGGAATTCTTCCAGAAGTTCTCCCAAAAGTTCCTTTAGGAGTTTATCCTGAAGCTTTTCGGAAATTTTGGAGAGATTCCTCTGGAATCAATCTCACTTTTTTTCTTGGGAATTGTTCCATGCAGTTGCTTCGGGAATTATGAGAAGAGTTTATACGAGAACTTTTCGGGACTGTTACGTTCCTTCGTTTCTTTCAGAAGGTCTTCCCTAAGTTTCGGGGGTATAATCCAGAAGTATTCCAGCAGAAGCTCGTCCATGATCTATTTCAGAAGTTCTACAGTTTTTACACAAGTTCCTCAAGGAATCTCCTCAGAAGTTTGTAAACTCGTGAACTCTTCCGGGAGCTCTTCCAGAAATTCTTTCACAAATTTCTCCGACAATTCTTTAGGCAGTTTGAGAATTCTTTCAGAAATTCTCTCAGAAATTCTTTCAGGAATTCTCCCAGGAACTAATGCACAAGTTCATCAAGCAGTTGTGTCAAAAGATTTTCCGGGAATTATTTCAGTAGTTCCTCTTTGAGGTATTGCAGAAATTCCTTCAGGAATCCTTCCGGAACTCTTCCGGAAGTCTCCCGGAAGCTTTTCTGAAAGAGATTCCTATTCATGCAACAATGATAGCTGAAAAACAGATTGCTCAGCCAACATTTGCAATATCTATCTTAAGATCGGTTTATTCAACCATTGTGCAGCAATAATGTTTGTTGGAGAACTTCTTAAAAAATTCCAAAAGGATTTTCCGGCGGCATTCCAAGGTAAGTTTTAAAGGGGTCTTTGAAGGAATTCTTGAAATAATGTTGAAAGAAACCGTTGAAAAATTGTTGAAGAGTTTTAGATGAACCTTCATACTGAAAATTCAGAATGAATTCTTGGAGAACTCGTAAGGAAACCCCCGGAGGAACATTTTGAACAATTCTTGAAGAAATTAATTTCTTGAATCTTCCAGAAGACATATTTGGCGGAATTCTTAGGTAAACTTTTGAAGTGACCTTCGAAGGAATTCTTCAAAAATTGTTGAGGAATTTAAGGTGAATCTCCTTGATTGATTTATGCTGAACGTTCCGAACAAATTTCTAGAGCAAGAAAACGTAAGAAAATTTCCGGAGAAGCATTTAGAAAAATTCCCGAAGAATCTTCCGACAAAAGTTTTGAAGAAGTGAGTTGTGCAAATATTTTGCAGAGGATGTCCAGAAAGAAAACTTCGAAGCCCACCTGGATGTATTATCAAATGAATTCCTGGAGAAGATTTGAAACATTTTAGGTAATGTAGTCAGCCTGATTTTTTTTTACAAATTCGAAGTGTTTCAAAATGTTTAATAATTTCCTTTAGAAGTCTCCATAGCACGAGCATCAGGAGTTATCTCCAGAGATTTTCAGGGATTCGGTCATATACGCAAATTCTAAAACTACTTTCGGAAGAAATCTTGGAGGAAAATATGAAACGATTGCTGAAGGAAGAAGTCCAGGAGATATTTCTGACGGAACCGCAGGAGCAATTTCCAAAAAAGAGTCCTTGTAGATTTTTTTGCAGAAATCTCTGAAAAAAAAATTCACAAAGGACTCATTCGTGGAGAACCCTTAATCTCTGTAGAATTTTGGAAGGAATGTTTTGAGAAGTTTCTGAAAAAAAAACTCAAATACTGAAGGAGTCTTTGGATATACTCTTTAAGGAATCTGAAGAATTTTCTGAAGTATTTCTGGAATAAGTTATAGCAATTATTGACGAAATGTTTGAAGGAATGCATGAATCTCTAGAAGAATTCCTGAAACAAGCCTTGGTAGATTTCAAGACCGTAAATTATAAAGGTAGCTCTGAAAATATTTCTGGAGGAAGCTTTGGAGGACTTCCTAAGGATTGTGTGGAACATTTCCTAGAGAAATCGTCCGAGAACCTTTTGGAGGAATTATGAACTTTCGGTATTCTGAAGGAATTACTGAAAGATTTTTCTTAAGGAATCCGTAGATGACTTTTAAAAAGAATTCTTGTAGAGGTTTAAGAAAGAATCAACGGAGTGATTTCTAAGGAAATCTATGGATTTTTTTCAAGAGGAATTATTGAGGATAATTCCTTGAGAATCCTCTAGAAGAATTTTTGGAGAAGCTTCTAAAAGAATTCATGAAAGATGTTTTAGAAGAGCTCCTGAAGAATTCTAACAGGTAAGATTTTCTGAAAACATTTATTGGAGGGTTCGATGAAGGAATTCTTTGTTTTTTTTCTCGTGAAAAAAGACGCACTTTTCTCCATCTCAACCTGTGTGCGAATCACAAACCACGAAACGTTTGTCCGATTGGACAACCAGAACTGTGACTCATCACGCGGGCAGGCACGCTCACATAAAATGGTAAAAAAATATGATTGAAAATAAAAATCGAATCATGCGTTGAATTTCAATACGCCAGTGTTGTCGGTGAATCGCCACTAGCTGCCCGTCCCGTTCCCCCGACCCCTATTTCGTTCCTGTTCGTCCAGATCATACATGAAAGTTGTGTTTTATTTTTTTTTTTTAACAAATTCGTGCAGTGAATAGCAGTAGTCAGTCAGCCACCGCACCGGGATAGAGAAGGACACGTGCTTCACGTTGTCACCGTCCTACTAGATGCCAAAACTCGCGGAAAACAGTCGAAAATGCACAGAAACAAGTTATTGCACGAATGCTGCCACTGGCATGGCACTGACTGCACCGAAATAGATTGGGGGCTCTAATCTAATCTACACGAGGATTTGTCTATCAATTGTGTGTGTCCGAGGAGATTGTGCATGATATGAAGTCTGGGCTTTGACCTTGGCTCTTCCAGTAGAATACGTTTGTGGAGCTGCAGGGCTTGAACGAGCTTGCGTTGATTGGAATTCAGGTGTCATTGCAGATTTTTGCAGTTGAATCTCTGATGAGAGTCATTCGTTGATTGTTGAAACCAGATGTTGAGAAATAACTAGCAAAGAATGGATTACCCAAATATTCTTCTTAGACTTAGAAGCATTGCTTTTAGTAGGCAGACTAGAAGAGGTTCTTAGAACTATCATAAAACCAAAATAAATGGTATTAGGTTTTATAACGGTTCTGAGATCATCTTCAAGAATAATTGGTCATCAAAATGTTATTTGGGATGCTCATCATCCCTGATATCATTACTGTTCGCCTTGTGTGCTAAAAGGCGAACAGCAGTGTTGAAAATGTCATTTCGCCATGTCTAAATTGAACCACCTATAGCTCATCTCAAAAGCTGAAAATGTCATTTCGACATACATATCTAAATTCAAGCACCTTTAACTCATTTTTGGAACTGAACCTGAGAATATGGTATATGAAAAACTTGTGCGGCTAGACCAGTTCTACGAGAAAGTCACAGGAAAACCGCTCTTTTTCGAATATTTAGGTTAAATGTCACGGCCTAACTTTCAAAAATGCCAATTGATATTCATGGTGAATATCAAATGGCATTTTCCGAAGGTAGTCCGTGACATTTACATGAAGTATTCGAAAAAGAGCGGTTTTTCTGTGACTTTCTTGTAGAACTGGTCTAGCCGCACAAGTTTTTCATATATCATATTCTCAGGTTCAGTTTCAAAAATGAGCTAAAGATGGTTGAATTTAGATATGTATGTCGAAATGACATTTTCAACACTGGTGCTAATACAGTGCTGTGCTAGAACTAACATGCTCAATATTGGTCTTGTAATAGTTCAACAAAACCAATTTGAAGAAGTTTGATCCACCTCCAAAACCTACTTCTTAATGGCTACAAATTTATCTTACATCAGAAGAGATGAATAAGCGTTGGGCTGAAAATCTTTATAATAAAGAAGTAACGAAAATTAAGACTATTCTTCTTATTATATCATTGTGTTCCGATTGCCATACCAAGCTTTAACATTTCGCTTTCAATGTTGTATTCAAATAAGGAAAAACCAGCAAGGCAATTCAAAGCTTACTAACTAGGTTTCATAATAACCATTTCATTGAGTTTCAAGTTTTCCAAGGCAGTCCAAATAGTAAATCTTCCAGTTTCATCTACCGGTTCATTAAAAACCGTAGAAAGTGGTTTTGCATCTTCGAAGCATTAATAATTGAAATCTTTTCCTATACGCACCTATGGAAAACAAGCCGCACAAGTCTCGCATGGTTAGCACCCGTGCTCATTCGACTCGGTATCTTCACTTGCATTCCACCCCGTGTTTTCATCATCAATAAAACACCAGTAATAACAAATGTTCATCGAGTTGTAGTCACTGTGCGCCTGGGCGGCGGCCTGATAGCTGTTTCAAATTCCCCGCATCTCAATCCGACACGTTATTTCTTGTATAGTGTTGGATACATTGTACGCGGAAATCGTTCCTGAACACGTGCGAACACCACGGCGTCATTTTCGTCGGCAACCCTTTCAGATAGATGCCGGATTGGAAAGATTTCGACAATGCTGTGGTGACCCTAGAGTCAAGTAGGGAAAGTCGGTCAGCTGATCTTGGCGTGACCAGCCTCCGAACTTTACCTTTTACAATGCAATCACGCTACCACACCGCTGTTGAAAATAATTTCATCTTTCCAAGTGCCACTTGGTTCCGGTAGTTGACTTCGGGGCGTTCCCCGCGCCATCATCAAGTTGCAGCAATATCACCTTGGATCTTAATCACGGCCCACCGACAACAACTGTCACATGCATGCAACATTTCCGATTGTTCATGCAAACAATACAACCGTAACTAGGTGGCTACCTACCTATGTACCCCTCGCACGACTTCCAGCTGATAATGAAATTTGCAACTGTTCGAGTGGAAACCACTAGCGAGCGGAGCGGACAGACAGACAAAAGGCCACCAATTAAGACCGCATGCACTGCGCAGTGCGAGACACAGAGAAACACATGCTTTCCGCGACTTTTCCGTAGATGCCGCCGCTGTAGTGGTACCGGCGCGTCGTGGCCCCAAGGTGCACTACTACCGTTACGGGTTCCGCCGAGCGAGCGAGAGCTCCACCACACGACAACCCGCTCAACTGGTTTATTTATCTTGTGTGTCGTCTGCGTTGGCGGCTCGGCCGGCGACGACTCAGCGCAACGTGCTCGCTGTGCACGAAAACACGATAAACATTCAGAGACGGCTGCTAGTTTCTTCTCCGCTGTGTGTTGTTGTTGTTGTTGACCAAGTGCGCGACCGGTTTGCTCCACATCGAAGAGCTGCGCAGCGCACTCACCAATACAACTGCGAGCAAGTAAGTACTAGCAAGCGACGAATTCGATCGGACGGACTCCACCAATTCGAAAATGCTATGGCGCATAATTAATCAACGTGCACGCACGCATACCAACGAACCGCGACGGATCGCCGAGACTCGAACTACGGCGGCGGGTTGCAATTTTCATAAATTGGTCTTCCTCTTCTTTGGGCTAGGGCAGTCAGCGATTCCACAGAAAAGGGGTCACTGGTGTGTAGACGCTGATGGGCACAAATTCTTCGGTGCGGTCCAGGCGAAGCACGCTGCTGCGCAGACGGGATAGGGATGGTCAAGCTGCTGCCAAATGGGCTGGAACTAGAGGTTTTTTTTCGGTGAGGTACAAATCTAGGTGAAATAGCCCAATTACGTAACGAGCCGTTCGGAGTTTCCAGCTCGGTTAAATTTATTAGCTTAACCGTTTTCACTTTGCCTCGAAATCGGATTGACCATGCTAAGCGGCCTTAATTAGTGAATAATCCCATCCCATCCCGTTGTTGCCTCCCAAGTCCGTTCCCCTCGAGAAGAAGAGAACCGGCGGTGTGTTGGACGAATTTGGCAAAGGGGAAGACTCGCGCGATTACCAACCAAGGTACATACGTCCGCGACGCGAAGAGCAGGCCTAAAACAAACAAAATACGACGCGCGCGCACGTTAGCAGGAGAAACGGTTTTCGGTCGTCCAAAAAGAGGGGTTTCTTTCGCGAGGGTCTACTCTCTTTCTCTGGTGGTGGCACAGAGCAGCGCACTAACTAATACCAACTCCGGTGCGCCGAAGTGTGTTTCTTTCCACTCACCCAGTTACGTAGGTATAGTTGCGCTCTGCGCTGTTTATCACAGTGATATTTATGATGAGGTGAAAATATGTGTTGGAAATGTTTATACGGTTTCGGTTTCTCTGCTCTTGTACTAAGGCTGCGCTGTGTGATTGAAACTCATTTGTGGTATCATCGCGTGCGTTTTCTTGTTTTGTTGTGGCAAGTCGCTAATGAAGGGCACAAGTCGAAGCTGGGTTGTTGTTGATGTAAGCTGCTGAATAGGTTTGTTGACGAAGTTAGCTGACTGCTCTAAGGTGCTTTGACCAATTCGAAGTCACGTATGGACGTATTTCTTTTGGAAAACATACACAAATCAAAGATATCGACATACTTGTGGTAGTCAGATCAAACATCTTATCAATACGCCATACAAAACAACGTAGCGCTTAGAACAAGCGTAGGGAATCCCACTGCAGCCTCGGCTGATGCGCAGAGTGAAGCAATGGATGGAGCGTGGTTGGCGAGTGCTGTCAACAAGAACAGAGCAGGGCTACCCCATGTAGAAGTAGCTGAATTACAGCTGGACGTGATCATCGACTTGGCATTCTTTAAGAACAACTACAGAAACGAGCTCAACCAGGGCTTGATGAGCCTCAGGAAGCCAATGAGAGCGGCGCGATAGGAACATGGTAAGCTCACGGTAACGGTGGCAACATCACAGCCCGTGAGGCAGGAGGAACCCAGTTGAAGACTTTTGCATTCGCGGCCAGCCCAACAGAGGCGCTGGATGCGACTGCATTCTCGAAGCAGTCACAGAGCGCGTTAGACAGACGTCAGGGGATGAGCTATCCGGAGCTATCCTCTCCATGCATCGATCCCAAACAGGCATCTCAGGAGTCAAGACTCCGGGAAAGGCTTGCCTGAGAAGGCCGGCCCGTTCCGGATTGAAGAGGGAAAATGGTTATGTGCTTGTGTGAGTCCTTAGCCACCAAAAGTTGGGGTGTGATACCTTTTGGACCCCAGTGGGTAGGCGCAAGAAGAAGTAGAACAAGAGGTCAGGTGAAACAGTTGCCAACACGATGGGCAAGGGCCGACGATCTCATCATCTAGACCGATGAGTCTAATTATTCGGCTAAAGGACGCCAGGTGCATGATTTACTTACTTACTTTCAATACTGAGAACCCATGGTGATGCAGAGGGCCAAATTGAAAGATAATCATCCTGGGCGATTGCCAGCTATCGCCTTAACCTATGGCCACTGGCCAGGTCAAATTTATGTTGACTTCCTTTATTTCCTTCATACATTTCTTTAATTCGCAAAGTCACCTATGTTGATCTTGGTACCGCCATCAGCCGCCATTTGGCTACCAAGATATTGGAAGCTTTCAACATTCTCCACTGCTTGCCCAGCTACCGTGAAGCTGAAAGGGTTGACCGTGTTTACATTCAACGACTTGGTCTTGTTGACATTGATGGTGAGACCTGCCGTCAAGGAGTGATCGGCAAGATCATCGAACTTAACCCGCCTATCAGAGCGCCGGTGAGCTAAGAGATCAACGTCACTCAGTTCGAAGTCTTTTAAGTGCTCCATGGTAATGGGCTGCCACAGAAATCTAGGATTTGGTTCACGATCTATCGCACCTACCAAGTTCTCGTTGATTACGAAGAGGAACAGTAGCGGTGATAGGATACACCCTTGCCTCACTCTAGCAACGACCCGGATGGGATCGGACAAGACAAACGTTGTGCAGTACTCTGTACGAAAATGCCCTGTACTGTGCTTCAATGAGGCTGATGATTTTCTCAGGAACACCATTGCGCCTAAGCGCTCCCCACATGTTTTCGTGATTAAGACGGTCGAAAACTTTTTCGTAATCAATGAACACCAAGTAGAGAGATGCTTGGAATACATTGATTTGCTCCAAGATGATACGGAGCGTGATAATATGGCCACAAAGGATCTTCCGGCACGGAATCCTGCCTGCTGCCACCGGAGAGTTGCGTCAATCTTCTCCTGTATCCGGTTAGGGATCGCTTTACAGAGGACTTTGAGAGCGATGCACAGCAACATGACCCTGCTAATTATTGCATACAGCCAGATCTTCTGGACACCTTTACTAAGACGCCATGCATCCAGTCGACCGGAAAGGTCGCGGTTTACCATATGTTGCAGAATAATTGATGCTGCAGATACTACGGATTCAACTTTGAACATCTCGGCTGATATGCGATCGACCCCGCAGACGGGCTACGGCTTTGGCTCCTCGTGTTTCAGCTCGCGATATCGCGGTTTTTCTGTTCTTTCGCTCCTCTATCTTGCTCCAGGTGTCATCTATGACCCACTGTTTACTCTGGGTGCGTAGCTCACCCAAATTATTCTCACCGGTGGCGATGAAGGCGTTCTTGATAGCGCTCCATTGATTATCTACGCTTCCACTTTCCGGAATATCCGGAACGGTTCTGCAGCTCCTCGACGAAAGACACCGCAGCGTCTACCAGTCGACGTATGTTGAACCGGCACCCGCTCTCGCCGACGACGTTACGTTTGTTCCGCTCATCATCTCTATTTCTGGCCGATTCAGATGTGGTCGATTTGTTTTTTTTTACGCCATCACGGAAAACCCATGTCACTTTGTGCACTGGTCTATGGGAAAAGACCGATCCCCTAATCATCATGTCATTGTTGCCACAAAACTCTGCAAACAGCTCTCCGTTCTCGCTCATTTCTCCTAGCTAGACCATGGCGTTCCATGACGTGCTCATAGTCCTAGTTGGTGGAACCGGCCTAGGTGCAAATGTCTGTCGGAGGAAGTCATTGGCGAGGAAGTTGAGAAGACGGTTCTTAGCGCCAAAGTGACTGTCCTGTGTAAAAACCTTAATGACAATTCGTTAGGGACGCAGCTGAAGCAAGGCATCCATGCGAGTTGAAAAGATTAGGGTGCACTTTTCGGTGTGTCCTTCAGCATTTACCACCCACCGGAGGCTTCATTGAAGTGTCTTGAACCGGGATACATGACATGCAACTGTAAAAGCCCTAAAAGGAACATACTTTGAAGGTGATGTAGAGGTGAAGGTCATAAGGCGTAAGGCTACACAAGCCCTCTCAAGAGAGCCTCGGCTTACAAGTCACAGTTCTGCTTACTCAGCTAAAATTGAACACTGTGCGCAGCCCAGCAAGTGCTTTGTCAGGCAATCGTTGTATAGGGAACGGAAATCGTCATCATACCAAATTCATACCGAGTACTCACCGGTATCGGCAACTAGGTCGCGGACCGCTCCAAATGGCGGCGATATGGACAACGGGGTAATTCGCAGTTCTAGAGTTTGTGTCTACATCCTTCGAAGACATTGTGGTCACCAAGGTCAGCGGGTACTTCTTCTATAGCTGTAGATCCTCCGTGGTGATACATCGAGCAGTTCACGCAGATGCTGGACTGTCTGACGGCTGAGCTATCAGGGCGAAGGCTGGTGGTAATAGCGGGTGATTGCAATGCATGGGCCGCGGAATGAGGAAGTCGTTGCACGAAGCAGCGGAGTCGGATGCTGCTAGAGGACCTGGCCATGGTCGATGTCGGTAGAAGAGGTACCTTCAACCGGAACGGAGTGGAGTCCATCGAATACGTTACTTCTAGCATCCTTCGCGTATCAAGTAGTTTGATCTGGAGGGTTAACATCGTCTACCACTCGCTACAGTATCGACTACAAAGTATCAGGCAGCAGACGAAGGAAGGGGTCAGTAGGCCAAAACCAAGCCCTCGCAGGACACACCACTTCAACGGCGAGGTATTTCGGGAGACGCTCAGCCGTGAGCAAAACATATCCGTCCTAGACAACGATCAGTTCGTAGTGATGATTTCGCGTGCATGCGATGCCACCATGCCTAGGCAAATTCGACCTGGGAATGGGAGATCACCGACCGACGTACTGGTGTATTCAAGGTGTTGCGAGCCTGTGCTGCGCCAGTCAACGGGTAAGGCGACGGATGCAGCGAGCACGTACTGACAAGGCGCGGGATGAATGACGGGTGGCGTTTGCGACTGTCGCCCTGCCGCCCTGCCGCAGTTGTGTTGAGACCGTGAAAGAGGCAAACTGCCTACTTTGAGGGAGTGTGCCCGAGTCAATAGGAAAACACGGATCATGACGGATATAACACGAGGTGCAATGGCTCCCACCAAGCAGTATTCTCTAGAGATTCTGGTAAGGGTAATCGAGGGGCGATTGTCGCGTCATGTTCCGATTCCTTAGCCTCCTCTCATAGTATCGCCTGGAAATGGACTGGACAATGATGGGTGAACAAGAAACTTGTGGGGATTGCAAAACTCTTTAGCATAAGCATGACCTCATTTCCAGATAGAATCATGAACCTTACCCTACAAGTAGCCATTGCAGATGCTATCAAGATATTTGAATTTAATCTTCAGAGATGTGTGGACGAGGGAGTCCTCCGTGTTGGTTTTAAGAGGCAGAGTCTGATCTGATTGTATGAAGATAAGCTCGCCTTTGATAACTATGTCGATGCCGACTGTTTGAGATGTCCTAGACGATGTCTCGTAGAACTGCGCTGTACGCCAGGAAACGAAAGCTCAACTCCAGGCCATACTGTCCAAAAATTTCGTGAAGAAATGTCGTCCATATCGTCTCGGAACTACAGAGGCCGCGTGGACTCTAGGAGTGGTAGGTCGATTGTAACCAAAATATCGATTCAGGATATGAAAGTCAGATAGATCTATGGTTGTACAACTGCTCTGCAGTCAAACTCGGACAGTTGGTCACGAGAAAGACGCCCTAGACAGAGGTTCTAGGATAGGTCCGAGATAGACGAATTCCGACATTACCTCAACTTGCGGTTCCAGTTCATGATAGTGTTGATACAGCGAGATGCATGCGTGGTATCGATCCTTCTCCGTCTTCTGAGGATACAATGAGTGACGAGGCCTCTTGGGAGGCTCGTAATAGGCCCGGACCATATTAGGTACACTAGCCTCTCTCCAAAGCAATATTTTCTGGTAATCCGAAGAGGCTATGGGCTTGGTTACTTTTTAGGGTTAGGTCGGGAGATTAGTCCGTTCTGCTTGGTTGGCTCTGAATTTTCGAATATTCAACTCAAATGTGAAATCAGTTGGAAATCAGTGAGCTGATGTGTATCAGCGAACAACACTCAAAGTTTGCAGGCCATCAACTCGTGCATGGTGGCCTCACAACTGAATCTCCAACGCTTCGTTCCATCAGTCGTCCATGCCACAAACTTTACGACACCTAGCAACCAAACATACGTACGAATTGAAAGATAAGAGATCTGAGCACAAATGTACCGTTTCACCTTTCGCCCAGGTCCAAGCCCGGGCGGGTTTATTTTCATGCCACATTTGGCTTTCATTACAGAATGAAGTGTGGATGTGGAGCACCGGGGACGAGTGTCCATCCATGCTCGGCAAAGCCTCAATGTAGGTATGTACCTGCTCGCTAGCACCGAGCTGATGGGAGCGAAGCGAGGCGACACCCGAGAGGTGCAATTGTAAGCGATTATTTTTCCTCGTCGTTTCCCTTTTGGCACCTTATGATTTTCCACTCACTCTAATTCCACCCAGTGCCAACGGTTCGCTCGGTCGGCCGGTCGCTCGGTGTGGTGGCGCTCGGTTCACACAAGCACTGCCCATTATCCGGCATACATATTCATTTCCAGCAGTTAGTCAGCCAGCAAGTAAGCAAGCAACGGCATGGCACGGCTCAGGCGGCGGCGGTGAGAAATTTTGCCCACTCAGCCCAATCCGCCTCGGTGGTGGTGCTGCCTGCAGAGTGTTCCAGTCCAATGAGGAAAAACGGTTTCTCCTTCTTCCAAGATGACGACGACAACACACCGAAGAAGGACATCTCTGTGAAGAGGAAAAGATTAAGTCGAGCACCTTCCACCGCCGCCGCCCGGATCACCGACTTTTTTCATTTGACTCGGTCAGGTTGGTAGACCAGGTTGGTCTACCAACCTCACCTTGGAGTGACGATGACGACGACGACGACGTGTAGGAAAAACGCAGCCAACCGAACCGTGGAAGTCTGGTGCGCCGTTTTGGGTCTTGGGAGGAAACGGATCTTCATTTTTTGGGGCTGTTATTACCCGACGACAACGGTATTTTTGTGAAAGGTTGGAGCTAGCAGATGAGACAATGTGCAGAAGGAATTTCATTTTGACGGTGGTCCAAAAAATAAACGGAAGATTTCAATTGGACGGTGGAGGAGTGGAATTAAATAAACAGGCTTAGGTTTGATGGTGGTGTGCTGTGCTAGCTGCTGGACGGTGCAGATTTTTGGTAATTGAGCTGAATACATTTGAAAAATTTGGAGATTTTTGCTTCTTCGAGGGAAATTAATATGTTGCTGCGAAGGTGAATATTAAATTTATTTTCCAGGTACTTAACGCCTGATGTTTAGAGGTGAGAATTGAAAATCTTAGACGTATAAGAGTTAAAAATCCTCTAGAGTTTAGATACAAAGGAACGCAAAATGTTCAACGGCAGATGAAGCTCTAAGTTAGCAACTGTTCAAGTTATCATAGAACATTGAGCTTAGAAGCATGTTGCGTTCCAGTTGGGGCTTACGCCAAAAAGAAGAAGAAGGGCTCAATATCGAACATTAGGCGGAGAACACCCTCTCCATATCGATTATTAACTATCTTTACTATCGAGATTTTCAGCCCTCAGCTAGTTCGTCATGTAGGGAAGTGGAACCATCTCGGCAGGGGTCCTATTTTGGGCACTTTTCTGCTATAACTCAGCCAGTTTCGAACCAATTGACATACTTTCTGGAACGCTATGAGATACGTATAGTATCTTGCCGTGTACAAAATGTCAAGTCAATTGGTTTGGAATTGACTGAGTTATAGCGAAGAGTGCCCAAAATACCGGCCGCTGCCCAAGGGGTTCGCTACCCTAATTAACAACTGTTGGATAGATTTATGAACAACTATTCTGAATAGGATACTAGCTGCAATCCGCGAGACAAGAACCATAGTCTGCGTGATCCGCACGGTCGCAGTTTTCGTTTTTTTTTATTGTCATGTCAGCCGGGTGGCCTTGAAGATGCCACCGCCCGTCGCCCGTTTGACTCCGAGTCCGAGTCCGACTCGACTGCGCGAGTTGATAGCATATCTTTTTTATTTTTCTGGTTCACATTTTATGGGCCAATCTTAATTCGCGTTATTCGTATTTCGTTGACGGTCGGTCCGTGTTCCGTTCGTCTGTCCGGTTGGTTGGCGCTATCTATCTGGTTTGGTGATGACTCGTTTGTTTCTCCTGTGGTGCTAGTGGGGCGATCGTGGTCGTTGTCGTCCGACGTGCTTGTGTAAGCACTACTAGCGCTCTTTCACTTCTAAATAGTAGCTATCTTAACGGGGACCGGCTCGGTAACAACAACGGTTTCCCACGTAATTTCGCATCGAAATGAGTTCAGATTGCTGTTTTCTTTTGCTTCTAGAGAAGATTTTCTTTAGATACATATCTACCGAATTGCCTTTTTCGGAGTTACTGTCCGAAGGCGAAATAAAAGTAGGAATCATGAGGCTATTCTTTGAACTGCCGTTAGTGAATAACTAAAGAAATGAGGTGTCCTATCCAGATAGCTATGTGAGCTAAGGCAAGGCATTATGGGATAAGTATTGCACGTGTCAAGTGCCGGAAGTAGTTCTTCAACAAAACTTCATAACTCATCTTCTTCTTCTTTATGGCTCGACGTTCGCATTGGAACTTGGCCTGCCTCTCTTCAACTTAGTGTTCTTAGATCCCGCACGCAAAAAAATCCATTCCGAAATACGTGCACTCCCAATCACGGCAACGGGAACAAACGGAAACTATGCATAGCAACGATAACAACGATAAGAAATGTACACCGTGAACTAGATTTCACGTGTTCTAGAACGCCCATATTGACAGCTGGAACTAGTTCCAGTTCACGGTGTGTATTTGCTTGTTCTCGTATTTGCGTTTGTTTGTTCACGTTTATCAGAACGGTTTTCTGAGCGTGCGTCCACTGTTATTCATTAAAGGGCTTTCCTTGCCTGCCATTGCATGAATTTGTACATTGTGGGGCAAGTACAATGATACACTATGCCCAGGGAGTCGAGAAAATTTTCCCGACCGGAACGGGATTCGAACCCGCCGTCTCCGGATTGGCGATCCATAGCCTCAACCACTAGGCTTACTGAAGACCCTATAACTTTATAACTCATATTGATCCCAAATTCATATTTCCAGGCAGACTTGAGGCATGCAGCGAATGACACGATAAAGGCAGGATAATGTGTAATACAGACCCATTGAGGTCATTAGCCTCTTCCCAACAACAACTACCCCTACTACCCCGTGGTACCAGCCGGAAAATGCGAGCAATCTTAGGGAAGATCTGGTAATCAACTCCGGTGCGAACTTTGGTCATGGGCTGATACAGAACAGCGACTGACAACAGCATCTGTTCCCCATGTTAGGGACGGATGATCGACGTTAGAATGCCAGGACTCTGTGCTCCCTGGCCCTCCGGAATGTTAGGAAGTTGGTATCAGGCCCTGCGAGCCAGCCGTAAAACCAAAAAAATAGCAAAATAATTCAAACCGGATCAATTGTATACGACCCACATGACGGGACAAGACTTGCGATTGGAAACTCGAGACGTGGAGCTAATGTTCTCTCCATTTCATCGGGAGCACTCACATAGTCACCGAAGTTCTAAAAGACCAACATACCATTTACCAGAAATGCAGTAATGTACACGAGCTGGAATTAGTTCTAGCGTACCAAATCGATCACGTTCTGATATATGGAAAGCTTTTCACCGACATTATTTACTAACGTTTATTACGGAGAGATTAGGACGTAGTTTGATCATCACCAGGCAGTGGTCAGAGCAATAGGTATCCCTACCTCCAAGTGGTACCAACCGGAGATGCGAGTAGCCTTAGGAAGAATCAGGTAATTAACTCCGGTGCGAACTTTGGCTGTGGGCTGATACGGAACACCGACTCACAACAGCGTCTATTCCCCATGTTAGGGACGGATGATCGACGACCGACTAGCAGGGAAGAATTCTTAATTTACTACCTGGTCCTACGGACCAGTTGATATAAGGTCCTGCGAGCCAGCCGTAAAACTAATCAATAACGACTTACAGGTAAACCCGACTCTTTTTTTTTTTGCACGGGTCTGATTTTTACGATAACTCAATCAATTTTGAACCGATTCTCATGAAATGTTGTGCACAGAAAGGCATCATTAGTACTATCCGGGTACGAAAAATCAAGTCAATTGGCGATAATAGCGCCAAAGTATACCTCATGACATACTTAGTTTAATATATAAAACTAAGTATATCACGGGGTATGAAGGCAGAAAGGGAATCATGAGATTAAGGTACTCATACTTCCCTTTCTGCCTTTATTTTTGTAAGAATCTTTCGCTTTGTCGATGATAACGATAAGTGGAGTACATAGGGCGAATCTCAGGCGATATTTTTTTACAGATCCCTTAACGATGACAATGTTTTTGGCGGATGCATGCAAACTACCCATTCGCCAGACTTTTCCTCAGAGCTTTTTTAACAAACTGTCATGGTAAAATCAGAGAATCCATGAAACAACTTTTAAAGAAATCCCTGCTGAAATTTCTGAAGTAATTCTAGGAATATTGAAGAAGTAGACTAAAGATATTTCCGAAAGTATCGCTGAAGAAATTACAAAAATAATCTGAAGAAAATTCTTAATGAATTTCTGAAATTAAACGGAAAAAATAAGAATCAATAGATAGATTTTCTAAAGAAACTCCCGGAGAAATATCTGAAGAAATACCAGGAAACCACCTAACAAAAACTCTTGAGATACTTTTGGAAAAAAAATCCTGTGGAATCAACCAATTAAAATCCTAAACCATTTTTTAAATGAATTCTTGGAGGAATCCATAGAAATTCCTAGAGGTACGCTTGGAGGAAATCCTGGAGGAATTTCTGAGAAAATACATAGAGGCGGAATTTCTGATGAAATCTCAGCGTGAATTTCTGCATAAATATCTGTAAGAATGTCTCCCAGCTTTTCCGTAAACATCCTCATAAGAATCTCTAAAATACCCTGTAAAAAAAATTCGGTAGGAATCCTTGAAGAATTTTCGATTAATTTCTTGGAGCAATTTCTGGAAGAGAAATGTATTGAAGACATATCTTAAGGAACGTGGAGAAATCTTGGGAATTTCCTTAATACTATCTTAGAGAATTTCTAAAGCAATTCTTGGAGAAAATTCTTTGGAAAGCTTCTTAGAAAATTTTGAAGGAGTTCCTATTTTTGATTCTTGGTTAATCCGTGAACCATTTTCTAAAGAAAATCCATGGAGTATTTATGTGAGAGTTCATGGAAGGTTTCCTAGATTGATGATTAGAAAAATTTCCGATACCTCCATGGAAACAAAAAATCTGAAGAAATTTGTAGATTAATTTCTGAAACAGCCTATGCAAGAATTTTTGAAAGTAATCCTCAAAGTATGTTCTAAAGGAATCCATACAGCATTTTTGGAAGCTATCCGTGTAAAACTTCATAAGGAGTTCTTGAAGAAGTTTCTGGAGGACATGACAAAGTCTAAGGGAATCCCTAGAAAATTTTATGAAAGAATTACTGACTGAATTTATTTAGGACTTAGGACTTCCGGGATGATTTTTTAAACTACATCTACGAAAAGTTTTCAAAGGAATGAAATTCTTTAAGAATCCCTGCGAGATTTTTTCAGGAACTCGTGAAAGATTCTTCAAATAAATCCTAGGTAGGATTTCAGCAAGGGTCCGTGAAGGATTTATCGAAAAATCTGTGGAAGTTTTTCAAAGTAATCCTGGAGACAAATCTGGAGATGTTTCTGAAGAAATTATAAGACATATTTATAATAAAAATCACAGGAGATTTTCTGAAAAAATCCCTTGTAAACTTTGTGAAGGAAACCTTGGGCAGTTTCTGTAGGAATCCCAGCAGAAAATTCCAGTAAAGATCTATTATTATTTTTTTCAAAGAGTCCCAGGAGGAGATTCAAAAGAAATCTCAGGATGATTTACTAACAGGAATTAGGAAACTTCTGGAGAATTCCCTTGTGGAATTTCTAGATAAATTGGAAGTTGCTGGAGAATTTCTGGTAAAATCTTTGACAAATTTTCCAAAGTAACCCCAGTACATTTTTTTCTAGGAATTTTTGAAACTTTTTCTGCAAAAACTCTGGAATAGGTTCTGAAGGCGCCGCTGAAAGTTTAATTGAAGAAATCTCTGTGGAAATTTCTTAATAAATATCTAAGGAAATTTCTGAAGGAATCTTTCAACGAATTTTTGAAGGAATCCACATTGGTCGGGCTTCATACAAAGGGGCGGTCAAAACTCTCAAAAAACGAAATTGATATTTTTAAACTTTATTTCATCTTATAACAAAGTTAATATATTGTACTTTTATGACTCTTAATTAAAAGCATACCAGCTTTTGTATTTCAATTACATTTTCACTGCCAAAGTGGCCTAAGTCAAAAAATTGAAAAATGAATTATTCGGAAAAAGTAAAATCATAATATTTTGAGAATGGAATATATGTTTTAAGTTATCCAGCATATGAAAGCTTGTTATTGGACTGTTTGAATGCACTATGGTGCAAAATTAATATGTCACAAAACTTTTCAAATTTTCATATATTGTACCTTAGAAATATTGGTAATTTTTAAGTTGAAAAACGGTTCGTGTCGTCACGTGTCGCCGCAATTTCGAATAGAACATCTTAAACATCATGCTTAGAGCTGCCTGAAAACGTTTAAATATTTTGCAGAAATTTGCAGTTTTTCAAATTAGAGCTATTAAAAAAAAGTCATGTTTTTTTCATATATTTTACGTTATTTTTCCATGTTTTACTGAAATAAAATTTATCTTTCCACATTTTTCACACGTTTTGAACAAACGTGATTGGATTTGATCGAAAGATGATCATTTATTTAAATTCGAATTGATTTTCTAACAAAAAACGCAAAAAATATGGGGTTTACTGATTTTCACCGTTTTTGAAATTAATGAAATTACGTAATTTTTGAAAACCCCTTTTTAAACACTAAAAATACTATATAATATATCTAGGCAACCTATTACTTCGATTAAACACATAAAAAGAGTTTTGGCCGAACTTTATCTTTTTCCGACCATTGTGGAATCCCTAGAGGAATTCCTGCTCAAATTCATGGATATTTTTGAAAAAAAATGATGGAATTTCTTTGAGGAATTATTTATAGAATTTAAAATAGGAGGAATTTCTAAAAAAAATCCCAGTAGAAAATTTCCGAATAAATCCATGGAAATTTTTTTAAAGAATCCGTGAGGGAATTTTTGGTTCAATACTCGGAGAAGTTTCCGAAGGAATTTTTAAGAATGATTTTGAAGAAGAGTTTCTGAAGAAAATTTTGGCAGATTTTCTAAAGGAATCTCTAATGCCTAGAGAAATTTTTGAATCAATATTCAGACGAATATCTGAAGTAATCCCTGGGCGAACTTTTCAAACAATCCCCGAAATGATTTGTGAAAAATCATGGAGTAATCGTCGTAGCAATTCATGCCAGATTTCGTAAAAGTACTCTTCAAGAAGAACACATGGATGATTTTCTGAAATAATCTGTAGCATGATGATTTTATTTGGGAAGCGGTACACTACTCGTACGGAAAAAAAAGTTCGGATCACTCTGTTAAGCAGGGCGCAAAGTTTTTGAGCAGACAAGCTAAAGTTCACCGTGCGGCAATTTTCATTCACTTGCCTGCATATTCATATTCAGCTGCTCGATACTCGTTTGTCAACTGAATGAAAGTCAATGAATATTTGTAAACATCTTACAAAGTGTTAAATTGCTGATAATATATTAACGTTTCGATTACATTTAACGGTGCTTTACACAGATCTTTTCCCATTTGATTGTTGTGGAGTGTTTTTTGAAGGAATCGTAGCCATAAACGTAGGTAACTGTGAAGATGTTTCTCGATCGGCTTCATATTCAATGACTACAAATTGACTGACTGTGTGAAGAGGGAGAGCGAAAATGAATTTGATTGTTTTGAATATTCAGTGCATAATCATTCAAATTCGTGCTGTTTTCAGTCAATGACTATGAAAATTTTGCGCCCTGCTGTTAAGTGCATGTCACGCATCTCTAAATTTCCGAACGAACCTCTGGAGGAATTTCTGAAACAATTTGCTAAGGAATCTTCTTAAAGCAATTCGCAAAGGAATTCTAGGGTAAATCCTCGGAGACATTTTTAAAGAAATCCCTTGATGAATATTTGAACTTTTAAGTAGGATATATTTATACAAATAACTTTATGGTGTATCTTCAATGAAGATTCTTCATCGCTCAAAATATTGGCTTTTGAATCAGCCATACATATTTTTTAAGATGACAAAATTTGTTCGAAACAAGCTAGCGAGCTCGTGGTTTATTTGTTGATTAGCGGGAATTACTAATATATGCCAAAAACTTCGAGCTTTTTAACGAAAACTCAGCTTTTATGCAGTTTTGAAATGTTTTGATACATTTTCCTATACAATTTAAATAGAAAAATGATTTGATTTTATGTAAAACTCGATTTATATGCATTTCTAAAAGTGACCTATCGTGGCACTGACGTTTGTCTCTAGCCACTGCATGGTTATGGTCAAACTGCGCCCTTAGCTCTCCGTAATCAGCTGCCTACGGTACCGACGGCCGCCTCGGTATGATCTGGGATGAGGGAGAGCTCCATGAGTCCCCTCTAGAGGACTGCTACACCCTCAGTTTTATTTCCCGAGCACGCGAATCGCGGTTTCTGAATTTTAACTGAGACTCAGCAAACAAGATCGTAGGCAGCTTGGCAACTAGGCGTGTTATACTGATTCTCGGCATTTGTAAACCGAGATTCGGTGTTTCAAATGAAGTGAATAGAGTAGGGGAGACTGGGGAGACTTAATCCCTTTTTCTTAATTTACCTGAAACTTTAAGAAAAAAACACAAAACTATAGTTTTACATAGATCCGATTTTCGTACAAAATGACAGGTAAACATCTATTGCAAGTTAATACACAACAGAAGGCCTTTAAATTATTGTTAAAGTTTTCAAATCTGTGTTTTTATGGAGGCATGTCTTATGAGGTATTTTTCAAAAATGGGTGACACTTGATCCCCCTCTGAGCACATGATTTATTTAAAGGCAAAATAATTCCAGAGTTTTCCTATTCATTTTCTTTTTAAGTTTTCTTGTATTTTCGATGAATATGAAATGTTTGAAATTGTAATATATCCTTAAATTTTTAAGGATATGCCGTATTTTCAAAATGGGGAGACTTGATCCCCCTTTTCTTGGTTTGTACTAAAGTTATAATTATCTGACACATTTTATCGTTAAACAGACTAGAGTTCCAAGTAAATAGAGGCTTCCGAATTGAATTTTATTTTTCACATGTATAATGTGTGTGTAATCCTCGAGGGATCAAGTCTCCCCATGTCACTGTTTTGTATACTGAGCTGAATTAATTAAAATATGTTAACAACAGCCTTATTTGGATAAATAAGTTTGAAAGTATTTTATTTAAACTATGTTCTGTGAAATTTTGATACGATTTGGTTCAATTTTCACAAAGTTATTGAGATTTTTCGGAATCGCCCAAAAGATTTCTGAAGGACTGAAAACAAACCATCAGCCGTTAAAAAATAATGCAATGTACAATCGAAATCACTTGTAGCCAAAACATAGTCGTTTGTACAGGAGTAGTTTTGGAAAAATTATGCTAGAAGAAAAATGTTTTTGATTCCGAGCAAATATGGGGGGTACAAGTCTCCCCAGGGATCTAGTCTCCTCAGTCTCCCCTACTGTTTAACCAATCATAAACGAAACAGCCGAGAGCACCACATGGAACGGAGCCGACGGGAATAAATGCCATCTAAAATAAATCAGAGTGCGTGAAAATAGAAATGCTGTGCCGTTCTCAAGAAACACGGTAAATCTACCAGAAGCTCAACGCATCCCGCAAAGGGTTCGTGCCGCGAACAGAAATGTACCTGGATGAGGATGGGAGCGTCTTTACAGACCAACGTAATGTGATCCAAAGGTTCAAAAAGCACTTTGACCATCATCTGAATGCTACAGAAAACGCCTGCACTGAAGGTCTAAGCAGCGGAAGAAATGACTATGTCAGCATAGTGGATGATGGAAACTAGACAGCTCTCTCGCTGAGTGAAGTTAAGGATGACATTCAACAGTTCAAGAACAATTAGGCAGCTGGTAAGGATGGTATTGCAGTTGAAACGCGAAGCAGTAGAGATCGGGCTGATGGAGAATGCGTTAAAAACGAAGTACATGCTAGTATATAGAACTAAACGAGCCCCGACAATTCTTTACAGTAGTGTTACGATAGAAGAAGATACCTTCGAATTGGTGACGGAATTCGTCTACCTCAGTTTCGTGCTAACGGCTGACAACAACATAATATATAGAATTCGAAGATGCACCATCAGTGGTAGTCGTGCCTGCTATGGGCGTCGCAAGAAACTGCTGTAAAAAATGGTTCACCCCGCACCAGGGATGGGAACATTCACTTGCAAAGAGTTACACTCACTTGCTTTTTTTTCTCAGCTCAGAAGCGTGTTATCAAGAAACGATGTATGGACGAGTTTTGACTTGTGATTTTGTCTATAAATTTGCCGAATAGAGTAGAGGTCGCACACGCATACCAAAGTCTTGGCAGAGCTATGAAAGCGACTCTCCACGAGATGAGTGTAATTTACATTCACTTTGTGGAGAGTCGCCTTCACAGCTCCCTCACATCTTTGGTATGCGTGTGCGACCCCTACTCTATTCGGGTAAACTTTTAGACAAAATTGTAAGGAAAAAGTCATCCATACACCGTTTCTTGATAACACACTTCTGAGCTGGGAAAACAGCAAGTGAGTGTAACTCTTTGCAAATGAATGTTCCCATCCATGCCCTGCACAAAATGTACCATGTACGTCACGCTAAGACTGGCGGTCCTCTGCGGACACGGGACATAGACCTGCAAGAACTTGGAGTTTTAGAGCAGCAGTAGAACGGTTTGAATGACCTTGCTGCGCTCTATGGCGTACCCAGCATCCACAAGGTTGCCAAAGCCGAAAGGAAACAGTGGGCATGGCATGTTGCAAGAATGCCGAATAGTAACCTTGCAATGGTTGCATTCGCAAGTTCTGGATGGTACAAGATTACTTGGAGCACATCAGACAAGGTGGATTAACCAGGTCTCTAGAGTGATATGGCGAGTTCAGGAAGTTCCCGAAGTTGGAGAGAGACAGCAGCGAACCGAAGTGTCTGGCGAAGTTTCGTAGACTCAGTATTTTTTTTAAAAAATACAATTAGGGTAAACAGGTATAATATGCCCCCCCTAAGCAGAAATGCCAATATATCTAAAACTGGCGCCTTATTCCATCTATTGTCCACTGCAAATCGTTATTCCTAAAGTCAGTGAAGTGTTGCATGCAAACTACGCCTTTGGAGGTGCGGCTATGGAAGCTTTGAAACGTTTTTCTAAAACGTTCGAAAATTTGCCTTATCAAAACAAACGGGGCAATACGCCCCACCATAAGAAAAACGTCCAGCCCCGTGATAAAACTGTCCCAGGGAATAATTCCACTACATGCTTATACTAGGAGGGTCTTTTAACAAGTATTTAACTGCATAAAAGTTGCAAAATAACAGAAGCGAGCAGAGCTAGCTTCGTTTACAATGAAGTCAGTTTACAAGAGATAAAATATTACGCCAAAAGCCTCGATTTCAGACTTTTTGATATTTTTGTTGCTTTTCTGTACCAATTAACTAATGGATCAGCTTGATGGCAATTATTCTTCAATATTCAAGATTTCTAATCGATCACGCATGCGAAAAGCGCTTGAATCGCTAGAAAATGAAGGGGGGCGTTTTGCCCCGGTGGGGCGCATTATACCCTTTTACCCTACATCGTCTTCGGCCAGAGACCGCACAGACTGAACATTTCTAACATTAGACAACGGACAACACATATAACACCCAGTGAATTTTCCGTTTGACGAAAGTTTTCCCTGACTGGAGCGGGAATCGAACCCACACTCCGAGGCTTACGAGACACCTAAACGGCTGACGCCGCTAACCACTCGGCCACGAAGCCCACATGGAAGTAAATGAAGAGCAGTCAGTCAAGACAGCTGTGCGGAGTGAACCAAATCGTTTGAGAAGCATTAAACCACATGACAGCGACTCCAAATGATAACGAGCGCAATAGTCACATGTACACCTGTAATCACAGTCTGAAGCCCCTTCTAAATTAACCCACCTCGCACATTCCGATGAATTTAAAACGCACAAGTCAAACGTTCCCACATTAATCTTCTTAGAGACCCTTGCCTCCTTGCAGGTTCATCCCGGACGAAACCACTTGATCCTAACCAAACAATCCTTCCGGGCGTGACAAAATGCACCTCGCGCGTCATAAGCACAGCCCGCCCGAAAAGACAAAGAGACAACCTGACATCCGAACTTTGACCCCTTTGAAGATGGCCTTCCGACGACGACGGAGCGGGGCGCACTCTCTTTCACCGCCGGACGGTTGCAATTTATACGGTTTTCTCCGGGCGAACAGGGATAATGACTCATACGAGCGACCGGCGCTTCGGACGGCCGACGGAACCGGGACGCGATGGCTGACACCTGTCCCGGTCCAGCATGTGGCAGTTAGTGGTCGGGACCGGTCGGTGACTATTTCAGGCCAGGAGTAGGCTCTCATTTATATTCGTCCTACGGCTGGCTGCAAGCAGCTCAGCGGTGCGATCTGTTCTACAATGCTAAAAAATTATCTGACCCATTAATCAGCGTGTGCTAGCTAGCGTTGCTTTCTGCGGGCTTCATCGATACCGGTCTGGTACGGCATTCTCTACACCGCACGTCTACCCTTTCTCATTTTGTCTCTCTAGGGAAGGCCTGTTCTGCTGGCTGGCGGTGTTCGCGCAGTGCTTTCCCTACTTTCCAAAAAGGGTTACGGTCGAACCGACGACCAGTCAGTGCGCGAATTGTCGTCAGTGTACGGAGAATGTTAGGAGCTGGGAATAAGGGGATCGAGGTGAACTGCGACTTCCTATTTACCAACTTCGGAAAATTTGGGTTCAAATAAGATTTGATGGACAAAACGCACCACCGAAATTGACGCGGTTGAAGTGATGTTCTTATTACATCGGGTCATAACAGCTCTTAACGAATGCATAGTTTACGGCGCTCGAGCGCCCGATTGGCCTGACGCTGGAACATTTGTAGAGCTCAAATTTTCGTATGGCAGCTCTTAGGAAGGAGTCACGTAGAGAGAAGGCGCACAGCTCCGAGCCGTACTCGAACCAATATCTTCCTGCTGAAGTACGTGGAGCATTTCACACCATACCCCCATTCCAATTGGCACACCGTACATAGGAAACGCCGTTACTTTGCCGAATCACTGTGGAGTGGAATACCGTGTATTGCCGCCGCCGTAGTCGACGTCGTCGTCGTCACAGGGCTTTCAAAGCAGAATGCTAAAAACCAGTCCAAAACTAAGCCGAGAATATGCGCCCTACCCTGCCCTGCCTGCCGGTGGCTGGGCTTGTTGGGCTCTGCGGTTGAGGAATGGGAGCACCACCGAGATAGACACAGCCAGAAAGCGAGAGACCAGGAAAGCCGGTAGAACCGGTTTTTTTTCGTCGGTCGGTCTTGCAACTTTTCGAGAGTTGCGCTGCACTCTTTGGTTCTGATCTGGCTGGCTTGGCTGGTTCGTTCGGTGGAAATGTAGTCCACCGAGTTGGCGATGCACTGCGCTGAGATCTCGCCCGCCGCCGGCCGGAGTCATTCCGAAATGTGGCGAAGCGAAAAACAGCGCAGAGAAAAGAATTACATCGCTTCATTATCACACCGTCTGCGGACATGTTTTATTGCAGACAGCAGCAGTACCAGACGCAGACTTGGCCACTCCGACTGCCGTCGGACTGCGGCCCGCGACGAAAACGGCGAAAAAGCCGGCTAACCTACTGCCTACGACTTCTTCAGACGTCTTCGCGTCGTTGTTGATGCTGTATTTATGGCGAAAGACCCATACCAGAGGTATTTTCTGCTGGTGAATTTCCTGAATTATTTTATTTTGCCTCACTGTTCTCTGTTTGATCGCTTTTGAAAACGACTTGGCAGCGTGAAGGAACGTGGATCTTCGTGTCCGTCGTTTTCAACGTGTCGCAACAATATTGGATGGCGGTGACGACGACGCCGACGGTGAGTAAATTAAGGAACACGCGAGAAAAGCGTGGGTATTGCGATATTTCACGATTCAGCGCCTGGGTCATTTCCTTACTGCTCGTAAGGAACTACCCACACAGGCACGCAGGAACACTGCGCTGCTGTTGGAAACAAGCTGGCTTTTTGGAAGGTCACACTGTGGGATGGAGTGAGGTGACATAAGTGCCAAAGTTGTTAAATATTTAAAATGTACAAGTTGATGAAACTTGAACGGAGCCAATAGGCATGTTCAGTGAGGTAGATTGAAGTTACGAATGATACGTGCAAGATGAAGTAACTTAGAGCGGCTTCAATCTACCTCAAGAGTTAATGGAAGTTGAAACAATTTGGTTTCCACATTCTTCTACAGATCTGAACTGAAGGCTTACTTTGTAATAGTTGCTAAATACTTAGCTCGCTGAATATATCTAAACGGGATCTCCGCTTTCCTGAAAATAACTGAAGTAGCTATCAACTGTGACCCAATATTTAGAATGAACTTCGACTAGCTTCCCGAACCAGAAACTTAGTAAAAGAAGGCTTTAGCTTCACTGAAGAGCTGTACCATGCTAAGGACACACGAAAGCTCTACGAGAAGCTGAACCGCTCGCGCCGAGGCTTTGTGCCACAAGCCGACATGTGCCGAGACAATCACGGGAATCTTCTCACGAACGAGCGTGAGGTGATCGAGAGGTGGCGGCAGCATAACGATGAGTACCTCAATGGCGACGCTGCAAGAATCGAAGGTGGCGTGGTAACAGATCTAGGAGTACGTGCAAAGGACGAAAGATTTCCAGTCCCTAATCTCCGCCGAGATTGAGAAGGAGGATGGCCGGTTGAAAAACAATAAAGAGACTGAAGCAGATCAACTACCAAGCGAGCTACGGTGGAGAAGCACTGGGTGAGAGCACTACACTGGGTCATTACCAAGATTTGGGAGGAGCAAGTATTACCGGAGGAATAGATGGAAGGTATCGTAAGTCCCATCTACAAAAAGGGCGACAAGTTGGATTGCGGGAACTACCGCGCGATCACACTACTGAGCGCTGCCTACAAGATACTCTCTCAAAGTTTATGCCACCGTCTATCACCGATTGCAGGAGAGTTCCTGGGGCAATATCAGGCTGGATTCACGGGTGAACGCACTACAGAGGACCAGGTGTTCGTCATCCGCCAGCTTTTGCAGAAATGCCGCGAATACACCGTGCCCACACATCACTTCTAAATCTATTCTAAATCGGTGTATGATACAATCGATCGAGACCAGCTATGGCAGATTATGCACGAAATCCGTATTCGTTAAACTGGTACGATTGATCAAGGCGACGATGGATCAGGGACACTCTCGAGTCCCTTCGAATCTCGTAGAGGGTTACAGCAAGGTGATGGTCTTTCGTGGTTGCTGTTTAACATTGCACACTGGGCCACGAGCGGGATCTAGCAAGTAAAAACCTCTAGCGTTTTGGGAGTACATTTTATTGAGTTGGTGTCTTCTGAGACTTGTATTAATTTTACCTGTACTTTTATGTGGTGAAGAAGTTTAGTTGGTAATTTTGCCGCATAGGTGGCGCTGCGATACTAACTTTTTTTTCTTATGTCCTAGAGGTTTCCCGTTTTCTTCAAAGTTGTAGAGCGTGCAAAAATAAGTAAAGTTGCCGAAGACACCAAAGTTGTGTGACTTCAAATAACAAAGTTATATTAAAAATAGTAAAATTTACGTGAAAATCACGTTTTCATGACTATTTTGAATGTTTATCGCAAATTTATCTATTTTAACTCTTCACACGTGTTAATCAAAGTAGCCTGTGTCTGATGATACACCCTTTACAATTTTTCGGGATCTTTAAAATGGTTTTTTGGGCAAAATAGTAAAAATTACTATGATTTTAACTAGCAGTTTTTTCAAAAAGCTAATATACCACTCAAGCTCTATTAAATCTGAAAGTTTACCGGAGGTATAATTTGGTGTTTTTGAGATATCTTGTTTTAAAATAATGATGTTTTTAAATTTGAATTATTTTGAAATAGAAGCAATTCTTTATTCCGGAGTTTATTTTGTCTGTATTAACGAGATTTTTAACTCTAGGCTAGTTCATCTCGGGATATTCCGGAGTTGTCCTGCCAGTAGATACTCATGGATCACTTTTCAATTAAGTGTTTTATGTTTACCCAACGCCCTGATTACTCAAAATTAACGTTTTGTGTTCTATTGTTTTGTGCTTCAATTTGTTGAATCAACAGTGCTCATATATTTATTGGTATACTAGCTGTCCCGGCAAACTTTGTCTTGCCAAGCTGTGGTGGTTTGACAGCTGTTGGGGACATCGCAGCAACGCACTCTAGATTGGTTTCATTTCAATCACGCCAAATTTCTTCCCGGATCCTGAAAAATCAGTATTTTTACATTCTTTATACTTCTTGAATGATTTTCGTAACTTTTTATGTATATAAACACAGCCACTATGAATACGAATCGAACCGTACAAGAGTCATGCTGATCGGTTCATCCGTTCATGAGTTTGTTGCCTCAATGGAACTTCAAACTCATTTTTATATACATATATAGATTGAAAGAAAGAAATTATAATGGTTTTTGGCCCTGTGTGAGCGACTCACGCAAGTGCGAATTTTCGTAATACCAATCCGTGTGGTCAATAATGTTTTTCAGTTACCTCAACGTACATACGTAAAAATGAATAAATTATTGGTTATATTATAATAAATATCTTCAGCTCAAGATGAGATTTGAATTCACGACTCTTATACAAGTGCTTTACTTACTAAGTCACAGTGCCAATTAATGACATGACAATTAATGATGGGCTATTTTTTTCATAATTTCATCAATATCCATGTAAACATATGTACGTTGAGTTAACTGAAAATCATCATTAACGTAAGTCGCTCACACATTATCAAAGAGCATTATTTTTTTTTCTTTCAATAGACTAATACATATATGGGCATTGTCCGATTCAATACATTGATGCGCAAGACAATTAAACACAAAACGTCAATTTCAAGTAATTAAGGCGATGGGTAAACATAAAACTTTTTATTTAAAAGTGATACGTGAGGATCTAATGACAGGACAACTCCGGGATAAAGAATTGCATCTCTTTCAAAACAATTTAGGTATAAAAACATCAATATTTTAAAACAAGATATCTCAAAAACACCAAATTATACCTCCGGCAAACCTTCAGATTTAAAAGATCTTGAGTGGTATATTTTGAAGCAAGCATCAAATTTTGCCGAAATTTGCAGCTTTTTGAAAAAAAAAACTGGTAGTAAAAATCATAGTAATTTTTACAGTTTTGCCCAAAAAAACATTTTAAAGGTCCTGAAAAATTGTAAAGTTGCTATCATCAGACACAGGCTACTTTGATTAACACGTGTGAAGTGTTGAAATTGATAAATTTGCGATAAACATTCAAAATAGTCATGAAAACGTGATTTTCACGTAAATTTTACTATTTTTAATATAACTTTGTTATTTGAAGTCACACAACTTTGGTGTCTTCGGCAACTTTACTTATTTTTGCACGCTCTATAACTTTGCAAAAGACGGGAAACCTCTAGGACGTAAGACAAAAAAGTTAGTATCGCAGCGCCACCTATGCGGCAAAATTACCAACTAAATTTCTTCACCACATAAAAGTACAGGTAAAATTAATACAAGTCTCAGAAGACACCAACTCAATAAAGTGTACTCCCAAAACGCTAGAGGTTTTTACTTGCTAGATCCCGCTCGTGGCCCAGTGTGCATTGCTTTAGATGGTGTAATAAATAAGGAGAGCGGGGATGAACACGAGTGGAACGATTTTCACGAAGTCCGTTCAGCTGCTTGGTTTCGCATGATGGAAAATGGCTCCAAGGAAGAATCACCGCGTCTGCCACTGTGGTGACTGGTGACCACTGCTGACCGCAGACAATGACAATTCAGAGGCGCATTTCGGCAGAACTGTACGATCGAACGAAGTTCGCCGTCACACGAAGTTAGCTATCTACAAAACGCTGATTAGACCGGTAGTCCTCTATGGGCACGAAGCATGGTCCCTAGGTGCAGAGAACCAGCGCGCCCTTGGAGTTTTCAAACGGAAGATGCTGCGTACCATCTACGGCGGAGTGCTCATGGAAGACGGGACTTGGAGAAGGCGAATGAACTACGAGCTGCATCAGCTGCTGAGAGAACCAACCATCGTCCATACCGCGAAAATCGGGAGGCTATGGTGGGCGGGTCACGTCATCAGGATGTCGGATAGCAACCCGATTGAAATGGTTCTCGAGAGTCATCCGACCGGTACAAGTAGATGTGGTGAGCAGCGTGCTAGGTGGGTCGATCAGGTGGAGCGCGATCTGCAGACAGCAGAGGTCACTCAGGCATTAGTCTGACCGGTTGGGTAAGGTATTAGACATTTTGTGAGCCAAATAATCAATTCTTCAGTTTCAGAGTAAACCAAAACTTGTATTTATTCTTGCATATATGTTCGAATTATTTTTTGACCGAAAATTTTCCACATCTGCTCCAAAGTGTCAACCGTGACATTCTCGTTGCCTTCAACCGAGAATAAAATCTATAGAAACACGCAAAACGCACCGAAGCACATTCCTACCCAATCTGTCAATTCAATATTTCTCTCCTTTCCTTATGACCACCGCGTGCGTTCATCCACATTCGCCGCGGGTCTCGCGGACCCCCTCCCTATCCTTATCCACCAATAATCGAGAAGGTAAACGCTCACCTAAACAAAACGCGACGCTGATGCTCGACGACGAACGAGCGAACGAAGGAGAACCTCAACCGCTCTATATGAGGAATTCCACGGAGTCATGTCAGTCGATCCTGAGCGACCATTTCAAAAATATCTGAAACTTTGCACAGTTTTTCAATTTCATCTAAATCGCCATTTTTCGATATCAAACCTTCATATTCACTCACGACTAACTTTTCAAAAGGGTGTATGCGAAAATAGTTCAAAAATATTCTAAAAGCTGTACAGCAAAAACGGATTGTTCGATTGTTATGAATTTTTCAGCAAAGTTAGATAACTAAATGATGATTCCTTAGAAAATATACACTGTAAAAAATTTCTTTTTTTACTATAAAAAAATATGATCTTTGTCACAAAAACTCAAATATCTCAGAACCCTATATTTTTACCAACGTCAATTTTTTAGGGAAAATGGCCCATTATATCAGCTATCTACCATAAAATTTTGGTGATGGTAAACTGATAAACAAAAAAGTTATGACATTTCAAACATTTCACAATTTTTATATTTAGTAACAAAAAAAAAAATTTTTTTCTGTGTAAATTATTTCGAGAACTATATTTTGATGCTGATTTTATTGTAAAGGCTACCGCATGAATTAAACAAGTTGTTTTCATGATATTTTTGTTTGATTATTTATAATTACTATAGTATCTATTTGAACCTTACACGCGATCCAGTGTTGTGATCAAAAATATTGAGATTGTCATACTTTTTATTGTACGTGACTGGTGAAAAAATCCCTTGATAGTGTTGAAAAGCTGTTGATCATAAGAAAAATGGAATAAAACTTATTTTGAAGACGCAAGCTGCATAATAAAAGTTTTATATATACGCGTATACGTCTAGTTGATCTGCAAAAAAATACCTCTTAGGGTCGATTTCTTCACCCTGGCTTAGGCGTTAAGCCAGGTTTAACTATATGGGTAAGCCTGGCTTACGGGTTAAGCCGAGGTGAAGAAATCGGCCCTTAGAGAACAGACTTTATGATCGGAAAAATGCGAGTAACTTCAACAACAACAAATGCATGAGAGGTACATACCACAGACAAACAGACAGAACGCCAAGAACAATTTTCGTGAAAATCCATCGCCCAGTTCACACTACCACCACCTGGTGGAAATGTTTCACGAAACACTGCGTTGTGCAATATCGTCATCAGAAGGCGCTAGTGTGAAACGTCAAACGCAAAGAAAAACGATGGGCACTCTTCTGGTTATGAAAGCCACAACCAAGATTCAAAATGATCGTTAAAGGCGTGGTCTATGAAAATTTCGTCAGTGTTACGTTTGTTTGTCTGTATAGTGTATACATACCATGAAAATGCTCACGAAAAAGCAAAAAAATACTACCGCTATGGATATTAAAAATTTTATAGTAAATTTTTTCTTCGTCCAAGCAAACAACACCAAACTAGTCAGTTAAAACTAATAAGTGATTTTGTTTATTATAATCTAACGAACAACATGAACAGTCGCTTTCTCAAAGGTCTTCAACTCAACGCTCTCTTGTAGACCGCTTGTGAAAAAAAAATGTTCAAAAGAGTTACGAAATCTCATAGATAAACTGAAAGAGACTGGTTATGCCCAAATTGAATACAAATTTACGCATTTGCACGTCCTGCCGTCTAGACTTTGACAAACGAGCCATCTGTATATCATCGGTAAAGCAGGGCGCAGGAAGTTCGAAAACGACAACAACTGAGAAATTGCCAGAAGTGCTAAGTGCAGAGAGTCATGCCACCGTACCATCAGCGACATCTGTTTAAACAATTTAATCACGCCTCTTTTCAAAAATGCTTTGAAATATACTTCAACATTTATACCCATTTCAATATTTTTAACGTTGCAAAACACGCTTTCAACATTCATCTTGATGAAGAGGGAAAACACTTGTCCTCAAATGTAACAGCAAATTAATCAATAAACGACTAATGCGCGGAGGGCGTGATAAAATCGGAACAGTACTGTACATATAATATACATAATACATAATAAAAACAGATTGTTTTACTTACGCAAGGCCATTAACAATAAAATCAGCATCAAACTGCGCTTTCCGGCCGAAATAATTTACACTAAAAAAAATTATTACTAAATGTGAAAATTGTGGAATGTTTGAATTGTCATAACTTTTTTGTTTATTAGTTTATCATCACCAATTTTTTATGGTAGATTGCTAATACAATGGACCGTTTTCCCTAAAAAATTACATTGGTAAAAAGATAGGGTTTTGAGATATTTGAGTTTTTGTGACAAAAATGATATTTTTTAATGTTAAAAAAAGATTTTTTTTTCACAGTGTACATTTTCTTAGGAATCACCATTTAGTTATCTAACTTTGCTGAAAAATTTATTGCAATCGAACGAACCATTTTGGCTGTGCAGATTTTTGAATATTTTTGAACCATTTTCACATACACCCTTTTGAAAAGTTAGTCGTGATTCAAAATAAAAATTTGATATCGGAAAATGACGATTTAGATGGAACTTAAAAACTGTGCAAAGTTTCAGTTCAATAGAAAATCATGAATTAAAAAATTTCCTTAATTTTGATGCTGTTGCTTGGAATCGCTCATATGTAAACTGTAAAGTAGAGAGTGTGGGCTCCTCGCCTCGCCGTCCGTCCACCAACGAAAGAAACTAAACACGGGAAGAGGAAGAAAAGCAAGATAAAAGTGTGACGTGCTGTTCTTTTTTCGATTGCGGTTACTCATTTTCCCTTTCGTTTAGCGCTGACTCGGGTGTAGGTTCCCCCCGACCCACACCCGCCAAGGGCCACCACCATCGCTTCAGCCTCAGCATCAGCACAACAAAACGGTTTTTGAATCGGTACTCATGCACACAGCACCGGCGGCCGGCGGCGGGCGGCCGCCGGACCGCCACCGCAAATGGACTCCACCGCGACTCACCAACATCAGACGCGAGTGCGGCGGGGGCTTCCACCACAACCCAACAACAGTTCGTTCAATGGTGACGACGATGGAGACGATACCGACGACGGTAGGCAAACGACGAGTGTGTTGTGTAGTCTTGGTCTTGGTACACCCGGCAAGTCCAAGTCAGCATGTATTCGGTCGACAACACGAATAAGGCAAATATGAAACCCACGTCGTCAGCTCAGAGAAATCGACTTATGGTATCGTCATCGCCGTCACCGAGCAGAAGTTTATATGAACGATACACTATACAGTCAAATGGGTTTCAAAAGACGCCTCAGATCGCCGTTTTGTGGTAGGGGAGGGCGGGGAGAAATGTGCCCTCATATTTTATTCGCTGCGATTGGTGAAGGAACTTTTGTGATGGAAATTTCCTACAAATGCATAGAGTGCCTTCTTGCCTTACATATTCTCCTTCTTCTTCTTTGTGGCTCTACGCTCCCACTAGGACTTGGCCTGCCTCTCTTCAACTTGGTGTTCTTAGAGCACTTCCACAGTTATTAATTGAAGGGCTTTCTTTGCCTGCCATTGCATGAATTTGTATATTGTGAGGCAAGTACAATGATACACTATGCCCAGGGAGTCGAGAAAATTTTCCCGACCGGAACGGGAATCGATTCGGCCGTCTCCGAATTGGCGATCCATAGCTTTAACCACTAGGCTAACCGGAGAACTGGAGACACAATATATACATGGGAAAAGTTAACTGGTAAATGAAACTCTCAGCTAATAACTGTGGAAATGCTCATAGAATCTTAACTAAGCTTAGAAGATTTTTTTTTGTCTCGTTATTGCCGTAAGAAAATATTATTTTCACATCGTCGATGCAGAACGCGGAAAACATCCACTAAAATTTTGTTAAAGAGTAACAGCATGGAACGACCTCACCTGTTCATACATGCACTGCTTCACATTTAGGCGCACGCCGCATGAAACACTAGCCAGGCTCTACGCGAGTTTGACAGTCATACCGTCTATGGAATAGATGCATTTGAACTTAACGCCAGATCCTGACGTAGTTCAGTAGTTCTGTTTGAGCACCTTTTACACACCGATTCCCCACATCATTGGTGGTTGGTTGGTGACTTCACACGCTATCAAAGGACCGAGTTGTGCGAAGACGCGGCCGGCGCAAGAGAGTGTAAATAATTCGGGCATTGTGGTGGTGGTGCTGCTGGTGGTTCTGCTGATATGGTTGCGCTTGGCCCGTGTTTGCAAAGAATATACAGAAAACTCCAAATTCAAACACACATGGTGCCGAAGCGGAATGGAAATAAAATGTATATCATTCAAAACATTTTTTTTTTCTCTTATCGCAAGTTACTCCTTTTCTTTGGTGCAAGGCAAGCGCGAAAGGGAAATATACATATGGATGTACATACGTAAGCAGACAGGAAGAGAGGAACTGTTTGTGCAATGCAGTTGTTCAATGGATAAGATATGGTGAGTGGTTGAAGGTGAAGGCTCAGGATGACAAAATTCCAACTGTTTCGTTTGATAATGTCTGAATAATTTTTGTTGGACCATGATGCAACCAAAGTTGAATATTTTTGAACTCGAAAACTCTGCAAATATTGTGTTCGCAAGAAATTCATGTAGAGAAAAAAACGAAGGACGCAGTCAATACATGGAAGAAATAGTTGCGCTATTTTTGTTGGGGGGTTTGGTTGGAATTCAGCCAGTATTCCTGAACGAACCCGTTTGTTTTCCAAAACATAATCAAAAATTGGTCTCTCAGTTGTCTAGTCATAAAATAGTTCTGTGCTAATCAAAAATACTTAATAGCAGTGGTGGGTGCCAGAGATAGGTGTGCTTTGTGTTGATAAATTGCAGTGGAGTGAATATTTAGTAATTTAGTATAAGAAATGTTTTTTTTTTTTTGCATTTTACACCAGTACTATTCAAATTAATCTTTTCCTTCTTCTTTTTGTCACAACATCCCACTGAAATATAGTCTTTTCGGAAGCGGAACCGGTTCGCGCAGCTGGCGCTGTTTCCCCTGCCTTTCTGGCTTAACCCAAGTGGAACTCCTGAAGGAATCTCGTGAGTAATTTCTGTAAAAAAAAACTCTAGAAGATTTCCTGGGTAAATTCCTTGAGTAATTTACGAGTGAATCCTTATTGCAATCTCCTAAGGAATCCCGAAAGGCAGCCTAAAAGAAATTTTGGAGTTAGTCGAAGAATATTTGCTGGAATAATTCCTAATAAAATCTCTGAAGAAATTCCTGTTATGATTCCAGATAAAATTCGGAACGGAAACGGAAGAGCTCCTGAAAAAGTTTTCGCGGAATAATTGGTCCGATTTCTGGAGGTATCCCAGCAGAAAAGCATTAATCATTAATTTATCATTAATACCAGGAGAATTCATGGCAAGGAAATCTGGAAAAATCTCTGCAGCAATTCCGGAAGCAATCACAAGAGAAGTTTCTTAAGCAATACCACGTAGAAATCTTGAAGTAATTCCTGGAAATTCATAGAAGAAGCTCTTCAGGGAAATCAAAAAAGGAATTCGGCAGATATCTCCTAAGAAATTCCTAAATAAATTTATTGAGTAATTTCTAGAGAAGTACCTGGCATCCACAGGGTGAAATTCATAGAGAAATCTCCGGTAGAATTTCTGAAGGAATCTCAGTGGGAATTACTAAAGGAATCCTAAGACGAAATTCTAGAAGATTCACTAGGAAAATCCCTAGATAAATTCATGGATAAATCTACGGAGTTATTGTAGGAGGAATTATCAGTGATGTCATGGAAAAATCAGAGCTGGTCACCCAATTCCTTACGAGTCCAGCCACAATTATCTTCAGGAGTTTTTCGAGAAATATCTCAAAAGGTTAATCTTGAATTTCCTCTGAGGGTTTCTTCAGGAGTACCTCCAGGTATTGCTTAGGATTTATTCAGGCCTTTTTTCACGGATGCTTTTAGAAGTTTGCTCAGAAATTTCTCCAAATTATTTCTAGTTTTTCCAGGTATTCTATCAAAGTATGAAAACAAAAATATTTATTTTGATTTTTATTTGTATCCGCAGTATTTACTTCAAAACTTCTCCAGACAGTACTTCAGGATTTTTTGTTACTACATAATCTCTTTAGAACTTGTTTATGAAATGCTTCTAAGAATCCCTCCAGAGTTATTCCGGGAGTTCTTCCTTCAGAAATTCATCCAGTGATCTTTCAGAAATTTATTGTGGGATATATTAAAGCGTTCCACCAGTACCGTTATGTGAAATTTCTGCAAATATTTCTGCAAATATTTCTGCATAGACTTCTCCTTTGAAAGTTCCCACAGAAGTTTCTAATGTTTTTTTTTTGTAGGAATTTATGAAATTCTTGAGAAGTACTTTCAAGTACTAACTGAGGCATTAATTCTAGAATTCCTACAGAGATAATAACAGAATTTGCTTTAGGAATATTTGTTCTGGAATTCCTCAAGGGAGCTCTTGAAAGAATCTTTTAGGATCGCCAAAGATATCACTGGGATTTTTTCAAAAGATTCCTTTAGATAATCCGCCAGGTATTTTGTTTGAAATTCCTCCTGGAATTCTTTCAGGAACACTGCCAGTTATTTTTAAGGATTTTTTTTTAAATCCCTGAAAGAACTTTTTCAGTAATCCCTGGTTGAAATTCCCAAATGAATACCTAAAGTTCTGAAGAAGTTTCTTAAGATATATTTGAAGGTATGCTTGAAAAAAAAAAGAAAAAAATATTAAGAGAGGCTGAAAGTCTCTTTAATAAAGACAAATCAATCAATCAATCAATTAAGAGAGAGCGCAAGAGTTTCTTAATAAATCTCTGCAGAAATTTCAAAAGAAATCTCAAGTGGAATCTCAGGAAAATCTCAGGAACTCTTAATTGAATCTTTAGATGAATGTCTGAGGAGATGCCAAGGAAATTCGTAAAGGAATTCGTTAAGGATGGAATGTATGAATACATTTCTGGGCAAAAATCTCCAAAAAAACTTAGAGAAACTCTACGTGGAATTCATTGAAAATTTTATTGAAGAATTTTTGGAAAAACTCCTGGAGAAATCTATTCATAAAACTCTTTGGGGATTCTGTAGCAATCTGTGGACGTATTTTCGAAGAAATTCTTTTAAAAATACTTGGAGAAATTCCTCGGTAAGCATCTGCAAAGAATTCTGAAAAAGAACTCTTGAGAAATTTTTAAACGAATTTCTGTAGAAATTATTAGAAATTAATTCTCATGAATTCCTTAAACAGTCCGTGGAGAAATTTTAAAAGAAATTCCAGAGAAATATCTGAAGAAATGCATTGCGAAATATCTGAGAGAACCTCTGCAGGAATCTCTGGAAGGATTCTGGCCTAGATCACTGAAAGTAATAATGCAAGAATCTGTGGATAAATTCATGCATGAATCTCTAAACATATTCCTGCGGGGAACTTCACGAGCAACTCTTAAACATGTTTGGTGGTCTTCTTAAAGGAATACCTGTACGAATTTCTGAAAAAATACTTAAAAACCACTACTGAAAGAATCCCATCTAAATTGTAAAGGAAACTATGAATTTTCTTAAGAAATCCCTGGAAGGATTCCTGGAAGAATTCTCATATAACCTCTGAAGGCATTCCAGGCAGAATGATTTCAAAATTCCCTATAAGATTTTCGGAAGTAATGACTGGAGTTATTTCTAGATCAATCCTTCAATGAGTTTCCGAACGAATCTTTTTTTGAACAATTTTTGAACGAATTACTTTAAGATTACTGAAGAAATTCATGCAGGAATTTTCGAAGCAGTCCATGCAAGATTTTCTAAATAATGTTTTGAGGAATTTCGTAGCACTAGTTAGTGAAATATCTGAATTATCGCTCGTACTCGTAGTCGTTCAAAAATGTTGTTTTGATCTCAAGAGCTGGTTACGCAGTAAGTAACTTGGAGTAACCTCGATAACATATTGACATCACTGGGAATTATTGAAGAAATTTCTGGATATATCCTGAAGTAATCCTGCAGGAGTATTAGCAAGAATTTCTGAAGGAATTAAACCACGAATTCCTGAAGAGTTTTGAATAGGAATTCTGAGAGAAAAAGCTACAGGAAATTTACCGCATAAACCTGACAAAATCGAGTCAGCATTGTAGTTCATCTCGAACAACTTCCAACAGTTTCTGAAAGACAAATAGTTTAACGTTCTAACATTTTCTTTACGTTTGTTGAGGGTAATTTGATGAGCTTCATTAGATATTTTCTGATTATTTTTTTTTCATTAAAATCCCTTCAAAAATATTAACATGCAATGTTATTCAATGCAAGGGCCCATATAGCCGAGGCGGTAAACGCACGGGTATTCAGCATGACCATGCTGAGGGTGACGGGTTCGATTCCCGGTCGGTCCAGGATCTTTTCGTAAAGGAAATTTCCTTGACTTCCTTGGGCATAGAGTATCTTCGTGCCTGCCACACGATATACGCATGCAAAAAAATGGTCATTGGCAGAGGAAGCTCTCAGTTAATAACTGTGGAAGTGCTCATAGAACACTAAGCTGAGAAGCAGGCTTTGTCCCAATGAGGACGTTACGCCAAGAAGAAGAAGTTATTCAATGCAAATTGGACCATCTAAAGTTTCTCAAAGCGGTCCATAATCATTTAAATGGCCATTATTTTGTTTTACCTTTATTAGAGAGATTTTCAGCCTTCGACTGATTCCTAGTGGTAGATGGATCTTAAGGAGTACATTTTTACAGATTTCAAGTGAAATAAGATAATAGAGGGTAGAAGCCAAAACGGCTCCACCCGATAGTTTAACAGCATATTATTCCATTGCTGTCGTATTTGGCTGTCGCTTTTGTAGTAAATCCTTGTCATCAAAAGATATAGCTTTACAAGAGTTTGAAATTCATTCGTCGAGGCCTATTTTAATGTTCGTTTCCTAACTGATTCTTGATTAAAATTGTAGAGAACAGCTTGATGTCCTTCAGAAAACATATCAAGGCTGCCTCCATCGCTGAGTCGTTACTTAGAGTTGTCTTAGGATGTTTGCTGATGGTGATACACGTTGTTTATATAAAAAATGAAAATAAGAGGTCATGAGAGGATTCTTTGTGCTACATACACCAGAAGGAATACTAAAATCATCGGATCTGGAATCACGGATCTTGACGAAAGCCGTCCAGGAGAACAGATACGAATTCTTCCAGGTGATGATCCATGAAGGAATGACTAGTCGGTTCAGCATACCGACGGCAAAAACGCGAAGAACCTTGTCGAAGGCCTTGGAGAATTCAACATAAATCGGGTCTTCAGCAGAACAGTCGAATCGATTACTTCATAAATATTATCATAAATAATGTTTGTTGATCAGATAATTGTATTTGTTCGAGCGTTTTAGAAAGCAAAGACTCAACTACGGCAAGTTCCTGATCGGTAGCTGCGTTGATCTGTGAAAATGGTCAATTCAGTCTTGTCAAAATTTGCTATTTAGTCTTGTTCGACGTTTGAATCACAATTGGGACATTTCTTAAGGATTTTTGAATTGGTTATTTTCTATTTATTATTTTGACCATAATTAATTAATATAAAAAGTTTTACCAATTATCACAGCTGGTTCGTCCAGCGTGTGTTCTATTAAAACACTCTGCAGGACAACCCACTGAACAACCTTTTTTCAGCAGGACATACTGCACGAAGCATCGGTTTTAAATGGTAAAGTTTGTTATTACATATAATAAACAAAAAAATCTTATTTTAGAGTTCCTGAGGATGACACCAAAAAATCGAAAAAGATTAAAAAGCAGTATTCAGCATAACCAGTCGAAATTCCGAACTATATCAGGAAAGTCGGATCAATGAGACACTGAAGACGACCTTTCAGTTGAGGTCGAAATACGTATCTGCCAAAGGATCAAGCCCGTGCCCAAGGGAGGGGTTTTGAGGGTTGAACCCCTCCCTGTTCCCTTTTTTAATATACTAGGCGTCCCTCCGCCTTTTGTCGAAAATATTCAAAACCCCTCCCTTTTCACTCTTTCTGTGCACGGGCCTGCAAAGTATGCAAATATTTAGTTGGAAGTGAAAGGAACAGTACTTAACCCGATTTTCTTTTACCTAGATCAGGAAAATTATCATCGCTCATGACGGTTATCATTTCACTAGGAGCTATAAAAAATAAAAATAAAATAAAATAAATTTGAAGTATTATGTGTTTCAAAATATGTTACCAAAATATGTATGTCCGAAATTTCTTGAAAAATTCCTCTTCGTTTATAATTTGTACTCGTTTGAAAACTTTTGATGAAAGGATGAACACGATAAAATTTCCACACAGAAAATATTGTATAACTTTTGATTGCGTTCGCCAAAATAGCTAATTTTTTTACCATGGATAGTATATTATGTGTAGCTAATACCATAAAATTTTCATTAAAATCGGTTGAGTATTGGCAGAGATATCGTCGAAACAATGAAATTGCCACTTGAGAATCTTGTACAAACAAACATTTTGGAAAATATCACTTTCTTGCCGTTTCAACGCTGGCGCCAAAAATACTGAACCGATTTCAATGAAAAGTTTTATGTACGTAAAGTATGTATGTAGAAGTAGTTTGTCAACATTTCATTCAATTTGATCATACCGTTAAAAAGTTATAGCCATATATGTCGCACTATGTCACAATATGCAGATGTGGTTTTTGGTATAGTGAAATTCAAACTGCTCTTACTTTGAAAGTACTCAACAAAAATGGCTGAAATTTTCACTGTAAACAGTTTAACACAACACAATTTTACACTGTCAAAGTTTTATAAAAATCGGGACAGTGTTACCAGTTCTACAGTCAAAATAGTGCACGCGGAACTAAAAATGTTCAAAAAGTACCTAAAATTTACCTTGAAGCGATTTGAGCTTTGGATATTTACTAGAAAAAGTACTGAACCGATTTCGATCAAATTTTTACCACTTAATTGATACTATGTTAAGAATATCGAGTGAAATTTTCAAACGTTTTGATGAGGTAACAAAAAAGTTATAGCCTAAGTAATTTTTTGAAATGGGTGCACAAATTTTCTAAAATCTCATTTTATGATATCGACAATATATGCGCCAATACTCAACCGATTTTAATGAAAATTGTATGGTATTAGCTACACATAATATACTATTCATGGTCGAAAAATTAGCTATTTTGACGAACGCAATCAAAAGTTATACAATATTTTCTGTGTGGCAATTTCATCGTGTTCGCCCTTTACCTATATAATCATTGCACCATGAATTTTACTTCCTGTGTGGGGTTTTTTTATCTAATTGACTGTCTAACTACACACCTACCAATATGGATCGATTTTTTCTCGCACCTCGCCTAATGCATCATGGTTTATTTGGTATCAATTACTTATTTATAAATTAGGCTCCATATCATGTAAAACATATTGTGAAATAACTATAATGTCCTTAAATTAATAAGGTTGAATAATTGTCTCTCGAATTCTGAATGTGGAGTGAAATTGAAACGTGGAATTTCACTTAATTATTCGATTTCTTGTGCTATAGGGGCAGGTTATTGATAGTCTACATGTTTTTGTTCCCATCTGATGAGCCATTGGTAAAGGCAAGTTGAACTATCTGTAATCATTGGGTATTTTACATCTGATATGACGGAAATTAGCGCATATGACGAAGTCGATTTCTTTTATACTAAAGTAGATTTTTTCCTTAAGGTACCGTCTATAAATTACGTAAAGGTTTATGGGGAGAAAGGTGGTCTGGAAAAATCTTAAGAGCCATATGAAATATTAAGGTTTTCATACAAAAAATCATAGTTGGGAAGGGTGTCGAAATTTCGAGAAAATTGCCTTACAAATTAAATGGACAGTCCCAAGCGAAATTAAATAACATTCGTGTAAGAATCGTATCCAGTGACTTTTTAACTTTTCTTTAGTGAATATGTTAGTCAATTACAGTAACTATCAACCAATATTATCAGACCGTAGAGTTTGACAAATGTTTATCTTTGTTTTGAAGAAAAAAAAATTTCAAGCGTGCCATCCGTATTCAATAATTTAGGTTTATTTACATAAATTGAAACATTGAATGAATCATCAACATTGGCGTAACTAGAGGGGGATGAATACCAAGTCTTTTACAAGTCCAATCATGAATACCTTCAAACTTACGATTACATCTTGCAGCACCAGCTTTTAAATATATTAAAACTTCCTCAATGACCATTTGAATTTGTGCATTGTTTGATAGACGCAAAAATACCCCTGGCCCACAAAATAAAAGAAATTAATAGTGACCGACTAGAAATCACCTCCAGCATGGTTTTAATGAATACACTCGCGTTAACGCTTCAGCTACCTACATCTATTCTCACTAGGAATTCACAAACTTTTGCTGGAATTCCATTGCAAATTCAACCAGAGTTTTTTCCCACATGATATTTGATTTCCATAAAGAATCACTTAACCATATTTTGCAGTAGTGCTGCTAGAAAATTCAAAGATTCTTAAAGATACCCATCCAAGAATTCCTGGAAATTATCATTTAGATTTAATTTCTCAGCGATTTAAAAAAGAAGATGTACAAAGTATTGCTTTTTACATAATTCTGATTATATAATATTTCCAAACAAAACTATCTAATTGCATAGACCGTTTTGGACAATGATCTTGTAAAGAGTGACAAGCCGAGAATTGTCTCCAATAACTGCCAATTTAAACACATATTATGCCAAATAAATTTCTATTACTGTACATGCAGTTGAAACCCGGAATTTTCGACTAGCGAAGTTGGATTTTTCTCCAAATCCGTGCGTCGGACCTAACTTCGGAAGTGGTGCACTGTATAGCTGTTTGCTATACAGCGCACCACTTCCGAAGTTAGCTCCGACGCACGGATTTGGAGAAAAATCCAACTTCGCTAGTCGAAAACTCCGATTTTCAACTAAATTGAGAATGTAGATCTATGTTTGTCACCACGACAGTGGTTTTCAGATTTTTTCTAATTTCCATATATTAAGTCATGAAAAATTTCTGGGGGGGGGGGCCTGGCGGATTCTGGGGGGGGCCTGGCCCCCCTGGCCCCCCCTCTAGTTACGCCAATGATTATATTACACTGAAGAAGGTGGTCTGTTTCAAGCTATTCATATTATTTGAGCCAGAGACTGCTTCTCAACTTCGCATTTTGAAGATCACATTGTTTTTGTTTAACACACTTCTACCAGGTTTCATGTTGAAAAAAAAAAGTTTTCAAATTAAGCATGAGCTACAGAAGGATGATGATTGTAGATAACTTTTATGATTGTGTTTTTTTTTACAAAATCAAACATGTGATGTCAAAGAAAGACAGTTTGACAGTTATGCTGTGACACGAGTAGGGTATGTGTGCCATCAGTAATCTCATGCTCCCATATTCATCCTATTCGAAAACAAGCGATTACAGCACCGATTGGTTCCGTTCTTTTTGTTTTCATACGTGCTCACTTCTAACAAAAAATACAAAAAAATGAAACAAAACAAACAACGCTTCAATTCCTTGTTTTTCGTAGGATGAAAATGGGAGCCACATGCTTAATAAGGGAACCAGTACCCTATAACTATTTTTTGGTTTTATTTATGATTGAATACCAAAAAAATATACCGAACCTACTAAACAAATCAATAACATCAATAGTTGTTTAAATACGATTTGCACTGCAATAGTATCTTTCGCCAAAGTCAGCTGTTGAAATACAAGCTAACTGAATATTTGCAAGAAATACGTTCAGCTTGACATCTGCCTACTTTTTTTTCAAACAACCTTCCATTGACCAATGGGTAACTTGGCGAAAAACTTTCCTCTCGTTAATAAGCACCTCTCATGGAAAATTCATAAGCTCTTTTGTAGCCGGTCGGCACCATACAATTTTCAACGATAAAAAGAAACGAAACTGGAGCAGATCATCAAGTCAGATAATAAATGAGCATATCTAGCGGATAATAAACAACACACCTACAATTTTCGCCGTTTCCACCGGTTCCGATGAATCTGGTCAATCTGGTGACAATGGGCGAGGGTGACTCCAGCACTGGTACCACGACGGGCGATGCTCTTCCTTGATCTGCTGCGGGTCCCGTTGTGTTGACACTGGAGCTTTGCTTCTTCCGCACACTTGCTATTTTGCCTTCTTTTTTCCCTTCTCTTTTTTCTTTTCGGTACCCAATCTGCTCGTCACACTTTCTACGCGGTTCGCGGATGCCTCTTTGAAATATTTACGATTTTCTCGGGAAATTGATTGGAATAATTTTTCACACACTGATTCTTTCGAGCTGCCTACGACGCGAGAGAGAGAGCAGTAAGACGATGATTTTTCTTCCGCTGCTGCTACTACTACTTGTGCTTCGCCTTTCGATGCGCTCGATGGCTGGTGGGCCTTTCGGAGATTTACGACGGTGGCAAACTTTCGTTACTTTTGATGAATTTTCATGAGAATTTTTTCTTCACTCGCTGTCGAAAAATGCGAAACACTCTTTCCGAGGATTACTTCTTGCTCGGCGAACCAACACTGGTTAATAACACTTCTTTTTTTTCTCGAACTGAGTTTTACTGCCCTGAAGGGGAAAACTAAGAGGAGAATCCACTATTAGCCGCGAATTTTAACTTTCAATTCACGCTGCTTGGAGGAGTCCAATTTGGTTTTCTAGCGGTTGTTAATTGCTTATTAGAATCTTTTATTGCTCGTCTTCAACCTCTTCGACCTTCCACTTGTCGGCGAAATGCCTCGTGTGTCAAGTAGACGGAGACGGCGAGTGTGGGAGACGAAGACGTTACGATGACCACACGAACAGCTGAAGGTGTCCAGTGCAAGCGATCGCGAACTATACTTGTGTATCTATTGTTTCCACTCAGGCAAGTCTATTTGTCTATGCGTTTAGATGTGTATCACTAGTGAGTATTGATACGCGCAAAGCTACACGCTGTCTCGAAGATAAACGGAAGCTGAACGAAAATACTCGGATTACTCAGATTTCGAGGGAGGGAAACAAATAAATCGAATCGACTAAGCGGCTTCTTCGCGAACTTTGCGCAAAAATCGTGATCGCTTTTTTCGGCGTTTTCAGAGCAAAGATGGAGCGTTTATTTTGTTTCCTCTTTTCCGCTAGTTGGAGACAACACACTGAACTTTTTCGGCTTCGTCACGATTTTTCCTTACTTTTTTTCTTCTTTTACCCGACACTACTCGGAACGATTTCGAAGCAAAGATTTTCCGGATTTTCTTCTTTTCCACAACTTAACGCGACTTAGTGTGATTTCCTCGGCGGCCGACACTTCTAGCGTTTTTTTTCGATTTTCTCGCTTCTTTGCAGTGGCTAGTTTTTCCTCCTGGTTAGAATAGTAAATATTTACTTCCTTCTATTTCTTGAATGCGGTAAGAGAGAGGTTATATATGTGTAATATATAGTAGTATATATATAATTCACCGGATTTACATTAATAAGCAATAAGCGGCAAAAATTTCTGCGGGGATGCGAAACAGCGCGACCTTCCTTAAACGTTGTCGCTCGTAGACTGATTCGGACAGAAAACTCTAAATTTATAACTGAGCGCAAAAAGTCTCGCTGGTTTGATCGTCGTCGTCACTCCAAGCTCCAATCGCACACGTCGTCGGGCAGCACACACGTTTCTCCCATTTCGAAAGCGATATCTAATATCGTAAAAGGCACTCACCCAGACGGACGCGCGTGAATCGCGAATTCGCTCAAATCCTCTCACCGGTACGATACCAATCACAGTCCAGTGGCCAGAGCCAGCCCGAACCAACTGCAATTCGTTTCCAGCCGAACCACGGCGAAAGAGCACGAGTGTGTATAAGTGGATACGGCCAGCCAGCAGCAGCCTTCGTCGTAGCACGAGCGCGATATAATAAAATTTATCCATAATAAAGTGGCACTGCGAGTTGTTGGTTGGAGAGCCGCTCGCATCTGATAGCGAGAGAGTCGTTGCGCGAGAGCATTTTCCTTTGTATTGAACACAATGGAACCACGTGTGGGTATAGTTGCTATAAAACACAGACACGCGCGCGCGCACGTTCCTGCTGTGTGGAACATGTTTGCCATAACGAGGGGGCCCTCAAAGTGCGAGACTGATTTTCACGGGAAGGAAAACACGAATCTAGGGAAAATGTTTAGTGGAAAACGTGGGCTAGTGCATCGAACACATGCGAAGTGTGGAATATGTTTTGATGACTATGAGGCAGTCCCACATTTGGAGCTACAAATGTGTACGGGTTTTAACCCCTTGAATAATACTTTAATTTTCATACGAGCGAAACATTCCGTAAGGCTAGTTTCGTTGAATGCTACAAACTTGCTTGAAAAATTATATGTACTCATTGATTAACACAGAAATATTATTTAGGATCTAGTTGATTTTTTTTAAATGGTCAAATCCTCTCAAATGTTAATAACTAGTTGTTTTGAGAAACTACCATCCAATATATTTATTTCATTATCTCGTATACATTCGCTATAATTAAAAATGCTTAAATATACAGATATTGCAACCCATACTCCAAAATAAGGAGCATCACAAACAGGTACCCGTTATATCATGAGGCACAATTGTTTTAGCAAAGATAACCGTACACACTTAATTCAGATTGCCGGGATATCAGCATTTTTTCAAACTTTTGCCGAGATTCGCACAGCCGAGCAATCAGCAAACAATCATTTTGCCGGGATCTCGGCAATTTTGACAGTTCATTGCTGATAGTCGGCAATCGTTTTGCTGAGAATCAGCTAACAATCGTCACTTTTTGCTGAGATACCAGATAAAGATTTTGCTGAGCAGACGGCTGTGCGCGATTTTGCCGAGCCCGAGAATCTGTTTTGAGTGTGTACACATCGTAGTTGCTACTCCGTGATTGACCAGAAAAATCGAAGTTGCACAGAGATCCAACGAATGGTGCTTGGGATTAGCTACACACTCTCAATGAGCACAATTCGAGAGTTCAATATTTTAGTTAATAACGGCGCCGACCACGTCCTTACGATCATCGGGAAAGGGGAAGCAATGTTAGTTCGACAACCGTTGTTACTAGAAACCGTGGGATCCACAGCATCCCTACAGTTGTCTCGAGAAGGGGTTTTTGTTAGTAGGGTAAGATGGGGATCTTGGAGCCACCTTTGGTAGGCGATATGATCCACTAGATATATGGAAATGCACGCCGCGGTTTTCATCCCGATTAAGATTTATTTGGTCGCGGTAGTAAGGGTAATGCACATAAGTCAACGATCATTCTATATTAAACGCGTCAGAGCATTGATCGTTTACACAACCGTGAAAACTGACTTTTCCACGAAAGTTATCGCGCGCTACTGATTTCGCATTCAATATTCGCGTCCCCATCTCACTACCGAGAAAATCGACCGACTCATGGAATTAGTCGCGCGTTTCCCAGAGTATTGAACTAAGAGTATAGGGAGAATAAACTTTCAAGCTTAGATAGCTAATTTCGAAATATGTATTTTACTAAGAGTAGTCCCATGTTACCTGTGATCGACAGCCGTTGAGGTAATTAAGCCAATTATTTTAAATTTGCTCAATGATAGTTGTGAACTGCAATCACTTTCTTCTAACATGTTATCGCTTCAATATTCGGCATGCACCAGAGCTACAAGATTTATTTGCAGATATTACAGCCTCCAGGAGTCCTAATGAAAACGCATTGGCAAAATTACCCCAACTTCTTCTAGTATGTAAAAAAAAATCGGAATGATCTCACCCAGTTCCATGTCGTCGGATGACCGCATCCACTCCTTAACTCCTTCAATTTTATGCAATACTGTTTGCTACCAAGTGTGCATCCATTTTTATCCCTTCGAAAAATGAAACCCGATCGCGATCCCCATCGCAACTGCCCCAAACACGCGTCACTTTTCACTTTTTCCTTCGAACAATGCAACGCGATCCTATTATGAGGCACAATTGTTTTAAACGAAAAAGTTAAAAGGGTGAGGGGGGAGGGGTTGGGGGGAGCTTAGAAGCAAAGGGGTGTAAGTGACAAATACCCACTTTCGAGTAAATGAGGTTTAAAGTTTTTAACCAATTTTTCGTATGGCGTTTTAAAACCAATAAAAATTTTCCGATTTATTATAATTTTTCTACCCATCATAAAAATAATATTTAAAAAGTTTTTAAAGCTGGAAATATGAACAATTTTTTTTTTCATATGATCAGGTCAAAATCGACAAAATGGTCACTTACACCCCTTTGCATCTGGGCTCCTCAAATGATTCAATCGTGAAAGAATCACACTAAAAGTATAAAGAAAATCAAGAATAGAGTCTGCAGACCTCGAACGTCTTTATTCCAAAATAGTTTGGATGACCTGTACCACCAAGTGCATATTTCACAGTTATTAGTTAATCTGAGGATCCAATAATAGCGTCGAATGTATTCCGCGAACATTGGCTACAACTAAAATGTGCCAAGATATACATATGCAATCCCTACTTAAAAATACCATGAAGATCATTTGTATGCCAGTGGACGCATATATAAAAACACAAAGTGATACTCGTGATATCTTGAGGTATATCAGAAACAATCGTGAAAGAATTACACCGATAAAGAAAAGATAAACAAAAGTAGAGCCTGTAGACTTTGAAGGTCTGGATTCCGGAATAATTTGAACGGCCTAGATCACTAAGTGAATGTTGAAAAGCTATCAGAATTGCACTCTGGGACTCCAAAAGTAGATTATAATCCACGACCATTCGCTACAATAAAAAAAAACCTAAGATTAACAGATATTGCGACCCTTACTTCAAAATACATTTCGGAGAATCTGTATGGCAGTGGATACGCAAAAAGTAACACATAGATTGTCTGGTGTATTATTATGAGGTACAACAGACACGATCGTGAAAGGATAATGCCGATTGAGTGAAGAGAAACAAGAATAGAGCCTGCAGACATAGAAGGTCCAGAATAGTTTGGATAGTTTCAAATATCCCACGAATATACCAAAAGCGTTATATTTGTGCACTCTATAAGCATTCTTTAGTCTATTCCACGAGCATTACAATTACGGCATAATACAGTTTGTTGGTATTGTAACCCAAACTTCAAAATCTATTGAAGGTCATTTATATTTCACGGAATATCCAACTTCCACAGTATCCAGTTGCTCGTAATATTGCGAGGTCCAATGGTACAGGTGGTTCTACCGAACCAGACTGGACAAGAACACTGTAACTATTGAGTCCTTGAAGAAGGTCCCAAATGGACAGAAACGTCGGACAAGATAAAATAAATAGTGTTTTATTTTTGTCGAGACTGACATGCCGCCCCAAAACAGTTTAAAGGTATTCAGCAGGCTACCTTGCCGGGGCTGCGCTGCCTACATCGCGTTGATGGGGCTGCCTGTTTAAGTATAACTGACATGATACAGCATTTCATACTCAGCCAGGATGCCGCGATGCCAGAACATACGCGGTTTGAGCCATACCTCTTTGGTGAACGGATGCTCGGGACGTACCTCCTCAATCTGGTTGAAGTCAGAAGGGTTACAGTGCTCAGGCTGCACTACCAGCTAAGCACATAACTCTTAGCTGCCGGTCATTGTCATCGCTTGATCCATGGAAGGTAGGAACTTGTGAGGACGCTCTCCTTCTCAACTCTCCAACCAACACGAAGTCGCACATGATGTAGAATAGGACGCTAAAGTGAAGGTCATATGCGTACATGCTCCGCGTGTAAAGTGTATGCATATCGCCTCCACTTCTGCATTCTATTCAACAGCTTATGCGATCGTGTGTTGGCCAGAATGCCAGCCAGATACCGCCAGAAGTCAAATGCTAGTGGCTGGTATCCGGCTCAACAGGGAGCGGTACAGAGTAGGAAGAGCAGCAAAATAACGAATCCACCGCAGTAAAAAAATGACAGCACGCAGACAGTGTGATTGCTTAAGTGCAGAATAGTATGGACGGGAACGATATGTGGAGGTTTTATGCAAGCATTTTTGACTACATAATTTTTTGTCTTGGTGCATTTTTATTGTCAAAATTCAACCTATCTGTAACTTTTGTACCAATAGTTATCACTGAACTTTTTCAATAGTTTTAAAAAAATTGAAATGTTTTGTAGTTCGTCACAGAAAAATGAAAACAATCGGTTGAGACATAACTGAGATATGGAAATCCAAAGTTGACTAGTTTGAATGGGAAAACAGCTTTGGTGCATTTTTAATGTCCGATACTGTACATAACCAATGAATATTTTGACAACAATTTTAGAGATCTTGTATGACAATGACCTCCTTATTGTATCCTAATCCAAAAAAGTTCAATTCATTATGATTATTTCATTAAAAACCATCAAATTCCGCAAAAAATGGAATGCCGCATTTTTTATGGGTCATACTGTAGGTGCACGGATCAAAAAGGCGAGGGCTGCCTTTGCGAGTTTAAGAAATGTATGGAAAAACAACCAGATTAGTCGATACACCAAAATCCGAATTTTCAACTCTTACGTAAAATCTGTGCCAGTGAAACTTGGTGTGTATCAGCGGAGAACACTTAATGACTACAGGTCTTCATCAAAAGATGCCTACGATATATTATTCGTGCATGGTGACCTCACAATTGGATCTCCATCGTGGAGCTTTATCATCGATGTCATTAAAAGCTGATAGCGACAAAAATTCTGGAGTGAAAGTGAAGGTGGGTTGGCCACACTCTACGCAGGAGCGGGAACAAAATCTGCAAACAAGCGTTAGATTGGAATGGAATACAGCATGACATCGCAGCACTGCAACAGAAACAGAAATTTGACCTGGCTGCAGGTCATGGGGATGGCTGGCAATCGCCCAGGATGGAGATCTTTCAATTCGGCCCTCTGCACCACCATGGGTGCTCGCTGCTCAGGACTGGAAGTAAGTAAGTTTGGGATGATGGAGAATTGCCAACCAGCTGGTTGGATGGTTTCATATGCCCAATCTACAAGGACATAGACTAGAGTGTGCCAATTTCAGAAGGGTTTCCCCTTTTAAATTTTGTATTAAGATACTGTCGCGAGTCCAGTTCAACATACTGAGACCTCTTGAGGAGTCCTTTGTTAATGAATACCAGGCTGGCTTTCGTGAGGGCCGATCAACGACGGATCAAATGTTTAGCCTGTGGATGATCCTTTATAAATTTCGGGAAAATAACTTGCAGATTTACCATCTATGCACACACTTAATTTGGAATACCGTGTTCGGTAATTTTTTGATGAAAATAGAACAGCTGAATACAGCTATACTGCATTGTTTACCTTTTGCACCCGGTATTGACAGATGGTGTACTGAGTCTCAGTAAAATCGATTACCGAAGCTACCGAAATAGTTCTGCTGTTCTATTTTCGTCAAGAAAGTGCCGAACAGGCAATTCAGGAATGAGTGTGCATTGACTTTAATGCAGCATACAATTCACTGAAAAGAGATGTGCATTGGCAGATAATGTCAGAACATGGTTTTCCGGTGAAACTAATTAGGCTGATACGCGCAACGCTGGATGGATCAAAATCAAGTACATATTCGGATCGCAGCTAAAGTATCTACCTCGAGTGTGACCTTGGATGGAGTGAAGCATACTGATGCTCTTTCAAATTAGCTGTTCAACATTGCAGTCGAAGGAGCGATTAGGAGGTCTGGCATGCATACGGTCGCACATGCTTCTTTGCATTGCGGACGATATTGATCTCTTCGGCATCGATAGTAGGGCAGTGGAGAAAGCTTATGCTCCTTTGAAGAGAGAAACAGCGAGGATAGGGTTGACAATTACTTCTACCAAGGCGAAGTATATGATAGCGGGTAGAGACAGAGGCAGGCCTAGTTAGTGCTGAAGTAGTGATTGATGGGGATGTGTTTGAAGCTGTTGAATAATTTGTTTACCTTGGAACACTTGTGACATGTGACAATGACGAAATTCGCTCTATATAAGACGCTGATTCTTCCGGTTGCCCTCTACGATCACGAGGCGTGGACGTTAGAGGAGATAGACTGAAAAGCTCTCGGAATTTTTGAGCGCAAAGTGATGCGGACAAGTAACAAGAAAATGGAGTGTAGCGCAGACGCTTGAATGACGAGTTGTACCGAGTGCATAAAGATGCGGATATTGTGAAACGTAAAATACGGCAGACTGCAATGGGCTGGGTACCCCGTGCGAATGTTGGAGGAAAAAATAGCGAAAACACTATTCAGCAGGGAACCAGATAGAGTTCGGTGACATCGTGGGACACCCTGAACGCGCTGGCTGCACGTGGTTGAAGAAGATCTGCGATCCACACGTTCGGGGAAACTGGAAAAATATCTGTCGCATTCATAAGACCAGTGTTGCAAAAATTCAATTCATTCATTTGAACACTAACCAACCAATCTGTTCAGTCATTTTTTCTTCTAGTTATGTTCAAAACGATTTCATTCAATCAGAGCACCTATCAAATGAGAAGCGAATCCTTGTCAATTGAATAGATTGTCACTCGAATGAGTAGCTTAACTCGAAACACGAAAAACCCCGCAAAATTCCGCCAGACTGAAAAAATGTCGAATGTCGGGTCAAAGTCGGGTCAATTTTTATCGAATGTTGGGCCACTGTTGGACCAACATCAATCAAGTATTGGGTCTAAGTTGGGTTTGGTGGCCAAAATAAAAATAGGTGAATGATAGGTTGATGTCGGGTTTGACGTCATCAACGATGGTAAAAGCTTGGAACCTACAACACCACACATTTATGCTTCTAGCTGGGGCTCAATTGAATGATATGTGCCTTGACTGAGGCTGGAGCTGATGTCAATTGAATGATCAGAGGCTATTCAATTGATATTCCGATAGTAAATGGAAAAATGAGTGGTTACCATTCTCAATTTCAGCTTTAAATGTCGGTTGATACTGACACTTCGCACCACTGCATAAGACCGACGAAGATAGTGCCCTAGTATACGGTCGGAGTTGGAGTAAAGTTATCTTGTAGCCAATAAGGTGGATTTATGATATAAACTTCGGAGTACTTTGAAGGCCTTAGAATAGTGCTGGTATGAAAACTTCACATTCTTAAAAGGTTCCTGAAACTTCCCTGAAACGACCTAGAAGTTTGCTTGTTGAGCTCTTGAAATGCCTCTAAATGCTTCTGATAAACCTCTTGGAACGCACTCGGAAACCTTCCTGAAACCCCCCGAAACTCTCGGGAGGCCTCTGAAATACTTTGAAACGCCTTCTAACTCCAATTAAGGCAAGACCTCCCACCCCAGAATCAATAATTCATTTATTATTTAAAGGTAGCGCTGAAAATGTCATTTTTTCAAATCTAGACTCAATCACCCACAGCCAGTCTTGTTAGAGATCACAGTCATTGACACCTTTTCGTCGATGTTCGGCTGCCTTTGTCTTCGACATTCGCAACACAAGCATTCAAACTACCGTACGAAACAAAAATGTCAAACGAATGCAATTGGGGGCTGTTCATAAACCACGTAGACCAAAATTTTGCAATCTCAGAACAACCCCCCCCCCCCCCCCCTCGTACACTTTTGACCAGTCTTGCGAATAATCGCGACCATCACGAGACAATCACTTGAACCGCTTTCTGGAGTCACCCTTCCCAAGGTGATACGAACCAGATAGCATGTCATGATGTCATGCCTGGAATGACAAACATGTTGTGGGTTCCACCCTTCGCAGCTTTGCAGCGATAGCAGTTGCTGAGTATGCTTCAGGCGGGTTGCTAGAGAATCAATCTCTCTGAGCAACGATGCATAACGGGCGAAATGAGAGCGTTTGTCGTAGCCAGGGCGAACTGCGTGGTGCGCTCAATGTGTGCGTTTAAACTGAGCTATGCAAAACGAATAGGATTTATGACGTAGTACCGTGCTTGTGATAATACACATGCATAGTTTTACATGCTGTTGCGCGTGCATCTGCTTGAGGCGACGGAGAGAGTCATGACACTCACATGAGCCGTATCCAAGTCAGGATGATTGTAGCAAAACAAGGGTGACCGGATGACTATGATGGGATTCTGTCTTTTCTGGTGTTAGCATCTGTAGAGAGAGCGAATCAGAAACCGCAGAGAGAGGGTGATACAAGTTTGGTGTTTATCAGCTTTGTTGTGACTTGTACGCTGATGCTTCGCGACACTGCTTTTGACCATACACAATTTTTGAAATTTGTATGGAGCGTAGACTTTTGCTAGACCCCCCCTCCCCCCAAAAAGTCTGCGTGGTTTATGAACGGCCCCTTGACCACGATTGCGGCTTCGGGAGACGGTTCGGCTTTTGTTATTCCTGTCTTCTTCCACAATGAGAGCTGTGTTGGCCATATGTATGTCGTATTCAACTCAACAAGCAAGAATGAACTAATATTAACATTCATAATCGAAATTGGCTGAAATCCATGCGAAAAGCTAGAATTAGACAAATGTCATCGTGTCAGACGACATTGATTTGATCTTTGTTTATGATTATTGATCTTCGTTTTACCGCTCGTGTTGTGTTTAAGAGGTAACGGTAGCGCATGAATGTGACAAAGCAAGCTGACACCCGAATGCGGCACCGAAATGAAGGTAGTGAAGACTGGAACTTCAGAAACTGAACCTGAGAAGCACACGTTCGCTTCATAAGCGGATGATCATGGGTTCGATCTCAGCCCCGGCACTTGCAATTTTTCGACAGTTGTTCTTCCCCTGAGGAACAACGGTCACAAAAACAACATCATCGCGCTCATCATTCTACCGTGGACATAATAGAATACATTTAGGTGCTTACAAAGTACAAGTGTAGCTGCCAATTGAAATCGCTCACGTAGTGCCCTAGAGGACAAAAGGCCTGTAAAATTAGGTTAAGTGGTTAAAAACAAAAAAAAAAATCATTATGAAATGTCCCTAATACTACACCCAATTCTCTTTTTTCGGTTTTTTTTTCTATAACTTCATGCCCTTTTCCTATGAAAAATTACATATTTTCAAAATTAAATTATTCGCTTTAAACAAAAAACAAGGCTTAAGGATTTGATATCGGTTTGCACCATTCTGGGATATTTTGTATCAAAAACAGGCCATTTTTAGAGGAAAACCATGAATAACTTTTTAAATTGAAAATATAGAGCTTTGCTGTATTTGAAAAAAAAAGTTGCATATTAAACGCAATAAAACTGCTTGGAACAACATTTGTACGAGAAATCAATGTACAAAAAATTATCAAAATAAAACCTGTTTTTCAGGTGTCAGTGTGTCACCCTATTTTTTTCTTTAAAAACTAATATCTTCAAAATTAGCAGAGATATTAAAATGGTTTGTTCTGCAAAGATGTTTAGAATTAATTGCATTTCATCTTTGTAGATCATTTTAATGCTCTATATGGATACAACAAAAAGTTGACATTGTGATCCAAACCATTTGGACCACCCTAATTTCACATTATTGAAAAATTTTCAGAAAATATAAAGAAACTTGCCCGAAGACAGCATATAGCTAAAACTAATAGTTAAGGTGTAAATAATTGTTTCCAGTTTACTCTCTAATACCCAGTCCTGCTTTTAGACGGGGTATAGTTTGAGCATTTTTGTAATTTTTGTTTCGTGAACGATCAATTTTTTTTATATTTTTGGCAAATGTTTAGGACTGTTCTGTATATCTCAAAATGGTTTTTGGTGTCTTTTAAAACGTATTTACATTTTAAAAAATCATTGAAAAATTGATGTTTTAGTCACCTTTCAGAAGTCATTGATTATTTTGATTATTATTATGATCGCTACAATTAACATATTTTAATTTTTTCCCAAATCATTCTATCATAGTAAAACAGTTTAAGAGAGTCGAATACACTCTAAAATTATTTTCCTTAAAATTACACGGAAAACAAAATTTTCAATGAAAAAAAATTAAAATATTAATATTTCAACAATAGTCATAAAATCTCAAAATATTTTCGTCTCAAAATATCCGTTCCCTGAATAGGCTTCCAGGAAAAATATAAAAGTGGGGGGATGTTCAAAAATAAAAATTAGAAAAATCAAAAACTAAAATTTACAAAATTGAAAATTAAAAAAAAACATCTTACAAAACCTGCTTAAATCGATTTTAGATGACGAAAAATGATATTTAGATCAAAATCAAAAATTTGGGTATTAGAGGGTTAAATACGGCACTCGAACCATCTCACAGTACAGTACAGTCTTGAGGTATCAGAAGCGTTTCAAGGGCTCTTGGGGGTTTCTAGAGCGTTTTGGTGAGTCTGACGTGGGTTCAAGGGGTTTCCAGAGGCGTTTTTGGGTTATCTCAGCAAATCTCAGGGGGTTTTAGGTGTGTATCAGGTATCGCTAGAAAGTTTCTATGAGTTTTAGGAAGATGCAAGAGGCTTCCAGAAGTACTTCCACTGGTGTTCCAGTGGTCGCAGTGAAAGTTCGAGGCATTCTGGGATTAAATGGCTCTCAAGTGGCTCTAGGGAGTGTTCATGGGTTCTCCAGTGCCGCAGCTAGGATGTTTTAGAGGGTCTACTAAGAGGTGTTTCAGGGATTCTCAGGCGGTTTCAGGAGGTTAGGATGATTCGGAAGGTCTTAAAGAGTTTCAGGAATGTACTGGGGGTTTCAGGAGAGTGCTCTATAGAAAGAAATTTTATAACTTCAACAGTTGTTAGAAGGGAACTAAGTTTGACTTGGAAATAGTCAGAAATGGGTTATTTATTTTTCGATGAGAGTGAAAAGTAAAAGTATAAAAGTTGCTTATCAACACAGATAAAAATAATGCGATTTATACGTCATGTAAACTCCACTTTAGTCATGTAAACTTAGTGTTATGATGGTTTACATGATATATCATGTAAAATTGTATTATATGTCATGTAAACACTCAGAGTTATACTGAATTACATGACATATAATGGAAGTTTACATGATATTTTCTGACTTTTACAAAATACTAGCTGAATTGCCCGGCTTTGCTCGGGTTTATTTATTGAGGGAAACTGGAGAAAATGCGAAGTCCCATATAGCTGAATGGGTATACATGCCGGTGTTCCGCAAGATCATGCTGAAAATAAAGAGATTCCAGGTGACATAAAAGCCATATTAAAATACTGCCAAAAATCCAGAAATCCGAAGCACTAAACATTAAATCTACTGATACGTTTCTACGGCATAGAGTGCCATTGTGTTTTCCACACAATCTACAAAAAACAGTATCTATCTTAAAAAGAAAAACACTAAGCTGAATAGAGGTAAGTCAAGTTCTATTCCATAACTGGAATTTTATTTTGGTTTCTCATCTTTGTCACATGGCATTTGCTAGGTTTATTAGTTACATATATTTCAATGTAAATGATGATTCTTCATGGTTTGCTCTGTCAAAATAAATTAAAGCTTAATCATGTGCTTTCACGATTTTTCCGGCACTTTGAGAAAGTGTTAAAGGTTCAGGTAGATCTCAGGTTCCATAGATAAATGTTACAAAAACAAAACATGAACGTTTCAAATAAGTTTTCGTAGCGTGCTCTATGACCTATCGAATTGCGGAGCCGTGGTTTTAAATCTCAATCAGTAGAAATAGGTTTGCGTTACAACGTGTAAACGTATGCTGTCCGACTCGCTTACGCTCGTCGGACTTAAAAAAGGGATAACACCTCTGTTCGCATTCTACCGGGCAAATGCTTGGATCTGCTGTTCGCCTAGAAGCGAATCGACGCAAACACGGCGCATCGGACTTTCGGAACATCGGCGGCTTTCTGCCGCTGCTTTCTATTTTTGACTTCTACACATCAAGCCCGATCGACCCATATTGCATGGTGATGGTATCAGCTTATGGCCGCCATCTTGGATTTATAGTCCGCCATCATGAATTTCAAAATGGCGTCAAATGTCGATTTTTGACTTCTTCGCATCCAGCCCAATCGATTGATATCCATATTGCATGATATCATAGCTCATGGCTGCTAACTTGGATTATGGTTGGCCATCTTGAATTTATAGTGCGCCATCTTGAATTTCAAAATGGCGTCATATATGATTTTTGATTTCTACCATTAAGCCCGATCGATGGACACCCATACTGCATGGTATAATAGCTCAAACAACCATTCCATGGCCGCCATATTGGATTATGGTCTGCTATCTTGGATTTCAAAATGGCGTCATATATCTATTTTTGAGTTCTACTTGTCAAGCCGATCAACAGATACCCGTATTGCATGATATAATAGATCAAACCACCATTCCATGGCCGCCATATTGGATTATGGTCCGCCATCTTGAATTATTAATCCGCCATATTGGATTTCAAAATGGCGTCGGTTTTTGATTTTTGACTCATAAGCCCGATCGATAGATATCATAGTTCAAACCACCATTCCATGGCCGCCATCTAGGATTATAGTCCGCCATCTTGGATTTCAAAATGGCGTCAAATATCTATTTTTGACTTCTACTTATGAAGCCCGATCGATAGATACCCTTATTGCATGGTATCATAGCTCAAACCACCATTCCATGGCCGCCATCTTGGATTATGGTCCGCCATCTTGGATTCCAAAATGGCGTCAAATGTATATTTTTGACTTCTACTCGTCAAGCCTAATTGATAGATACCCATATTGCATGGTATCATAGCTCAAACCACCATTCCATGGCCGCCATCTTGGATTATGGTCCACCATATTGGATACCAAAATGGCGTCAAATGTATATTTTTGACTTCTACTCGTCAAGCCTGATTGATAGATACCCATATTGCATGGTATCATAGCTCAAACCACCATTCCATGGCTGCCATCTTGGATTATGGTCCGCCATATTGGATTTCAAAATGGCGTCGGATATTGATTTTTGACTTCTACTCATCAAGCCCGATCGATAGATACCCATATTGCATGGCATCATAGCTCAAACCACCATTCCATGGCCACCATCTTGGATTATGGTCCACCATCTTGGATTTCAAAATGGCTTCAATATCTATTTTTGACTTCTACTCGTCAAGCCCGATTGATAGATACCCATATTGCATGGTATCATAGGTCAAACCACCATTCCATGGATGCCATCTTGGATTATGGTCCGCCATCTTGGATTCAAATATGGCGTCAAATATCTATTTTTGACTTCTACTCATCAAGCCCGATCGATAGATACCCATATTACATGGCATCATAGCTCAAACCACCATTCCATGGCCACCATCTTGGATTATGGTCCACCATCTTGGATTTCAAAATGGCTTCAATATCTATTTTTGACTTCTACTCGTCAAGCCCGATTGATAGATACCCATATTGCATGGTATCATAGGTCAAACCACCATTCCATGGATGCCATCTTGTATTATGGTCCGCCATCTTGGATTCAAATATGGCGTCCAATATCTATTTTTGACTTCTACTCATCAAGCCCGATCGATAGATACCCATATTGCTTGGTATAATCGCTTAAACCACCATTCCATGACCGCCATCTTGGATTATAGTCCGCCATCTTGGATTCCAAAATGGCGTCAAATATCTTTTTTTGACTTGTACTCATCATGCCCGATCGATAGATACCCATATTGCATGGGATCACAGCTCAAACCACCATTCCATGGCTGCCATCTTGGATTATGGTCCGCCATCTTGGATTCCAAAATGGCGTCAAATATCTCTTTTTGACTTCTACTCGTCAAGCCCGATTGATAGATACCCATATTGCATGGTATAATCGCTCAAACCACCATTCCATGGCTGCCATCTTGGATTATGGTCCGCCATCTTGGATTCCAATATGGCGTCAAATATCTATTTTTGACTTCTACTCATCAAGCCCGATTGATAGATACCCATATTGCATGGTATAATCGCTCAAACCACCATTCCATGGCTGCCATCTTGGATTATGGTCCGCCATCTTGGATTATGGTCCGCCATCTTGGATTCCAAAATGGCGTCAAATATATATTTTTGACTTCTACTCATCAAGCCCGATTGATAGATACCCATATTGAATGGGATCATAGCTCAAACCACCATTCCATGGCCGCCATCTTGAATTATAGTCCGCCATCTTGTATTTCAAAATGGCGTCAAAAATAGATATGACTTCTACTCGTCAAGCCCGATCGATAGATACTCATATTGCATGATATCATAGTTCAAACTACCATTTCATGGCCGCCATCTTGGATTACGGACCGCCATGTTGGATTTATAGTCCGCCATATTGGATTCCAAAATGGCGTCGGATATTGATTTTTGACTTCTACTCATCATGCCCGATCGATAGATACCCATATTGCATGGGATCATAGCTCAAACCACCATTCCATGGCCGCCATCTTGGATTATGGTCTGCCATCTTGGATTAAGGGCCGCCATCTTGGATTCCAAAATGGCGTCGGATATTGATTTTTGACTTCTACTCATCAAGCCCGATCGATAGATACCCATATTGCATAGTATTCGTAGAAGATTTACCGTTATTTAGCATATCTTCTGACGTTTTGGCCGCCATCTTGGAACCCAAGCCGCCATCTTGAATTCCAAAACCCTTATAACCACCTCCTTAATTTAACAAATGTGTTTACCAAATTTGGTTGAAAATGGTTGAGGCATTCCGGAGTTATGCTGGAACATACATACATACATACATACAAACATACAAACATACAAACATACAAACTTACATACATTGACTTTTATATATATAGATGACATGTAAACTTCATCTGTGATATCTCACGCTCCAATTATGTGCATCATATGTCAAAGAATTTTACACTCCTTTTTCGATCTGTGAAATTGTGTGACCTACAATTGCACACCTAGCAACTAACAACTAGGATGTAGAACAGAATAGATGGATATTAGCGTGGGACACAAAAAGACGTTTTACTCCTGTACACTTTTTGAGTTCCATTTTGGTTCCATATCATCTGTGCAAAATTTCAGATCGATCGGAGAAACTATATTTTAGCGCCAGCCATTTTAAGTTTTCATACGATTTAGTATGGGGAAAATCACTTTTTCAAAGAAAAATCACCACAGGTTGCCCCTTAACCCCTAAAAATAAATCGATGGATGAAATTTTACGAGGAGCCAACCCTCCAAAGACCGCAAAGCGATCTGAGGCATGTGAAAAAAGTTATTGACTGAAAACCGAATGGCATGCAAACGCTGTTTAACATGTAAGGAATAACAATAAATAATAAAATCTCGTTATTTTATCGATCGGGTGAAGCCTAAATAATAACTTTTTCCACGAACGTCGCATCGATTTACTGTCTTCAGAGGTCTGATTCCTAGTGAAATTTTCTACAGAAATTATTCATCGACTTATTTTTTGGGATCTAGGGGTGACTCCTAGCGATTTTTCTTTGCAGGAGTAATATTTCCCCATAGTAAATCGTATGAAAAACTAAGAATGGCGGGCGCTAAAATATAGTTTTGTCGATCGATCTGAAATTTTGCACAGTTGATATGGGACCAAAGTGGAACTCAAAAAGCATACAGGAACTTGAGTTTTTCCATTTTTTGTATTTTCCCATATAAGCCGTGTACCAGGCTAATGGATATCTGTACACCCATCTGCAAGCATTGTTAATCGTAGCCTTGATTCCTGCTGTTTAGTAGTCAACGCTCGTTTCCCAAAATTGGTTTCGTAAAATTCGGTAGTCATTGATATCGTAAAGCATAACATGTCTTTATTCGGCTAAAGCCACGTGCTCTCCCACGTTCCACCGAAGCTAAACAAGTGGAACATCTGAGAAGTTTTTATCCATTATCGCCTAATACTTTCATCCGATTTTCTGATAATCCTTCCATAAACATGCTAAATTCCTGTGATTACGTACCCAAATTTCCGTAGTTGTCATCTTCGCTCTTTCCACGGCCAAGGACGGCAGCGCGGTTTTTGCTACATAGGGTTCTCATAGATGTATCGTCACCTAACTTTGTGTCTGTATCGAAGAACGACGACACGGGTGGCATTAGAAAATTTTCACTACTATACACCGGATCCTTTGCTTGCTCTTCGTACTCGCAAATTTCACCTCCGCCCTCCAACGGAATCAAACCTACCACCGGTTATGGTTTGGAGGGGCGCCTGAAATTTAAATTAGAAAGTGAAAAGCGACATCGTCGGCGGCGGTAGTAGCAGCAGCAGGCCCCCCTCGTTCTGATAAGCGACTCCCTGGAATAACAAACGACGAATCGACGGCGAGTTGTGTAGCAGGCTCATCGGCAGCGTTTTCTTAACCCGTGTCGTTATCATATGTTTTCATCATCCGCTGCGCGCTGCTGTGGCATGTCTTTATTAGTGCTTGAGCCTTTGCTTCAATTTTCTTCCTTTCTTCGCGAATCTGTGCAGGATTAGCTCACGGTGGTAGAACAGGGCTGGCTGTGACGCAGTGGAAAGAAGGGTTTAATTTGTGTGATAAGGTTAATGTACTACTGCTTCTTATTGGCGTATCGTCCCCAATGAATAAGAGCCTGGTTCTCAGAAGCAGTCGACCGTATGAATACGATTTATTTTATTTTTATTTTATCTATTACTAGCTGACCCGGCAAACCTTTTATTGCCCTTTTTAATTGTTGCTCTTGCACAGTTTTTCTAATGTTTTTGTTCATTTTCTTAACTTGTTCTACCATGAACATAGCCACCCACCATGAAGACAAAATTTTTAGTTGTATGGCTCCAAAGAGTATGTAAACTCATTTGTATAAACATCGGAAACCCGGCTCCAGAGGCACGTTATCCAAATGGAACATTTGTCTCAGATAAAGAATGCTGTTTGGTGGTTTGATTGCTAACCAACTTTTTATCAATGTAACTTAAACGGACAACTCGACCATAGAATTTACAGTTCAACTGCTATAAACTACACAACAGCGCCACTTGAAAGAAAAACCTTCGATGAAAAGAAGGGAATATTTAGGTATGTTGTGCATTTTAGCAGTTTGTGCATAAAGAAAATTGAATAGTGTAACTTGAAAGTTATTTGTATGGGAACCTCCCGTTCCGGAAACCACAGAGGTCTCACACCAAGCTAAGAATCTTCCCCGGCCCAAAAATATCTACCTACAAAATTTTTACACCGATCGGATAAGTAGTTTCCGAATGCATTAGGGTCAGACAGACAGACAGATAGACAGACAGATAGTGCGAGTAATAACTTCTTAGAGAAATTCCCAGAGATATTTCTGGAGTGATTCCACGAATTCTTGGATATCTGGATGAATTACTGGAGGAAGATTCTTTAGTGAAATCGCTGAAGGTATTCCTGGTAAATTCCTCGAGATATTACTGGTAAATTACTGGGAAAACCTGGTAGAATTACTGGAGGCATCCCTTGAACCAATTCCTGGTGGAATCCCTGGATTCATGGAATAATGCGTGTATAAACTCCGGGAGGATGATTTCTTGAATAAATTGCTGTTGTAATTTCTGAACGAATTACTGCATTAAATTCTGCAAGAATTCCTGAGGTAATTTCTGCAGGAGTTCCTTGGGTAATTTCTAGGGCAAATCCTGGTGGAATTCATAAAGGTATTCCTGGAGGAGTCCCAAAATCAAATGCTGAAGAAATGCCTGGATGAATCTCTGGGGGAATCCGTATGGAAATCCCTATGAAAATCCCTGGAGGAATGCCTGGAGGTATTCCTAAAGGAATTCCTAGAGCGATCCCTAGAGGATTCCCTAGAGAAGCTCCTGAAGGAATACCTGGAGACATGCCTGTGCGAATTCCTGGACGAATATCTAGATAAATTCCTCGAGAAATCTTAGCTTAGCTTAGCTTAGCTTAGACTGACTGCACACATCTATGGTTGCTATTCCGTGATTGACCCAAACCAATGACAGTTGCACAATGGATCAACTGAATAATTGACTGGGAGTGGTCAATATTCTCACTGTGCACGCTTCAGAGACTCTCTTTAACGGTACAATAACGGCGCCGGCCACGTCCTTGCAGTCAGGTTGGAAGAGGGAAGGAATATTAGTAACAACCTTTGTTAAGTGAAGGCCCGCGTTTACCGCTGCGACTCCACCAAAGGCTACAGGAAGGAGTGTTTGTTAGTAGGAAAGGTATCGTTGGGTCTGGATTCACTTTGATAAGTAATATGACCTTCGTGTCATGCTGGTTGCCGCGCTATTGTTAGCTTTACGCGGAAAGCAAACAATCGACCACCCGCATCAGGTGGTCGCTTAATATTTACTGCAAACGACGCGACAAAATATGCAATCTAACACGCTATTATTCGCTTCACTCGGAAAGCAAACAATCGATCACCCACATCAGGTGGTCACTTAATATTTCGAATCGAACCGCGGAAGCTAGTCGCCAATATTTAACTGTAAATGACACGACCGAACATGAAAGCTGACGCACTATTGTTCACTTCATATGAGAAGCAAACAACTGATCACCCACGTCAGGTGATCGTTCAGTGTTGCTACAAAAGACGCGACACAACGAAATGCTCATTTCCGAATAGGGAAAAAGAAAAATCGAACGACCGAAGCAAAAGCGCGCGACACCGGCACCCGGACGAAATCCCATCACACTGATGCACGCTGGGCCCGCCGCCGTCGAAACGCTCACTACCGAATAGAAAACTACATATATAGAAAAAGAATCGAACCACCAAAAGCGCGCGACACCGGCACCCGGACGAAATCCCATCACACGAGCGCGCGAAACTTTGCTGCTGCCGAACTACCGCACACTACTGACTGCTTGGCGTCCCGTCGTCGGAGCCCCGCAGAGAGAAGAGAAAAATAAAATCGCAAAAATCTAGCAGAGCAAGCGCGCGAAACTTTGCTGCTGCCAAACTACCGCACACTCTAGATAAATTCCTCGAGAAATCTTCAGATAAACTCCTGGAGGAATTTTTGGAAGATTTTCTTGAAGAAATCCCTTGAGAAATCCTATAAAGAATTTCTGGAGAAATTCCTCGAGGAATGCCTAGTGGAATTTCTACAGGAATTTCATGAGGTATCTCTAGAGAAATACCTGGAGTAATTCCTCGAGGAATCCTTGAGAAATCTCCAGAAGAACTCCCGGACGAATCCCTGCAGAATTTCCATTAGCAATTTCCAGAGGAATGTTTGGAGGAATTCCATGATAAAATCTTAGAAGAACATCTCGATGAATTATTGGAGGAATTATCGAAGGAATTCCTGGAGGAATCTCTGGAAGAATCTTTAGAGGAATCCCTGAAGGAAATTCTGGTAGATACCTGGACCAATTCCTTATGGAATTCCTGTGGGAAATGCTGGTGTGATTTCTGGAGGGATCCCTAGTGAAATCTCTGGAGGAACCCTGGGAGCAATACCTGGAGGAGAAATTTCTGGAAAAACTCCTCTAGGAAACCCTGGAAGAATTCCCGGAAAAATCTTGAGGGAATTAATTAAGAAATTCTTGAAAGAATTTTAAAAAGGGATCCCTGGAGGATTTTCTGGATCAATTCCTGGATCAATTCTTGGGGTGATTCCTGGAGGTATTCTTGGTGGCAATCCTGCAAGAAATGCCTGGATGAAATACAGAGTTCCTGAGGTAAATTCTGCAGGAATTCCTGAGTTAATATCTGCAGGAATTTCTGGAGTAATTCCTGGTTTTAATTCTCAAAAGCATTCCTGGAGAAGTCCCAGAATTAAATCCAGAAGGAATGGCTGGAATCCCTGGAGAAATCCCCATATAAATCCCTGGAGGAATGCCTGGAGGTATTTCTGAAAGAATTCCTGGAGGAATTCCTTAAAGAATTTGTGGAGGAATTCCAAGAGCAATCCCTAGAGGAACTCCTGAAGGAATGCCTGGAGGAGCTTCTGAAGGAATTCCAGTAGACACACCTGAGAGAATTTCTGGGGAAATCTCTAGAGAAATTCCTTGTGCTATCTTTTAAGGAACTCCTGAGAGGAATTCTTAGAGGAATTTCTGGAGGGTTTTCTTGAAGAATCACTGGAGAACTTTCAGGAAGACTCCCTGGGGGAATTCTTTGTCAATTCCCTGAAAGAATTCCTTGAGAAGTATCTGGATGATCCCTAGTGTAATCTCTAGAGGTATTTATTGCTTGAGGTGTATCTAGGGGAATACCTGGAGGAATTTCTAGCGGACTTTATAGGGGAACTCCTGGACGAATCCCTGTAGGAATTTTTAGACGAATCCCTGAAGGAATTCACAGAGTAATCCTGGAACAATTCCCGAAGAAATTTCTGGAGGAATCCCAAGCAGAGTGATTGGAGTCATTTTTAAAATAATCTCGAAAGGTTTTGTACCAGAAGCCTTTACCACTCTTGTATTCCAGCTACGTGAAATAATTGGCCACCTGAAGTTCGTCTGGAGTCCCGTTGCATTCTGGGCTTTTAGCACACAGTTTGTCTGGAAGAATCCATGCCTCGTGCTGTCCAGAAGTCAGACCTACAGCACCAGATCATGTATTCTGTCTCGAGTCCAGAGGAGTCCAGCGTCGTCTTCGCCGGACCGTCAAGTTCTACGTGGTGCCAGTTACTGGACACCACTCGACGCCACGACGCTACCACTAACGATACCTGTCACGTCGCATTACCCCCCTGTTGTAGAGTAGATAGAAATAAAATAGGTACTTCCCGAGCAGAGGAAAAAAGCTCAATAATAGCATATTTTGATATGGAGAACAAAAAGTGATATTTGTTTGTTTGAGATAAGAGGTAAAAGTACTGAAAATAATATCTCAATTTTACTCCTGGAACATCATCATCATAGCACATTTAGCTCTTGGTAAGATCTAACCAATAGCAGTAAGCTATTTGATTGATCTTCAAATATCATATTTTGCTATTGGTTATATGGTTCAAGAACAAATTTTTGCTATTGTTTTCAGTACTTTTACCTCTTATCTCAAACAAACCAACATCACATTTTGATCGTCAGTACTTGAACTTTGCCCGGGTTACTAAGTGAATTTAACCACTTTTCAGGACCACCCACATCCGAAAACTTCCCCACACTTACAACGCCCTGGAACCCGGGGGCATTAAAAGCCTTCTGTGCCCACCCCGAAAGCGGCCGCGGCTCAGACCAGCTGCTTGGGGCCTTCTGGAGCGTCAAGATTCTCCCGGGGTCAAAAGCGAGTTTCACGCTCCATTTCGTGTGCCTTTAGTTTTAAAAAATGAACCACTTTTGAAATGTTTATTGCACATTGTTGATTGCTGTCGGCAATCGTCGTACTGCATGCCTACTGTGTTTTTTGACACACAGCTCCTTAGAGAAGTGCCCCGAAAACTTATCTGCATGGGAGCCCCCCGTTCCAGGGACCGGAGAGGTCTCACACCAAGCTTAGAACCTTCCCCGGCCTCAAACATACCCTCATACAAAATTTCACACCGATCGGTTCAGTAGTTTCCGAATGCATAGCGGTCAGACAGACAGACAGACAGACAGACAGACAGACAGACGGAAATTCATTTTTATATATATAGATTTTTCCAAAAAAATATAAACATATAGGGATGTTAAAAATCAGAAAATTGAAAAACCAAAATTTACAAAATCGCGAAGACATTTTAAAGACATAAGGTAAAGTTTAATCAAAATTTAACTGTCACATGTTTTTTATTTTTTTTTTTAATTTGAAAATTCTGACTCCGCCCAGCAACCATGGGCGAAACTACGATTTTTTGCCAGGGGGTGCACTACAGACAAATATTCATTAGCTCATCCATTCATCATTAGTCGCCCCATATCTTACCAGCAATACATTCAAATTCTAGGGGGTGCCTGGCAACCCCGGCACCCCCGGTAGTTTCGCCTATGCCAGCAACCGACTCTGGCACAGGAAAAATTGTCGCAGCAACTGCCCGGGAGCGGCACATGACTTGACTTGGATGTCCCACTAACAATCAGCCAATCTTCGTGCCATCACCAACCAACCAACTGGCGCGGCAAGGCAAGGCAAGACGCGGCCATCGAATGAAGCAAACCCCCCAAAAGACGAACCCAACCAGCAGCAATGCAAAGGATAGACGTTTGAATTTTTCAGCATCAACCAAAGACATCTGCATACATCTCAATAAACTCCGGGGCTTTATTCGCACAGTGAGACGTGTCAACCGGAGAAATTGTTGGTTTTTCCTAATTTTCTGCACGGAATCGGCAACTACTACCTACTATATGTATGAAGGTATACAGCAGCGCAGCCGACGACAACGTCAACGGTTGTTTTCTTCACCGTCGTCCGTTCGCTTCGCTTGCCTCTTGTTTGGCGCACATCATTGGCGGAAACTGACTGCACTGAGGGAGACGTGTCCTCATGATACTGGGGATTGGCAGGGTTGGAATTTTCTTTTTTTTTTGAAGCCATGGATGTACAGAAAGTTTCACTGACGTGCAGCAGAACGGATTTCATGTTTGAGTTGAGAATTCGAATCATTGATTTCTTAAGCTCGCATAGGGAACCCTCACCTTCTTGATCCGTGCATCTATGACGATCCTGGTACCGCCTTTGAACCCCATTACTCTACTTAGATATTGGAAGCTTTCAATAATTTCCACTGCTTGCTCAGCTACCGCAATGCTAGAAGGGTTGATCGTGTTTCCAACAAATTAGTCTTGTTGAAGTTTATGGTGGAATCTGCCGCTGAAGTGCGATCGGCAAAATCATCGAGCTTACTCTACATATCAGAGATCCGTTAAGCTAAGACAGTAACGTTATCAGCCAGTTTGAAGTCATTAAATTTTCCATGATAATCCACGATCAAGCATACTTACTTGTTGATGGTCTACAACAAATGAAGCATTTTCCTCCACTGGTCTCGGTCCAGGGCCAATCACTTCCTGTCGCCCTGATCGTTTTGAGTCTTAAGGTTCTCCTCAACTGCAAATCTAAATCTTATGCGTGACTTTTCGCGAATCCGATGGCCCCTTCCTGGTTCTCTGCTGAATATGATTGCAGCTTATCATTCGTCCGGCATACGAGCAACACGCCTAGCCCTTCGCAGCCTGCCGTCTTTTATTCGCTTCGCTATATGAATTTCTTTGTGTTTCGTAGTTCATACAACGCCACCAGATGCCGTAACATCATCATCGCACATCACTGGAGTACCAAGATTATCAAATTCATCCACAACATCTAAAAATTCACCACGTAGCATCACTTCGTCATCACTAGCTCGGATGGACTATCGTTGACCACCTTCTATCATGAACTTGGCTTTTGCGGTGTTAATCGTAATCCTCACAGTCTTCCTTTTGAAAGGTATGAACACTTTTTCTACAGCCCGACGGTCGATGCCGCTTTTTCATCCGCAACCCATACATTTGATTTCAATCCGTCAAGCATCGTATGGATCAGTCTAATCAGCTTCGCCGGAAAACCATGTTCGATCATAATCTGCTATAACTCGTTTCTCTTCATTCGATCGTACGCCGCCTTGAAATTCATAAACAGGTGAACAGGGTCTACCCAGTCTACATAAGATGTCTTCTCGTAAGTCTGCCGCAAGGTATATGATCCGTTGTTGATCGGCCGGGATTCGGCCCTCATGAAAATCCGCCTGATATTTTCTGCGAAGGTCCTTCCATTTCCACCGTTACTCAATACCTCAAAGTACTCTGTCCATTTGGCAGCTGCCATTGTTTTATCTGTCACGATGACGGAACAAGACACAGTTTTCTATTCGCACAAAATCAACAGTTTCGTAAAACTTCCGCATGTCATTCTATTCCAAACTCTTTTGTACCTAAGCAATCACATTTTCCTCATGTTATTTTTTTGCGGTAGATTCGTTTTTTGGCTACTCTTGTTTCCAGCATTCGGCTTCTGGCAACATTTTCCTAGTTTGGTACCCTCTGACACTCCTCGTTGAATTACTCGTTTTTGGTTATTTTTATTTCATTATATGTAGAGCCTTTGAATCACTTCTTCCGTTATGTAGGAATATTGTGGCATCACCCATGTTTGCTTCAGTGCTTATCAAATATCCTGTCACAATTGAGATGTAATGTACAATTGATTGATGTAGCACTCGATCCCAACTACACTCTTAGAAAAAATCATGTAAATTTAAGTTCACTTGGATGCACATAAAAGGAGCGGCCCGTTTGACACAAATTTACGTCTTCTATCACAAATAAAGTCGAGCTAGCAATCGCTAGAGCCGAAGCGAGAGATAAATCATATTTAAGTAAAATAATCAACTGGATTCGAACTCTGGTCCACTGATTGAGAGGCACGTACTATACCTCTCGGATATATCACCGAGTTGTGAGACAAAGGATAAAGGTTAAACTGTTTCTACCTATCTGGTCAGATAGGTTTGTTGACATCTTGTGCAACCAACTCGAACTTACATGATGGATGTAAAATTGAATCAAATTTGCCATTCAGTCATGAAATGTTTACGTACGTTGATGGTTTACGTCACGTGTAAATTCCTAATTTTTTAAGAGTGTAGGCTCAACTCGTTTTATGAAGGCGGAGGTCATCTTTTAACAGTACCTATCACCTCTCGCGCTACCATACCCATTGCTCCACGGATATATTCCCACAAAGCGTTGAGATTATCTCTCTCGCTGATCTCACTTATCCAGTTCCGAAGTAACAATGAATGCTGAACAGTGAGAGTATTAGCTGAACAGTGGTTGGTTAATGGTGTCAGTGGCTGAACACAATGACAGCTGAATATTGGTCTTAAGACTGGCTTGTTCAACCTTATTAATCAGCAATACATAGATGGCTGAATATCAAGTTGAAAAGAATATTCTTCATCTGTGTAACCAGCTTTAAAGCATACATCAACTTGCAAGATTAATCATATGTTGTTTAACCTTAAATCAAATAACTTTTGACAGCTGACCCAAGCATGTTTTCGTGAAGTCCACATCGCTTGTTTAGCCCTAATACAGGCTTAGTTCAACTTATGTTCTTGACTATTCAGACACAGCAAGTGATGCTCTTGTATTTGAGCATATGTATCCAATTGTGTGTGGTGTAGGTGATAAGGTGAGTGACTATAAATCAGGTGGTTCGAGTTCAATTCCCAGTTTTCCCGTAGATTAATTTATACATTTTGAAACATCTTTTCTGGAAATAGAAGCAGATAATGGTAAAAATAGGCTCACAAAACTGTTTTAATTTTTATTTTTACCCAATTTTTAAATTTAATTGATTACTAATTTAAGCGCATATTAAGCCTTAAAACAGCCTTTCAAAGATTCTCAAATCAGCTAAAGGTTGAATCAAATCACCAAAATTAGATGTTTAGGAGCAGGATAAAAGATTGTAGCAAGAGCTACAGCTCAGCTTTTGTTCAAATGAAGGCTGATTTAAAATAGTTAGAAAATCGTTTGTACAGCATCAAATTGTTACCTTAGTTTCTGATGACAGTTAGCTACTGTATCGTCTGCTGGAAATCGTTGGATGGTGAATCGGGTCGATCGTCGGTTTCTAGTGTCCGACACAGTTAATAAAACGAGATAATGATCTGATTAGAAGTTGGAACCCCTGACGTCCAAGAAAGGTCGACCATCTATCAACACATGACCAATTTGGTAGGAATCTTTTAGGTTTCAAGATATTTCAGGGGAAATTCAAAGAGTTTCAGGAAGTTTCAAGAACATTTTAAGGGTGTTCCTGTGAAGGTTTTAGGAGCGTTTTCCACATCTCAGGGGCGTTTCAAGGCGTTTTCAGGCGCGTTTCAACGGGTTTCTGAAGCCTTTTAAAGGCGTTCCAGAGGTTTCAGGGGCATTACAAATTGAAAATGTTGATTTCGAGGGCGTTTCAATGAGATTACGGAGGTTTCCCGAAGGAATTACAAGAGCAATATCTGCAGGCGGAACCTCCGAAGGAATACCGAGAGGAACCATCGAAATATTCCCAGATGGAATCCCCAGAAGAATTCCAGAAAAAAATCCCTGCTGGAATTCCAGAGAAACTCGCCGAAGGAACCCCGGGAGAAATCTCCGAAAGAATTCCAGCAGGACCATACTAACAGAAGAGGCTGCATAAGAGCTTATGAAGCAAACGCATTAGGGAGAAAGCTTTTTTAAGCTCTTATTCAACACAAATGTTAGTTGGGGAATCATCAAAGGAACTCCACCAGGCATCTTCAAAGAAATTTCAGCGGGATTTTCCAAAGGGATTCCAGAAGGATCTCCAAAGGATTTCTAGAAGGAGTCATCAAAAAATATTCAGGAGGAATCCCCGGAAGGATTCCATGAGGAATCCTCAAAGGAATTCCAGGAGAAATACCCGAGAGAAAAACAGAAGAAATTCCTGCAGGAATTCCAGGGGGAGTTCCCAAAGGAGGTCCTCCGGGAGGAATCTCCGAAGGATATTTTCAGGTGCAATCCTCGAAAAAATTTCAAGAGGAAACCCCACCCGAGCAGAGGAGAATATCAAAATAATAACAACGGAATCATAAAACCTGTTTTTATATCTTGGTTTGTTATTATTAACTTATTAAGGTGTTACCGTTCCATAACATGTTTTGTTGGGCAATCTTATTTCGTTATGATCGTGCTATTGGTATATTTTCTATACATTACATTTCAATAACACGTTTTGTTGTAGCATAAGTTCAGTTATTATTATGTTAGGGAACGTCCCATAAATTACTTTTATGGGAGAGGAAGTGGGGTTCAGCTAAGTGTGACGACCCTTACAAAAATTTCAGAGGTCTCATACAAAAAGTGTGACATAGGGAGGAGGGGATTGAAAATGAGTATTTTTTGCGTGACGTAATTTACGGACGCTCCCCCTTATTCAGACTGTAAAAAATTTGATCTTTAATAACGTTGCTCACAGTATTCCGTGAGGAACTGATGAGAAAATATCATCAGTTCCTTTTCCTCTTCTTTCTGACATTACATTCTAACTGTGACAGAGCCAACTCATCAGCCTTTTGTTTTATAAGCACTTTGATAAGTACCGTCGTTCGGGGTGTACTTGGGCCTAGAGGGTAACATTGGTACATCAACCCCACGGATTCAATATAAGTCAGAGAATCCGACGGTGGATGCAAACTATCTTAGAATTATGTATTATAGTAGTCTAGCACACAATATACAGTCCCGTCGTATTCTAAACGTGCGGAATAGTGGCTCAATGACACCCCACACGACGGTATACCTGTTTTTTCAGTTTCTGTCGGATACGAGTATATATATATAGAAATTGCAACAGATTGTTAGCCATTTTACGTTTTGGATCAGCAGGTGGAATCCCAGGATAAACTACACATTTCGGACAAAAATGTCAATTTAGAAGCCAGTCAACAAGAAGAAGTCACCAATCAGAAGAACTTGATTATTTTTAGGCATTTTATTTTTATTGCTTTTACTGCATCGAGGCCCCTTTGATTTTAATATCATAACTCGTTTTGTTTCCTGATTGTTTTCAATAACTTATTCATTTCAACATTTGTTATTGAATATTTTATAAATTCGCTGTTATTAGGTTGTTATTGAAACTAACAAAACGTGTTATTTAACTGGTCTTCCAGGAACATTGTTTTGTTATGATTTTTGTTATTTTGCCGCTTATGACAGACAAGTTTATAACATGATATGTTATGTTAATAACATAAAAATTACTCTTTCCGTTACTCAGTTATTTTTCCAAAATAACATATTTTATTATACTCTTGCTATTCCCTTCTGCTCGGGCAAAGGAATTTCAAGAGGAATCCTTGAATGATTTGCAGGGGGAATCTTTCCAGGTGAATATCCTATGGAATACCGGTAGGAATCTTTGAAATATTCCCAGACGGAATCCAAGAAATAACTAAAGGAGGAATCCCCGAAGAAATTGTAGGAGGAATCTCCGAAGGAAGTTCAAGAGGAGTTCCTAAAGGAAGCCCAAGAAGAATTCCCTAAGGAATTACAGGAGATATCCCTGCAGTAATTCCAGGGGGAATCGCCGAAAAAACTCCAAGAAAAATCTCTGAAGAATGTCCAGACGGAATCCCCAAAGGATTTTCAGGAGGAATCCCCGAAAGAACTCATGGTGGAATTCCCGAAGGAATTTCAGGAGGAATCATTTGATGATTTTCAGGAGGAATCTTTTGAGGTAGCAGGAAGGATTTCCAGGAGGAATCCCCGAAGGAATTTTAGAAGAATTCCTGGAGGAATTCCAACCGGTAGCCCTGGAGAAATTTGTGTAGAAACTCCAGGCGTTCCAGAGGTTTCAGGGGCATTACAAATTGAAAATGTTGATTTCGAGGGCGTTTCAATGAGATTACGGAGGTTTCCCGAAGGAATTACAAGAGCAATATCTGCAGGCGGAACCTCCGAAGGAATACCGAGAGGAACCATCGAAATATTCCCAGATGGAATCCCCAGAAGAATTCCAGAAAAAAATCCCTGCTGGAATTCCAGAGAAACTCGCCGAAGGAACCCCGGGAGAAATCTCCGAAAGAATTCCAGCAGGACCATACTAACAGAAGAGGCTGCATAAGAGCTTATGAAGCAAACGCATTAGGGAGAAAGCTTTTTTAAGCTCTTATTCAACACAAATGTTAGTTGGGGAATCATCAAAGGAACTCCACCAGGCATCTTCAAAGAAATTTCAGCGGGATTTTCCAAAGGGATTCCAGAAGGATCTCCAAAGGATTTCTAGAAGGAGTCATCAAAAAATATTCAGGAGGAATCCCCGGAAGGATTCCATGAGGAATCCTCAAAGGAATTCCAGGAGAAATACCCGAGAGAAAAACAGAAGAAATTCCTGCAGGAATTCCAGGGGGAGTTCCCAAAGGAGGTCCTCCGGGAGGAATCTCCGAAGGATATTTTCAGGTGCAATCCTCGAAAAAATTTCAAGAGGAAACCCCACCCGAGCAGAGGAGAATATCAAAATAATAACAACGGAATCATAAAACCTGTTTTTATATCTTGGTTTGTTATTATTAACTTATTAAGGTGTTACCGTTCCATAACATGTTTTGTTGGGCAATCTTATTTCGTTATGATCGTGCTATTGGTATATTTTCTATACATTACATTTCAATAACACGTTTTGTTGTAGCATAAGTTCAGTTATTATTATGTTAGGGAACGTCCCATAAATTACTTTTATGGGAGAGGAAGTGGGGTTCAGCTAAGTGTGACGACCCTTACAAAAATTTCAGAGGTCTCATACAAAAAGTGTGACATAGGGAGGAGGGGATTGAAAATGAGTATTTTTTGCGTGACGTAATTTACGGACGCTCCCCCTTATTCAGACTGTAAAAAATTTGATCTTTAATAACGTTGCTCACAGTATTCCGTGAGGAACTGATGAGAAAATATCATCAGTTCCTTTTCCTCTTCTTTCTGACATTACATTCTAACTGTGACAGAGCCAACTCATCAGCCTTTTGTTTTATAAGCACTTTGATAAGTACCGTCGTTCGGGGTGTACTTGGGCCTAGAGGGTAACATTGGTACATCAACCCCACGGATTCAATATAAGTCAGAGAATCCGACGGTGGATGCAAACTATCTTAGAATTATGTATTATAGTAGTCTAGCACACAATATACAGTCCCGTCGTATTCTAAACGTGCGGAATAGTGGCTCAATGACACCCCACACGACGGTATACCTGTTTTTTCAGTTTCTGTCGGATACGAGTATATATATATAGAAATTGCAACAGATTGTTAGCCATTTTACGTTTTGGATCAGCAGGTGGAATCCCAGGATAAACTACACATTTCGGACAAAAATGTCAATTTAGAAGCCAGTCAACAAGAAGAAGTCACCAATCAGAAGAACTTGATTATTTTTAGGCATTTTATTTTTATTGCTTTTACTGCATCGAGGCCCCTTTGATTTTAATATCATAACTCGTTTTGTTTCCTGATTGTTTTCAATAACTTATTCATTTCAACATTTGTTATTGAATATTTTATAAATTCGCTGTTATTAGGTTGTTATTGAAACTAACAAAACGTGTTATTTAACTGGTCTTCCAGGAACATTGTTTTGTTATGATTTTTGTTATTTTGCCGCTTATGACAGACAAGTTTATAACATGATATGTTATGTTAATAACATAAAAATTACTCTTTCCGTTACTCAGTTATTTTTCCAAAATAACATATTTTATTATACTCTTGCTATTCCCTTCTGCTCGGGCAAAGGAATTTCAAGAGGAATCCTTGAATGATTTGCAGGGGGAATCTTTCCAGGTGAATATCCTATGGAATACCGGTAGGAATCTTTGAAATATTCCCAGACGGAATCCAAGAAATAACTAAAGGAGGAATCCCCGAAGAAATTGTAGGAGGAATCTCCGAAGGAAGTTCAAGAGGAGTTCCTAAAGGAAGCCCAAGAAGAATTCCCTAAGGAATTACAGGAGATATCCCTGCAGTAATTCCAGGGGGAATCGCCGAAAAAACTCCAAGAAAAATCTCTGAAGAATGTCCAGACGGAATCCCCAAAGGATTTTCAGGAGGAATCCCCGAAAGAACTCATGGTGGAATTCCCGAAGGAATTTCAGGAGGAATCATTTGATGATTTTCAGGAGGAATCTTTTGAGGTAGCAGGAAGGATTTCCAGGAGGAATCCCCGAAGGAATTTTAGAAGAATTCCTGGAGGAATTCCAACCGGTAGCCCTGGAGAAATTTGTGTAGAAACTCCGTGAGAGATCCTTCAGATATGCCTGATTAGGGACTGTCCATTAATTACGTAAGGGTTTATAAGGGTAGGGGGATTTGATAATCTTACGCGCCATACAAAAATATTTGGGTCCCCATACAAAAAAATTAAAAAGGGGGGGGGGGGGGGGAGGTGGTGTCGAAAAATCGTAAAATTTTCCTTACGTAATAAATGGACAGCCCTATATAGTCCTAAGAAAATTTTTGTAGGAATTCCTACAAGAATACATGGTGCAATTCCTGCAGGAATTGCTGAAGTAGCTTCTGAAGAAATCTCTGATGCAACTTCTATAAGATATCCGTGAATCGTCCTGGCAAAATTATCAAAAGCACCCCAGAAGCAATTTCTGAAAGAACTATTGCAGAGTCCCTAAAGGACTAATCCATGAATGAACTTCTGTTGGAATTCCAGAAGCAACTTCTGGGGGAATCCCTGAATTTTCCTGGAGGTATCCTTGGATACTCCTGTAAGAATCTTTGAGGGAAATCCTGAAGTGATCTTTGAAGGAACTCCTGAAGACATTTCTGAATGAACTTCTGGAGGAATCCATGAAGGAACTTGAAGGAAAAATTTCTTAAGAAACATCTCAACAAATCCCCGAAACTCCTGGAGGAACCTCTGAAGGAACTTCTGAACTAATTTGTGTTGGATCTCCTGTAGGAATTCAGAAGAAATCCCTAGAGAAACTCCTAGACAAATCTCCAAAAAGAAATTCCTAAAGGAACTCCTGGAGCAATTCCTGGTGGACCTCCAGGAGGCATATCTGAACTCTTCTGAAAACAATCTATGAAGAGACTTCTGGAACAATCCCTGAGCAAACTCTTGTTGGAATAGCTGAGGGAACTTCTGAAGGAATTGCTTATGAAGCGCCTAGAGGCATCGCTGATTCCTCCTGGAATTACTAGAGAACTCTGAATGAACTCCTGGAAAGATCGCTGAAGGAACTTCTGGAGCAATCCCTGACACAACTACTATAATGCAGGAATCCTCGAAAGAACTCCTTGATTAAACCCAGAAAGAACTCGTGTAGGAATACCTGAAGGAGCTACTAGAGAAATCCATAATAGAACTCCTGAAAGAATCATTGTAAAATTTCCATGAGGCATTCCACAGAAATTCTTGATGCAATTTCAGTAGAGATTCTCGAAAAAACAAATCCAGAAAGATTCCCTAAAGAAACTTCTAGACTAATCGCTGAAGAACCTCCTATTGGAATATTTGAAAGATCTCTGGATGAATTACTGATGGATCTTTAGGCGGCATCCCTGAATCTTCCTGAAAGAATTTCTGGAGTTATTCCTGAAAATACTCCTGTCGATCTGTCCTGTGAAATCTTCTGGAAAAAAATCCCATCAGAGGTATCCCTAAATCCTCCTGAGTAAATCTCTGAAGGAACAACTGGAGACATCTCTACAGGAACTTCTGAAGAAGTCCTACATTGGAATATTAGAGGAATCTTTGAAGGGATTTCAGATGAATCTCTGAAGAAACTCTTGTAGACATGGCTGATGAATTTTCTGGGGGAATCCCTATTGGATCTTCTGGATGCATCACTGAATCCATCTGCGGTAGAAAGTTGGAAAATGTACTTCACTGAAAATGGATATTTCTCCTAGAATTTCTCCTGAAATATGCTTGATACCTAACTTCGGAAGTGGAACATTCGATTCGCACCCGAAGGCGCTTTAGAGCGCTTGGCTTGTTGCATAGATTTTGAGCAAAAAATCCAATTTACGTGAAATGCATTTTCTAGCGTCCTTCCACACCGACGATAGCAACAGGAATGGTAAGATTTGCTCGTCTCATGAATAGGGTTGACATTAGAACTAATAAGTAAGCCTTAAGAGGAATTCCACGGAGTCGTGTCAGTCGATCCTGAGCGACCATTTCAAAAATATCTGAAACTTTGCACAGTTTTTCAATTTCATATAAATCGCCATTTTTTGATATTAAACCTTCATATTCACTCACGACTAACTTTTCAAAAGGGTGTATGCGAAAATAGTTCTAAAATATTCTAAAAGTTGTACAGCAAAAACGGATTGTTCGATTGTTATAAATTTTTCAGCAAAGTTAGATAACTAAATGATGATTCCTTAGAAAATATACACTGTAAAAAATTTCTTTTTCTACTTTGAAAAAATATGATATTTGTCACAAAAACTCAAATATCTCAAAACCCTATCTTTTTACCAACTTCAATTTTTTAGGGGAAATGGCCCATTATATCAGTTATCTACCATAAAATTTTGGTGATGGTAAACTGATAAACAAAAAAGTTATGACATTTCAAACATTTCACAATTTTTACATTTAGTAACAAAAAAAAATTTTTTTCTGTGTAAATTATTTCGAGAATTATATTTTGATGCTGATTTTATTGTAAAGGCTACCGCCTGAATTAAACAAGTTGTTTTCATGATACTTTAGTTTGATTATTCGTAATTACTATAGTATCTATTTGAAACTTAGACGCGATCCAGTGTTGTGATCAAAAATATTGAGATTGTCATACTTTTTATTGTACGTGACTGGTGAAAAAATCCCTTGATAGTGTTGAAAAGCTGTTGATTATAAGAAAAATAGAATTGAATTTATTTTTAAGACTAAAGCTGTATAATAAAAGTTTTTTTATACGCGTATACGTCTAGTTTATCCGCAAAAAAAATCCCTCTTACACACTTATTTCTGAATTGCCTGTTCGGTACTTTTTTGACGAGATTATAACAGCAGTACGATCTCGGTAGTTTCGGTAATCGATTTTACTGAGGCTCAGTAAAACAACTGTCAAAATCGTATGGAAAAGGTAAACAATGCATTTTTGCTGAACGAGTTCGGTGCTCAGCAGTTTTAATCTCGTCAAAAAATTACCGAACTCGGTAATCAAAATTAAGTGTGTAGAGAACAGACTTTATGATCGGAAGAATGCGAGTAACTTCAACAACAACAAATGCATAAGAGGTACATACCACAGACAAACAGACGAAACGCCTAGAACAATTTTAGTGAAAATTCATCGCCCAGTTCACACTATCACCACCTGGTGGAAATGTTTCACGAAACACTGCGTTGTGCAATATCGTCATCAGAAGGCGCTAGTGTGAAACGTCAAACGCAAAGAAAAACGATGGGCGCTCTTCTTGTTATGAAAGCCACAACCAAGATTCAAAATGATCGTTGAAGGCGTGGTCAATGAAAATTTCGCCAGTGTTACGTTTGTTTGTCTGTATACATACCTGACAATGCTCACGAAAGAAACAAAAAAATACTACCGCTATGGATATTAAAAATTGTATAGTATTTTTTTTCTTCAGCCACCAACACCAAACAAGTAAGTTAAAATTAATAAGTGATTTTGTTTATTATAATCTAACGAACAAGATGAACAGTCGCTTTCTCAAAGGTCTTCAACTCAACGCTCTCTTGTAGACCGTTTGATGAAAAAAAATGTACAAAAGAGTTACGAAATCTCACCGAAAGCACCATAGATAAACTGAAAGAGACTGGTTATGCCCAAATGTCCACATTGTGTACAAAATTACGCATTTGCACGTCCTGCCGTTTAGAATTTGACAAACGAGCCATCTGTATATCATCGGTAAAGCAGGGCGCAGGAAGTTCGAAAACGACAACAACTGAGAAATTGCCATCAGCGACATCTGTTTAAACAATTTAATTACGCCCCTTTTCAAAAATGCCCTGTAATATTCTTCAACATCTATACCCATTTCAATATTTTTAACGTTGCAAAACACGCTTTCAACATTCATCTTGAAGAAGAGGGAAAACACTTGTCCTCAAATGTAACAGCAAATTAATGAATAAACGACTAATGCGCGGAGGGCGTGATAAAATCGGAACATTACGGTACATAGTATATTATATTATATGTATATATAATATATAATAAAAACAACTTGTTTTACTCACGCAAGGCCATTAACAATAAAATCAGCATCAAACTTCAATTTCCGGCCGAAATAATTTACACAAAAAAAAATATTACTAAATGTGAAAATTGTGAAATGTTTGAATTGTCATAACTTTTTTGTTTATTTTCATGGTAGATTGCTAATACAATGGACCGTTTTCTCTAAAAAATTACGTTGGTAAAAAGATAGGGTTTTGAGATATTTGAGTTTTTGTGACAAAAATGATATTTTTTAATGTTAAAAAAGATTTTTTTCACAGTGTATATTTTCTTAGGAATCGCCATTTAGTTATCTAACTTTGCTGAACAACAAATCGCGATTCCCGGCCGAAATAATTTACACAGAAAAATTTTTTTTACTAAATGTAAAAATTGTGAAATTTTTGAAATGTTATAACTTTTTTGTTTATTAGTTTACCATCACCAAATTTTTATGGTAGATTGCTAATACAATGGACCATTTTCCTTAAAAAATTCAAGTTGGTAAAAAGATAGGGTTTTGAGATATTTGAGTTTTTGTGACAAAAATGATGTTTTTCAATGATAAAATAGATTTTTTTTTCACAGTGTATATTTTCTTAGAAAACACCATTTAGCTATCTAACTTTGCTGAAAAATTCATAACAATCGAACAATCCGTTTTTGCTGTGCATATTTTTGAATATTTTTGAACCATTTTCACATACGCCCTTTTGAAAAGTTAGTCGTGGCTCTAAATAAAAATTTTATATCGAAAAATGGCGATTTAGATGGAACTGAAAAACTGTGCAAAGTTTCAGTTCAATAGAAAATCATGAATTAAAAATTTTCCTTAATTTTGATGCTGTTGCTTGGAATCGCTCTTAACCCTTAAAATGGCAGGACGGCCCAATTTTTTTTTCAAAAATCGAGAACACAGTGAGTTTTTAACCGTTATGTGGCCGGCAAACTTTTTGCTTTTTTCAACATTTCATTTTCATTTATTTAGTTCACATCAAATTCATGATGATACTGAATCAACAATTTGCCGCCATAATACTCGATTTGCAGCTGCAGCTCTCCATCTTCGGTCACGCCCAACACTCGCCAGATCACACTCCACCTGGTCCGCCCATCGTGCTCTCTGCGCTCCACGCCTTCTTGTGCCAACCGGATCCGTTGCAAACACCAGCTTTGCAGGGTTGTTGTCCGGCATTCTTGCAACATGCCCTGCCCACCGAATCCTTCCAGCTTTGGCCACCTTCTGGATGCTGAGTTTGCCGTAAAGTGCAGCGAGCTCGTGGTTCATCCTTCTGCGCCACACACTGTTCTCCTGCACACAGCCGAAGATCGTTCTTAGCACGCATCGCTCGAAAACTCCGAGTGCTTGTAGGTCCTCCTCGAGCATGGTTCATGTTTCGTGCTCGTAGAGGATCACCGGTCTTATTAGCGTTTTGTACATGGTGCATTTGGTGCGTGGGTGAATCTTTTTTGACCGCAGTTTCTTCTGGAGCCCGTAGTAGGCCCGACTTCCGCTGATGATGCGCCTCCGAATTTCACGGCTCACGTTGTTGTCAGCCGTCAGTAAAGATCCGAGGTAGACGAATTCCTCCACCACCTCGAAAGTATCCCCGTCTATCGTAACATTACTACCCAGACGGATCCGGTCGTTTTCGGTTCCGCCTACCAGCATGTACTTTGTTTTTGAGGCATTCACCACCAGTCCGACCTTTGCTGCTTCGCGTTTCAGGCGGGTGTACAGTTCTGCCACCGTTCCAAATGTTCTAGCGATAATGTCCACGTCGTCCGCAAAGCACACAAATTGACCGGATTTTGTGAAAATCGTTCCCCGGCTGTTGAGCCCGGCTCGTCGCATCACACCTTCCAGCGCGATGTTGAAGAGTAGACATGAGAGTCCGTCACCTTGTCGCAGTCCCCGGCGAGATACGAATGAACTGGATAGATCACCCGAAACCCTTACGCAGTTTTGCACACCGTCCATCGTTGCTTTAATCAGTCTAGTCAGCTTCCCAGGAAAGCCGTTTTCGTCCATGATTCTCCATAGCTATGCGCGGTCGACACTATCGTATGCCGCTTTGAAGTCGATGAACAGGTGGTGCGTTGGGACCTGGTATTCACGGCATTTCTGGAGGATTTCCCGTACGGTAAAGATCTGGTCCGTTGTCGACCGGCTGTCGATGAAGCCGGCTTGATAACTTCCCACGAACTCATTTGTTTTAGGTGACAGACGACGGAAGATGATCTGGGGTAGCACTTTGTAGGCAGCATTCAAAATAGTGATCGCCCTGAAGTTCTCACATTCCAAATGGTCGCCTTTCTTGTGAATGGGGCAGATTACCCCTTCCTTCCACTCCCCCGGTAGCTGTTCGGTTTCCCAGATCCTGACTATCAGCCGATGCAGACAGGTGGCCAACTTTTCTGGGCCCATCTTGATGAGTTCAGCTGCGATACCATCCTTACCAGCTGCTTTGTTGGTTTTGAGCTGGTGAATGGCAACCTTAACTTCCCTCAGCGTGGGAGTTGGTTCATTTCCGTCCTCCGCTGCACTGGCGTCGTCGTTTCTTCCGTTGCCGTGGGCTCCCGTGCCTACGTTCTCCACGCCGTTCAGGTGCTGATCGAAATGCTGCTTCCACCTTTCGATCACCTCACGTCCGTCCGTCAAGAGGCCTCCGTCTTTATCCCTGCATATTTCGGCTCGCGGCACGAAGCCGCTGTGGGATGCGTTGAGCTTCTGATAGAACTTCCGTGTTTCTTGGGAACGGCGCAGCAGTTCCATTTCTTTACACTCCGCTTCTTCCAGACGGCGCTTGTTCTCTCGAAAGAGGCGGATCTGCTATTTCCGCTTCTGTTTGTAACGTTCCACGTTCTGTCGAAACCCTTGCCGCAGCATTACCACCCTCGCTGCGTTCTTCTCCTCCAAAACCGTTCTGCACTCTTCGTCGAACCATTCGTTCCGTCGATTCCGTTCCACGTACCCGATGGCTGCGTCGTTGATGGCTGCTTTCACTGTACTCCAGCAGTTCTCTAGAGGGGCCTCATCGAGCTTGCCCTCGTCTGGCAACGCGGCTTCGAGATTCTGCGCGTATGCTGAGGCGACATCCGGTTGCTTCAGTCGCTCTAGGTTGTACCGTGGCGGTCGCCGGTACCGTACATTGTTGATGACGGAGAGTTTTGGGCGCAGTTTGACCATAACCAGATAGTGGTCGGAGTCGATGTTGGCACCACGATAGGTCCTGAAGTCGATAATGTCGGAGAAGTGCCGTCCGTCAATCAGAACGTGGTCGATTTGAGATTCCGTCTGCTGTGGTGATCTCCAGGTGTAACGATAAGGGAGGCTGTGTTGGAAAAAGGTGCTACGTATGGCCATATTTTTGGAGGCGGCGAAATTAATGAGTCGTAGGCCGTTTTCGTTCTTCTGCTGGTGGGCGCTGAACTTACCAATCGTCAGTCTGAATTCCTCCTCCTGGCCTACCTGAGCGTTCAAATCTCCTATGATGATATTGACGTCGTGGCTTGGGCAGCGATCGTACTCGCGTTCGAGCTGCGCGTAAAATGCGTCCTTGTCATCATCAGTACTTCCGGAGTGTGGGCTGTGCACGTTTATTATGCTGAAGTTGAAGAATCGGCCTTTGATCCTCAACCTGCACATTCTTTCGTCGATCGGCCACCAACCGATCACGCGCCTCTGCATATCACCCATCACGATGAAAGCTGTTCCCAGCTCGCGTGTGGTGCCGCAGCTCTGGTAGATGGTATGGATTACCTCTAAACGTTCGCACCATGGATCCTGTCCAACACACCTCCTGCAGCGCTACGATGCCGAACCCGCGGTCCTTCAGTAGATCGGCGAGTATGCGGGCGCTCCCAATGAAGTTGAGAGATCGGCAGTTCCACGTACCGAGTTTCCAATCGCAAGTCCTTTTTGTTCGCTGGGGTCGTTGCCGTTGGTCTCGGTTCGTATTATTCTGTTGCTGATTTTCCGTTACGGCTGGCTCGTAGGGCCTGACACCAACCTCCTACTTTCCGGAGGACCATAGTGCACAGTTGAGCTAAGAGTCCTTCCCTGGCACTCGGACGTAGATCAGCCGCCCCTAACATGGGGATCAGACGCTGTTGTGAGCCGCTCCTCCTGGAGAACAGACGCTCAGGTTTGCCGAAGCAAACCCCCCCTTCCCTGTCAGCCTACGACCAAAGTTCCCACCGGGGTTGGTTACCCGATCTTCCCTAAGGTTGCTCATAGTTTCCGGCCGGTACCGCGTGGAGGTAGGGATAGGAGTTGCTGGGCAGAGGCTAGTGGATCACAATGGGATCTGAACTGCGCAGCATACCCAGCCTTTACCGTGCCAGATCCTTCAGATATGCCTGATTATAATTCTAAGAAAATTCCTGTAGGAACTCCTACAAGAATCCTGTATGAATTGCTGACTGGGCTTCGGAAGAAACCTCTGGTGCAGGTATCCTTGAATCTTCCTGAAAAAAAACGAAAGAACCCCAAGAGCAATCCCTGGAAGATCTCTTGGAAGAGTCCCTAAGGGACTAATCCTCGAATGAACTTTTGTTGGAATTCCAAAAGAAACTTCTGGGGGAATCCCTGAATTCTAATTGGATGCTCCTGTAAGAATTTCTGAAGGAGCTCATGAAGACATTTCTGATGGAACTTCTGGAGGAATCCATGAAGGAATCCAGGAGAAATTTCTGTAGAAATATCTCCATAAATCACATAAATTCCTGGAGGATTCTCTAAAGGAACTTCTGAACTAGTTCTTGTTGGAACTCCTGTATTCAGGAGGAATCCTTGGAGGAACTCCTAGACAAATTTCCAAAAAAAAAAGTCCTGAAGGAACTCCAGGAGCAATTCCTGGTGGACCTCCAGGAGGCATATCTGAATCCTTCTGAAAACAATCTATGAAGAGACTTCTGGAACAATCCTTGAGCGAACTCTTGTTGGAATAGCTGAGGGAACTTCTGAAGGAATCGCTTATGAAGCGCCTAGAGGCATCGCTGATTCCTCCAGGAATTACTAGGGAGATCTCTGAATGAACTCCTGGAAAGATCGCTGAAGGAACTTCTGGAGCAATCCCTGAAACAACTATTATACTGCAGGAATCCTCGAAAGAACTCCTTGATTAAACCCAGAAGGAACTCGTGTAGGAATACCTGAAGGAGCTACTAGAGAAATCCATAAAAGAACTCCTGAAAGAATCATTGTAAAATTTCCATGAGGCATTCCACAGAAATTCTTGATGCAATTTCAGTAGAGATTCTCGAAAAAACAAATCCGGAAAGATTCCCTTAAGAAACTTCTAGACTAATCGCTGAAGAACCTCCTATTGGAATATCTGAAAGATCTCTGGATGAATTACTGATGGATCTTTATGCGGCATCCTTGAATCTTCCTGAAACAATTTCTGGAGTTATTTCTGAAAATACTCCTGTCGATCTGTCCTGTGAAATCTTCTGAAAAAAATCCCATCAGAGGCATCCCTGAATCCACCTGAGTAAATCTCTGAAGGAACTACTGGAGACATCTCTACAGGAACTTCTGAAGAAGTCCTACATTGGAATGTTAGAGGAATCTTTGAAGGGATTTTAGATGAATCTCTGAAGAAACTCTTGTAGAAATGGCTGATGAATTTTCTGGAGGAATCCCTATTGGATCTTCTGGATGCATCACTGAATAAATCTGCGGTAGAAAGTTGGAAATTCACTGAAAATGGATATTTCTCCTAAAATATGCTAGGTATCTAACTTCGGAAGTGGAACATTCGATTCGCACCCGAAGGCGCTTTAGAGCGCTTGGCTTGTTGCATAGATTTCGAGCAAAAAATCCAATTTACGTGAAATGCATTTTCTAGCGTCCTTCCACACCGACGATAGCATCAGGAATGGTAAGATTTGTTCGTCTCATGAATAGGGTTGACATTAGAACTAATGAGTTAGCCTTAACCCTTTAAATGGCAGGACGGTCCAATTTTTTTTTTTCAAAAATTGAGATCTCAGTGGGTTTTTAAGCATCATGGATATCAGAGGACAATAACTTCAAACGTAAATTGAACGGCGATTGAGGTAGATTCTGTAGAACTTGAATATCCTGAACTTCAGGTCATTTTGTCAACCTTGCAATGCCGTAAAAAGAACTTATCGTCAAATTACAAAGCAAATCGGGTAAAAACGGTCAAATGCCGCAAATTTACATTGAATTGTGGCTGCGACAGATCCTGTTGACCATGTAAGTCCTAACTCCAGTATAGTTTGGATATCCAAGAACTCCAAACAAAACGAAAACACCTGCCCGCTTATGTCTTGCGGCTCTAAGAGTATTCTAATATAACTGCCGCTTGAATGAATTGCAATGCTCACATTCAGGCGTTTACAAAGCATATGATTTGAATTCCATAACGTAACGCATTGGAGGCCTTAAGGTGATCTAGGTTTATGGACGTGTTCACCGAAGTAAACCGGACATCAGGGGTCTCCGAAACTTTATTTTCAATAACGGAAGTCATGAATGTGAGCATTTCCAAAAAATACGAGAAAAAACACTTATTACGACACGCCACCAAAAGGGGAGGGTTCGGGGGGGCTGTACAGTAGTACATCTTATAGTACAACTAAAAGCTTGAAAACCACTAAAATCTCGATTTTTGAAAAGTTTTGGACCGTCCTGCCATTTGGGTTATAGAATCCAGCAGCTAGACGTTACCAAGTAAAAAGCTACGACCACATCAGTCAACCGTAATCAGCCATGAACTATTTCATACGTTACATCCACAAAAAATCATCCTGTCATTATAATGGTCAACCGTATGACTCAAACCGAACTGGCAGCCCTCCTAATGACACAGAAAAAGAAAATCTTCGGCAGTGGGAAAGTCACCGGAATCGACAGCAACAGCATTGTTGGGGTCTGGTTTCAATCGGTGTGGAAACATGGTTGTCTCCGAGTTACACAAAAAAAAAGAAAAACGCAAAACCTTTCGCATAACATTTCTTTTTCTCGGCCTGCCACCAGCCCAATGCTCTCTGTTGGGTGGAGTGTGGAGTGGGTCGAGCCACCGAAGCCAAATAATGGGGACATTCTCGAAGCTAGTTGATGATACTGTGTGCTCCGCTGGCTGGCTGGCTTGCTGTGTCGACTCCAATATGCTCCAGCGTCAGGCCAAAGCAAATGCTGCAGAAAGGACAGGGACACTCCGGGCCGAGCCCCATCTTCGCTGGCGTGTCGTCGGCGTCCTCGTCGTCCTCGTCGTGGACGGCGACGAGTGCCGCCCGAGAGAAAGAGCATGTCCTTGAACGGAAGAAAATGAACCAAAAACCGATTTATCCATTGCAAACCGAGCAAATGGGTAACCCATGCGACTCTATGGCCATGGGCGGCGATGCGATGGTGCCGACTGCTGACTACAACGGCGAGCGAGAGGAGGATATAGCAGCGAAAGAGAAATGGCAGAGATACGGATTCCTTTAGTGTCGTCGGGTGCGTCAGCGGTTGTTCCGCTAGCTAGAAAGCATGAGGAGCGGCAGCGGCGGCAGCACCACCATGTACCTACTTGGGAAATCATTATCAGTTTGGTTCGGAGGGGTGCGGCGGCGGCGACGGAAGCAAATGAGATCGGAAGTAGTATCCACAGCACAGAGGAAAAATGTGTTTTCTTTTTCGTATAGGGTATGTGTGCCATGAGTAATCTCATGTTCCCATTTTCATCCTATCCGAAAACAAGCGATTACGGCACCGATTGACTCCGTTCTTTTTGTTTTCATGGGTGCTCACTTCTAACAAAAAATACAAAAATAAGAAACAAAACAAACAACGCTTCAATCCTTTGTTTTTCGTGGGATGAAAATGGGAGCCACATGCTTAATAAGGGAACCAATACCCTAGTTGCAATGGAGATAATGTCGATGATTTGATTACTATTAATAATGGCTCTGTTTGCATGGCGATCTACAGTACAACTTCTGTCGAAAGCCTGCAGAATTTCAAATTATCTAAAGAATCAGAGATTGTATAACCAAATTAACTTTGGGAGATAGTTTAGAAAATTCTTTAGTTACTAGTGGGTTGATGTTACGCTTGACAGATATATAACCTTCATCGATGTTTCGGGTGTCTTTCTTAGTCTGTGTGTCTTAGTGCTGTGAAGTCCAATCAAAACTAAACATAAACAATCTTTTAAAAAACAACAGGTAATGAAAAGGCAGGCCAAACACTAATGGTTATAGGCAACTATCTACACGGGAGACGTTAGACACTACGACCCATTAGAAATGAAAAAACCTTTCGGCCGAAACGTCGGGAGAGCAGAAAACAATTCGTTCTCGATTTAAAGACTGAGAAATCCACTCGAAACATCGATCGATCATCCAGTCGAAATCCTCACGAAACTATAACCTTCATCGAGGGCACCCGTATGCTCTAATTAAGAAACCGCGGATACCGCAACGTAGTGCTGCTGAAGGCGTTCTGAATAACGTCCGTAAGCTATGTAAATTAACTGTCCGTAAATTATGTAAGGGAAATTTAGCGATTTTTGGACTCCCCCACCCCCGTTGTAAGATATTTTGTGTACTCAAATATGTTTGTATGACTCGTTAAGATTTTTAAACTTTTCTCGCTCAAAAAGCCTTACGTAATTAATGGGCAGACCCTAACAAGTAACTTTATCTTCTACCAGAGCAGCAGTAACACACGTGTAATTAGAAAAGATTTCATCGAGATGAGCGTGTCGAGCAGGCATATTGTGGTCTTTATGCTGAAGAGCATCCGGGTGGTTTGCCCGCCTATGGCAATAGGACCAGGCTCTGCCGCTTCCAAATGTCTGGAAAGACTCCCTCGTCCAGACATTACTACGAAGCAGATCTGCATGTCCCGAGAGCCTTTGCAATGATAACCTTTAGGGTGGAGCTCAGGTTCCGTCCAGACCTTAGGCTTTTCTCATCGGCGACCCTCCCCGTATCACCTACTCAGGTCCTTAGCTGTCCAACAAAAGGAGGCCAAGGATTTGATGCCTGATGTTGGAAAAGAGTCTCTCAATGCTCCACTCTAGCATCTTTGGAGACTGCTCGGTGGGAGCACCCGGCCCTGTAGGCCTCACTCCGTTCATATTGACAAAGACTCTGCAATAGGCCTTTTCGCCTACACTTGTCTTATCGATGTCAGCGCACGCACGCGAGAACACTGCTGCCAACCGATCATCACTTAGACAGCGCAAATTTCGTACGCCGTTGAAGTATGATGTCTTCCACCTGCGAGCCTTGGCCTCGGTCTAGTGTTAGGAGGGTTCGTGAAGCCTTATGGTCTCACCTCCACATTACCTGTACGAAGTGGAATACGAGGAAATGAAACTGCTGTTTCATTCACTAACACACAGAAGCTCTACCAGAAGCTCAACGCATCACACAACGACATCGTGTTGCGAGCCAAAATCTACAAGGATAAAGCAGGGAACCTCCTGATGGATGGACGTGAAGTTATTGGAAGGTTGAAGCAGCATTTCGATGAGGACCCTAATGGCGTGGAGAATATAGATAGACAATGCAATGGAGACTGAACTCATCAAGATAGGCCCAGAAAAGTTGGCCATCTGCCTGCACCGGATGATTGTCAGGATCTGGGAAAACTAACAGCTACTGGAGGAGTAGAAGATAGGGGTAATCTATCCCATTCATAAACAAAACGATCATTTGGAACGTATGAACTCCACTACCTCTAAAAGGGTATTCCCGTCTACAGTAACGTGACATCCTAGACGAATACTGTCGTGTTCGGTTTTGCATATTGGCATGTACTTTGTTTTGCTCGAGGAAAACTTGCAAGCGACGCGTGCCAAAGGCCAACCTTCGGTGGTGTGCAGGATACTGTGCGCTGGAGAGGAATGATCCAAAAGCTCGCTGCACTCTATGGCGAACCCAGTGTTTGGGGCTCCGCAGTGCCTCAAACGGGGATTTTTCCTTCCGCAGAAAGAAAAAGTTGGAGGGGTTGTATACTAGACACGACCGCAAGTCTGACGTTGAATAACGTCCGGTTATGCATTAGTTTCGGTTATTGAATGCTGTAATTAACATTGATAAAGACTGTGATACGAAATTTTGATTTGGTTTAGTTTTATTGTAGACGGCGATTGATAGTGGAGTATGTTATATGGATTCATTCATATATTACGTAAAGCAAAATTTGGCAGTTTTCGACCCCCTCCCTCCCCCACGTAACAACTTCTATATGGGATATTTTGGAATTTTGTATGAAGCGTAACACAGCTCGAGACCTCCCTCCTTCTCAGTGTTGCGTAATATTTGAACGGACCCTATGAATTCGATAATTAACCCTTGAGCGGAATTTTCGGTGGCCCTGAAAAGAACTGTTGGTTTGGTTGGAGATGGTGATTGGTCAATCTTGTTGTTAATGAAGATTGATTTGTCGCCATGTCATGCATCTTGATGCCGATGAAGGTTTGTGGAACAAGCTCAGAAGATTGGTTGGAATCGGTTGGTGTTACTGTTTTGAAAAATCTGCAATTATTGAATAAAAAGAAAATAGGGTTAAGTACTGTTCCTTTTAATTCCACTAAGAATTTGCATACTTTGACAGGTACGTATTTCGACCTCAACTGTAAGGTCATCTTCAGTGTCTTGTACTTGACTCGACTTCACCATCATGCAATTATTATTAGTAGATAATCAAGATTAATCCGACAAACTACATGGTTAACTCATAAATACTGTCAGCATCGGTCGGTGGAGGAAGCACCGCATAGCATCTCTAGGTTTCATACCTCACATTTCGAGGAAATGTCCAATCCTCGAATAATCCTCTTTGAGTTGTTGCTTGAGCCGTGTTTGACGCCAGATTGGTGCAGATTTCAGATCCTCTCGCACAATATCTCTGCTTTTGCAGGTTTTACAAATTTTGAATGGACGCTACAAGACTTGACCTGCGTAGTAGTTGGTTTTAACATATTTTCATAAACGAATTTGTCAAAACTATTTAATAATCTTTACCTATAACAGAATTGTCTTGGTAACCGTTCATTTTATAAGAATTAAAACCTATGCAATCCAACAGATCATTCAAAAATGCAAATCATCAAGCTTTTGCTGATGGTGGACTAAATTTACCAATACTTAATTATATAACTAATAATTTTTAGATATCGTTCAGTTTTCTTCTAGATTGTGTTGTAAAAATGGGCATGGAAGTGTTCAATTTTTGCGGAGACAACACACATTGAAATTTGGCTGGGAAATATCAAGGATGCTACAACAATCTAATATATTTCCACTACTCCATTTGCAAAGTTTATGCTATGGTTTTGGACTTAGCCGGTTTTGACACATTTGTGACCTGCCGCGTCGTCTAAGAAAGTTATTCGGGTCACTCTTGTGGGGAACATTTTTGAAGCCCTTAGAAGGGCTGTTTAATTTTATTCGTTGTACAATAATCGTTCAATTATTGCATGAGATGTAAATCGGTAGTTATGCCAACCAAATCCAGAACGGCATCGGTGGCGTTGACTCCGATGGGGTTTTGCAATGGAGATGCTGCGCAAACTCGGGACAAAAGAAAGCCCTCGTTATGGCCGCGCACCAGTTTGAACTGGCTGATTGCTCCACTGGCGCCGCGTACAACGATGCGAAGGAGAGCGTAACAGCCGACAACCACCGCGCTCGGCTTGCCAAAGCATACTGATGGAAAACGCAAACGGAGAAACTGGCTAGCTCTCCTTCGATGCGATCCCCTCAAAAGGTCAAGAAAGAATGATGGAAGATGAGAAGAAGCAGTTTGCTTTTATACGGCACAATGACCTGGCTTCCCCTCTCGAACGTGATTGGTTAAATGTGAGGGGAGTAAAATTCAACGATGCCATACAAATTTATCTGCAATAATTTATTATAGCGAAGTATTAAAATATACTAAAATGATTATTATTAGCCATTTCCAAATCAGTATGTAGGCTTAGGATTAACCAATATTATAATGTTTAGTAAGGAATGACAATTTCTAAAGATTACAGATATTTGAAATTCTAAAATTCTTATTGAAATTTGGCAACGCTGGTTAACAGTTTTCATTTTCCAGCAAACCTGCCATTTTTCAAAGAAGAAATTTCAAGCAGATTTATGATGCGCGCATAAGTTTAGGCTTTTGTTACCGTATCTTGAATTTAGAATAGATTCTACATCAAGCGGTTAAAATGTCCCCAGTTGTTGTAGTAGTAGTAGTAAAATCATTCTTTATTTCCATTTCAATTTTGTGGGATTACAACAGATTTTACACGAGGGGTCAGCCTTTAGGCTCTTCATCTCTGATTAAATGTGAAGTGTGGTTACAAAGTTGTGAGTGTGTTGGAATTAACCTATGTATTGTTGTTGTTAGTACAGCTATTTTTTTTTTTTTTTTTTTTTTAATTTGTTAATTATCTATCCTACCTAATTGTAACCAGTTATGGTGGACCGGTGATCAAACCGAGCAGATCTACTGTCTCTAGCAGACATTTTCTATAACGAAAAGCCCGAGAGCGTAGATCTGCTCGATTTTGGACTTGCAGGTTTGCAGTCGAGCCATTAGTTGTTGGAACATGGGTACCAGTTGGGTTGCCGTGAAGAGGGTGCTTCCGTCGTCCACAGGAGTTGTTTTGTTCGCAGCCTGTTGCCGCAAACCGGGTGCAATTGTCGGCCATTGGGTTGATGTCGACTGTTGAGTTTGTGGTCCAGGTGCCGTGGTCCCGGAGGCCAACGGGCGTTGGGGTTGTAGTGGCGGGAAGTTCATTGTGTTGAGAGCCGGAGGAGCAGGACCCCTATTTGGCTGGTGTTTTGTCGATGCTCGCTTGCGAACGGCGATGAATTCCGTACGCTTTGGGCAGTCCTTCGATTTAGCTTGGTGTTCGCCGTTGCAATTGGCGCATTTTGGCTGTTCCGCATTGCACCTTTCTGTTTGGTGGTAACCGCCGCAGTCCACGCAGCGTCTGGCCATCCGGCAGTTCTTGATGCCATGGCCGAACCGTTGGCAACGCATGCACTGGGTTACATCGCGGTGTACCGGCCGATACCGCTCCCAGCTGATTTGACAATCGTCATAGGTCTTCACCTTTTGGAGTTCCTTTAACGTCGCGGATCCACGCTCGAGGTGTATGAGGAAAGGCTGATCACGATACTTCCGCGTAGTATCGCGCCGGGTGATTTTATGGACTTCGAGGGGCTGCAAACCATTCTCCTCCAAGTCTTCTTTCAGTTTCTGGGGGTCCTGATCCTCAAGGCCACGAAGCACCACTTTCAATGGCCTTGTTGCGGGGTCGTCATGGGTATAATGCTCGACCCATTCTGGTTCGATGAGGTATTTCAAAGCCCGGTGGTAGCAGGCTTTCGACTCGAAATTGAGCTTGACTCCCCCGGAGCACAGCCGGAATGTGCAGGTGGCAGGTTCGTCTCGCTCGAATAGCAGGGGCCGCAGGAACGCCGGATCCTTGCCTGGGACGTAGATGGGCGGGCACTTCTCCTTCCGCTGAATTTCCTTTTGAGCCGGCGGGGTGCCGGATGCACCGTCCTCCAGTGCGTGATATTTATTGCTTTGGAGCAATTTTTCTTGTTGTAGTTGGTCAATCGGCGTGGCTTCGGTTGATTCCACCTTCTTCTTCTTCTTGCTTGTCCGGCTGGACGATGGAGAGCGATTGGCGGGATGCTTCGGAGCACCACTGTTTTGTTTCCCATCCTTCTTGGATCGTTTTGCCAGGTTCACCGGCGGACCAACCGCCGAATCACCCATACTGGGGTTCGAGACGCGAGAAAAACTCGCCACCGAATGAGTTTGCTAGATCGGATATCGCAAATAATTGTCGTAGTAGAAACACGTCCAATCCGACCGAACGCACGCGACAGAGTGATGTCCCCAGTTGTTGCCATGCCCATCCGCTAAAGCACTGGGAAAATGCGAATGAGCCACGGCTGCTTCTAGGTTGCTGGCGGTGCTCTCGAAGTAGGTTTCAAAATGTTAGCAGGAATTCGAATCAACTCTTACGTGGAATTTAGAATTGTAGCCCTAATCAGGGCTGTTTAATTTTGATTTCACAAAACCAAACCGCGTTGCTGCCATGTCGTCGTCGCCCATCCGCTTCCGAACTGGGGAAATGATAAATTATTCCACCACCGCCGCTGCTGCTCCGTTGTTGTCGGTGCATCCGTCCGTCTAGCGCGGTCGACAGCGTGAGAATGTGCTGTGAGAAGAGAATGCTGAGCGAAAATGCAAACCGAGCTGTGCTCCTCCGTCTCTGATCCGGTAAACGAGCTGCCGCGCGCGAAGAGGCACCGACCATCGCGCTCGGCATGCCAAAGAACACTGAAATGAAAACGCAAACGGAGCAAACTGCACAGCTCTCTGCCGGTGCGTTCCCCTCGAGGTGTTGATGAAGAATGAAGGAAGAGGAGAAGAAGATTATCTTTTATACTGCTCGGCGGTCGACAGAAAAATCCAAAACTGTGCTCGAACGTGATTGGCTGGATAAAACATGGGTTCACTTTTCTCAAATTTTCAATAGTCTACTATTGAAAATCAATATTTACCTAGCATGGATTCGACGCGTAAATAAATTTCTGATAGATTCATGCAAAAAGATTGAAAATCCATCAAGAATTGACAAAGTTATTAGCGGTCAAAACCTAACCACTTTTCGTTACATGCTCAAATTTTCTGTTTTCTGAATTGTACCCCCACATCTTGCCGAACGACGTTATTCAACGTCAAAACACACGGGAAGTACTTTACACTAAAGCACTTTATTTCCTTATAACTTTGCGTTGTCGAAGCCACGCAAACGCTTATACACTTCTACTTCGCGTTGTCGAAGCCACGCGAACGCTTGTACACTTCGATATTACACACTTCACTGTTGACCGTTTGCCGGGTCAATTCAAACTGTTTCGAAGTACGTCGGTCCATGTTCGCTTTTATAGCGCTCAAAAATGTTGCACGACAAGAATTCGAATACTCCAGAACAATCCGGAAATCTGGTGTCACTGCAACACACGCGGTCGGCTCTCTCCGCGCGCGATGACGGCGATGATGATGATGACGCTGAGTTCCCGACGGTGGCGGTGGCGGCAACGCGCGCGTTCACTCACGAGCGCGTGTTTACATCGATGAGTGGCGATGATGGTGGTGCCGGCGGCGGGTGAGCAACTTGCTGCTGATGATGGTGCTCCAGCGTTTGACGTTTTCCATCTTCTCTTGCGTGATAGGGGAAAGTGGGGCACATTTGCGACCGGAGCGTACTTGTCGGTAGCGAACACCCAGCATTCAGAAGGGGACCGAAGCTGGAAGGTACGATAGGCAGGGCATGCTGCAAAAATGCCGGTCAACAACCCTGCAAAGGTGGTGTTTGCAACTGCTCCGATTGGCACAATAAGGCGAGGGGTGCAGAAAACACGATGGGCGGACCAGGTGGAGCGTGATCTGGCGATTATTGGACGTGACGATGAACAGTGGTACATAGCCACAAACCGAGTACACTAAAACCTCTTTTATGTATGTTATTTTTATGCACTTTTAATTTATGCACCTTTTCTATGCTGCATAAAAAGAGGAAAAGCTGCTCAGTACCAATATTGTGCATAAGAATATTTAATGATGACGGGAATTATATCAACGGCAGCCAGGGGTGTTTATGGGGAAGATCAAACGAAGACTACAGTGGCGTTTCAAAGGGTCCCAAGGGGTTTCAGCGGGGACCAAGAGATCTCAGGGGGGTTTTCGGGGGTCTGAAGAAGTTTTCGATAGCATTGCAGAGAGTTTCAGAGGGGTTTCGATGGCTTTTGTAGGAGTTACAGGTACGTTTCTGGCGTTTAGAGTATCTTTGGTACCTTACATAGTGTTGGATACGTTTATTCGGACTTCTCAGAGAAATACGCACTTATGTCTGTGTAGTAAATCTTGAGGCTGCAAAGGCAATTTTATTTCATCAAACAACAATTCAATTAGTAATTATGTTACACAACTTACAAATTTTTCCTTTTGCGTATACCGAATCCAACAAATTATTTTTAGCTAGCGGGCGATTATGATCAACCTAAATTTTAACGATTGCGATTTAAGGACAAACGTCTTGAAATCCCACTTCAACAGTGTCTAAGAACTTCAAACTTCACACAACAGTGCATTTCATTATTCTGTTCTTGTTCACTCGTAACAGGCTTAAAATAAGAAGAACAGGTGCGCTGGTTTTGTTTACGAAGAGATTTGTGCCCTCAAAATCGTGAGTAGGTACCAAAGTCGGCCATTGTGGCGGCCATTTTGGCATTCTAACAAGTCCGTTTTTAAAATTATCGAAAATCAGAATATGGATAACTGACAGTTCAACCAGAAATAATACCGACTGACTGCACACTCAACTATTTGCAGTAGGTGAACTGTAACTGCTGTAATAATTTAACTGAGATTTTTAATTCAAGTGATTAATGCCTTTCATTAGCTAGATACTAAAATCTTATGGATCTATCGCGGCCGAACTGACCGATATATCATCAAAAATCGATAAGGTGATGAAAATGATCTCCGTTGTTAATCATTCTGGAAAGTCACCCGAGCAAGAGGAAATGTTACCTGTGTCACTACCAAGTCATTCTACGCCGATCAAGTCTCCAAAACTGCACGCTGGCTCCAGGAATGATAGCAGTCTTAATGTTGAGTCGATATCACAAGCGCATGCAACGAGAACAAATAATAATTGCCACAGTGGGGAAACGTTCTCTTTATTCTTAACGAATATTGATGATCGAGTGACAGAGGATGAGATAGTTAGCTTAGTATCGCAGTCGGTTGGAATTGAAGGGAATCAGAAAGCTTGTATCAAAAAGGAAATCAAATAGCATTGTTGATTACGCGTCGTTTAAAGTAGTACTAAGTGATAGAAAAAAACAAACCGCGTTGCAGGCTGACACTTGGCCTGTTGGAATAATGTATCGCGAATTTATTGATCGACCTAGAAACACATGGAATCTAATGTAAAATGGATAAACGGATATCTTTGTAGTGTATGTTATTATTGAAATGATCTTGATTTATTGTTTTTTTTGCTGTGTGTAGTGTATATTATTTTTTATTTCCATATTAATGCGTTAAATCATTTTGTTGTGTTTTGCTGCATACGCGTAGTCAATCCAATTTATGTAAAATGTCTTGTATATGTTTTTGATTCCTAGATATGTTGATGATTTCTGGAAGTAGTTTATTTTGTAATTGAAAAATGTGTGACATTCCTTTTCTATTGCAATGTAGTTTTTGTGTTCTTGTGTACAAGTAGGATTTAAGATATTCAATAAGACTTTGGTCAGTTGAATTAAACACTAATAAAGAATAAAGAATAAAGAATAATAGTATGTCACCCAACCCTTCTAGACAGTTGCGCCTTATCGATACTTATCAATAGCTAAGAAATAAAGGGGCAGTCTCCGATCGTTTCTGACTCTGCCGGCAGTGCAGCCAGTGTTGGCAACACATATGTTCCGAGGGGATTTAGCGAGGGTTTCGAGGTATTTCAGGAAGTTTCAGAGAATTTAAAGCGGGAATCAGAGGCGTTACGCAGGCGTTTTCGAGGGTTTTGTAGGGTCTCAGATGTGTGACAGGGTTAAAGGTGGATTTTAGAGCCATTTCAGGAAGTTTCAGAGCAACGGAGAAGTTTCCGGAGGTTTCGGATCGTCTCAAGTGTGTTATGTGGGGCCCGAGGGAGTTTCAGGGAGATCTTGGAGGCATTTCAGAAAGTTTCAAAGGACTTTTAGAGACCGCATCACAATATCTTTTGAAACACCCCTGAAACACCCTTCAATTCAAAGGTGTTCTTGATACCCCCTGCTATGACTCCAAGTATGACCCTGACCTAAAATGCATCGAAGCGCCACTGAACCCTCCGTAATCCCATTGAAACGTTCTTGAAATCAACATAATCAAAGAAAATCGGGTTAAGTACGGTTCCTTTGAATTCCACTAAGAATTTGCATCCTTTGACAGATACGTATTTCGACCTCAACAGTTGAGGTCGAAATACGTATCTGTCAAAGGATGCAAATTCTTAGTGGATTTCAAAGGAACCGTACTTAACCCGATTTTCTTTTATTTACAGATATTCCCCTAACAAGCCCAGGTTAATCATCAACATAATCAAGTCGAAATGCCTTTGGATACCTTTAAAAGGGTCCATTATCCCCCTGAAACGCACCTGAAAACCACTCTAAACGCCTCTAAGACCTCTAAGAACGCTCTATGATTTTCAGAAACACCCTGAAACTTTTAAATGACTCTGAAATTTCTGTGGAATACCTTAAAACGTCCCTCAAACCCCCTGCAATGCCCTTGAAAGGCTACTGAGATCCCTTGAATTGCCCTTTACGCCCCTTGAAACGTCTCTAAAACTGCCTTAATACTATTGAAATGCCTCTGAATTCCCCATAATCCCAGGACAACTCCAACAAATCTCGAAAGAATGCCCTTAAAAGGATCCTTAAATCCCCTGAAACAATATCTTAACCTTCCGTAACTCGCGCGGTTGACTACCTGCGTCAGCACCACGCTAACGCTGAGTACAAAAAGCGAGATTTTTTCAACGTGTTGTACAAAATACAACAGCGCGATCGCTCGAGGGTTAAAACGTCCCTGAAACCCCTTTTAACCCCCTTTTTTGGGCTCTCTGGGAACTTTCTGGAAGTGCCTGTTCTCGCGAACTATAGATTCCCTCATTAAAGCCCTAACTTAATTTATGCATAAATTTCCCTCTTTTTATGCCTATTTTAATGCATGCATGTACCTTTTTAATTTATGCAGTCCCAGCCATGTGCATAAAAAGAGGTTCAAGTGTACACAAAAATCCAAATTTACGCACAAAACAATTTCTCAAGCACCGAGAGTGCTATAAAGAAGTGACATTTCAGGGGTCAACTCTCTATAACTCGATATCCAAGGGACCATCGAGTTATAGAATTATCGAGTTATAGAATATATCGGGAGAAAAAAACATCAAAACCGAAAACGTCGAAAACCACTGTTTTGAGGTAGAAATTCTATATTCAATATCCGAAATAAAAAAAAATGAACCCTGCACAGTGGTCCCAAAGCCGTATCTGGCTGGACAAAATTGTTTACGCTTAAAATATTAGTTTTTGCAATATGCTGTCTTCAAAAAAGTTTCTCCATATTTTTTTGGACATTATTTCCAATATTGTAAAATTAGGGTGGTTCATATAATTTTCAAAACCACATCGTCAACTTTTTAGTTAGTCCATATAGAGAAATTCAATGTTCTACAAAGATGAAAAGCACTTGATTCCAAATAATTTTGCCGAAGAAAGTATAATTCTTTTACTTATGGTTCAAAGGATATTCTTCTTTAAAAAAAAGTTAGGGTGACACCTAAAAATAAGTTTCTTTAAATAAAGTTGTGTTGACTGGCTTTTCGCAAAATCATTGCTCCGAGCACTTTCAGAGCTTTAATATTCAACATGTTTCTCAAAGACAGCTAAGCTGTATGCTCTCAATTTGTAGTTTTTCAGGGGTTTCTTCTAAAAACCAGTTTATTTTTGACACTTGATATTTCAGAACAGTGCAAGGGCATTTTCAATCTCTAAATATAAAGTACAATTGAAAAGCTTTTATTTTTATCTTTTAATAGTGGAAAAAGTTCTTTGGTTCCAAAAAAAAAAATGTCAATCCACTGGCGCTATTCTGAAATATTTGGTAGTCAAAAAAAAGGAAAACTTTTTTATAGAAGATGTAGTACACTGCTATCTTTAGGAAAATGTAGAATATCGACTTAAAGAGCTTGAAATAAAGTGGTCACAGGAAAGCAGCGAATAAAAGGTTATTGAAAGGAAACCGCTTTTGATGTCACCCTAGCTTATTACTTTGGAAATTTATATCTGGTTCAACCATAAAAGATACAACTTCGATATCTGTTTCGGAGAAGCTGTTTGGAACTATATGCTTTTCATCTTTGTAGAACACTGCATTGTTCTATCTGTAAAAAAAATCAATAGTAGATATTGTAGTTTGCGAAAAATTTGGACCACCCTAATTTTACAATATTGAAGCCAATGTGCAAAAATATGAAGAAACTTTCCTTAAGATATAGCAAAAACTATTAGTTTAGACGTGAAACTTTTCGTCCAATTTGGTATGTCTCTGGGACTGTAGTGCATGACATAAAAAGTGATAATTTTCGATCAGCCATCAAAATTTATGGTTTCGTCTTTTCAAATATTCATCAATTGCAAACTACAGTGAGGATTCGCTCGTTGGGTCACGACTGCGCCCCAATTAGCGAATCGTGTTCGTTCGTTGGGGCAACTGACAACTGATTAAAATGCTGTAGACACACGCAAGTGACGAGAAATACGTCACGAAACACTCACATACTTGCACAAACGTTCTGTATATTCTTCATTACACCAACGAACCTAACCTCAAAATGACTGACAAATCCCAGGTCATTTTGACAGATGTAACATGAGCATGAAAAGGACGGCAACAAGATCGATAAAGTAGAATATGTTATCCGTCTTTTTCGTGCATGTGTGTGGTCTGTCAAAATGACCTGTGAATTGTCAAACATTTTCATGGCTAGCTTTGTTGGTGTAATGAAGAATAGGAGCTACGATGCGACGGCGGTCAGACGTCAAACTCATTTTGACATCGATTTTGACATTGACAGTGCTTTTTAGTTGGGTTTTGCCCCAACCAGTGAACATTCAACTATCGAGACAGTCCATCTAACGAGCCGCCAACTAACGAAGCGGGACTGTACTTCAAACGATTTCTTAGCCATACTTCGCTTATTATGCACTGGTTATATTTAATTTTCAAGTTAACATCGAGTAATGGAGGTAAATTTATACTAAGTGTGACATCGACTAATGGAAGCATCGAATTATGGAAATATCGACTTATGGAGAGTACGGTATATGGAAAAACGAAGGGACCGACGAATCCATCGAGTTATAGAAAATACAGGTCGGACTCGATTATCCGGGTGACTCCAAAATTATTTCACCCCGGATAATCGAATCACCCGGATAATCGAGTCATGCTTCTTTTCTTTTATTTTTAATGTTCTTCAATCAAAAACTTTTCGTTAAACATAGAAGCTAACATACATGACGTTGTAGTGCCTAAACTTAACGTCAGTTATTATTATAACCATGTTTTTTGAAAATGAAATTTTAGCTGAAAAATGTGAAAAAATTAAAACAATTTTCAAATAGGCTAAATCCAATTTTCAGGTGTTGTATTTGATGTTTATCACACTTTTTGACATATTATAATCTTAAATTTTGTAAACAAAGCACAAATAAACTTTTCCCCGGATAATCGAGCCATTTTTGCCGGATAATCGAGCCCCGGATAATCGGGCCCCCGGTTAATTGAACCCCCGGATAATCGAGTCCGACCTGTATCGAGTTGTAGAATATCGAGTTGTAGAGAGTCGACTGTAATGCGGTTTCAAGAGGGATCTAGGAAGACCCAGGTATTTCAGGGAGTCTCCGAGGCGTTTAAAGGGTCTCAGGGAATTTCAAGGGGTTTTTCAGAGGGTCCCATGGGGCGCCAAGTGCATTTCAGGGGGTCTAAGGGGATCCAGGGGAAGTTCCAATGGATCTCAGATGCGTTTCAGTGGGTTTCAAGGTGATTGCGACTGCAATATCCATCAAACTACAACCCTGCCTGACAAACAAGGTAGCCTTAGCGCACTTTCACTTTCATAAGCGTGGAGGCTTCAACTCATAAACCATACCCTGCATTTGCCACACACTGATTAGTGCGTTCAGGGAGATCACGATTGCAGATAGCAGATCTACATCGTCATCGTGGAGCCTCGTCGGTTATCAGCCTGCGAGATAAGAAAAGCTGCTGTCGGAAATAGCACGAAGAGCTGAACTAATGAAAAGTCGACTCCATCATCGTAGCAGAAGATTGCAACACTTCTGTTTTAGGCGACGATCACCACAATCAAAGAGGTCCCGATCCGGTCCACTATGGGAGCACCTACGGTCGTTAGATTTTAATGTACAGCTATAAGAAGTGATTAAATCCGAAAAGAAAGTGTATTTCAAAGTGTTTATGTGTGTTTCGTGTTCTACTACTGCTCCTCCTCGAAAGAATTAGGCCACTGTTAAGATGGATTATTTATTTATTTATTTATTTATTCAATAATACTTGCAGAGTAAGGGTTAACCCTTATAAATATTCTACAATCGGAAATTCGTTGTTCACACCACATTCTAACAATTACTCATGATTTCAAGATTGAAAACCTATCCATAACAATTACATATACCCTGATCATAGATTCACCGCCATCCTATTCAAGCTATCACCCTTCATTCAGCCAACTTATGCACTCTGTACGGAATCTTCGTACTGAAGAAATAGATTTAATATTAGTTGGGAGTAGATTCCAAAGGTTGATTGCACGAACAAAGAAGCTATTGCCGTAATGAGCGGTATTATGTTGTATGAGAACAAAGTGTCGAACTCTAGTGCTTCTGAAAGGCTACAGCTTATCAACAAGGTAACGAGGACCATGATGGATTATTTTAAATAAGGTGACATAACATCGTAAGTTAAAGAATCTATAAAATGTACAACCCAAGAGTTGCCGCTGAAACTGTGACACACTGGAAAACATAGACGCATTAAATACCCATCGAGCACAATTATTCAATGTTACTCTCAGTCTGTCATAAGCAGCAGCTGAAGCATTCAAAATTAATTTCGAACCATAGGAAAAATGAGGTAACAGAAGGGATTTAAATAGTTTAAGCTTCGTGGAAACAGATAGCATTCCCGCAGTGAGTCGTAGATGTCTTAAGCTTGCGTAGATCTTCCCACACTGTGCATTAATTTGAGAAGCCCATTCAAGGTTGGATTGGAATATTACGCCGAGGTTACGCGCCTTATCAACATAGTCTATTATGTCTCCGTTGATCATTAGGCTAGGTAACACAGTTCGATTTTGCCGTCAAGAAAAATATATGGCTTTGGTTTTTGATGAGTTAATGGGAAGCAAATTACTTTGCGACCACTGCAAAATACTATCTAGATCAGAATTTATAAGTTGTACTACATCCTCTACTTTTCTATCAACTGAACAAATGTATAGTTGTACATCATCTGCAAACATATGGATTAGGCAATATTTTAGAACTGACTGCAATTCATTAATAAATAACGAGAATAACAGTGGACCCAATACTGACCCTTGAGGAACACCTGATAAAATATTGATAGAACTAGATAATATTCCATCCATTTCAACTACCTGAGTACGTGAACTCAAGTAGGATCTGATCAAAATAGTAGCATTACGACTAAAATTAAATTGGTGGGACAATTTTTGCAGTAATTTTGTGTGGGAAACTCTATCAAAAGCTTTTGAGAAATCTATTAGTAGAAGAAAGGCAACGCCTTTCCTGTCAATACACTGGTGTATATCATCATGAACCTTAAGTAGCGCTGAAGTTGTACTATGACCAGACCTGAAACCAGACTGGTAAGGGCTGAGAAGGTTATAACGTTGAATGTACAATTGGACTTGATTTTTTATAATTTTCTCAAAAACTTTAGACAGTGCGCATAATATACTTATTGGACGGAGGTTATTCAAGCCAGATCCAGCCGGTTTTTTACGTATCGGAATTATCTTTGCAGCCTTCCAGGCCCGAGGAAATTTAGCAGATGATATAAATAAATTAAAAAGATGTGTAATAGGTGTGATAATGAATGGTAAGATAATTTTTAAAAATCTTAGGGGAATACCATCCATACCAACAGCATTAGAAGTTATCGAAAAAACAGCATTTGAGACTTCCAGCTCGTTGCACTGTGAAAATGAAAAGCCATCCGCATTGGACGGCTGAATTGACGGAAGTTCAGGATCACGAGTAAAATTTTCTCCAAAAAAAAGAGTTGATTTCATCGCTTGTATTTTGGAACTTTGTACTACTATTTGAACTTGCGGTAACATTGAGGCGTTTGAGTTTTGTCCAAAGTTCTTTACTTGAATTAGTCGATTCCAAATTAGAGGACGTATATTCAAATTTCGCTTTACCCACTAGTTGTGTTACTTTGTTACGTAGCCTCTTGAACTGGAGATGGTCAGATGCACTTTTACTTCTAGTCCATTGACGATATGCAACATCTCTAGCTATTATTGCATTCAATACATCACTGTTGAACCAAGGGGCATTGGATCTAGGTTTGGCAGCTCGCAATGGAACAAAACTGTCATAAATTTTCATTATCTCATTGTTGAAAAAATCAAGAGCCACATCTGAATCCGTGATGCTATAAAGCAAGGACCAATCCAATACATTCAACGTATCTTGAAACGCGGGATAATTTACACGATTATAATCTCTAAACATGTTAGGACGATTTTTACTTCTGCGTGTTATATTCAAGGACGAGAAAATCATATCATGATTGGAAAATGCTGGAGCTGAAACCTGATTAAAATTTAAGACTAAATTAATATCATTTGTAATAAGTAAGTCAAGTAATGAGCTACCACCCTGATAAAAGTGAGTAGGTTCATTATTAACGCAGAACATTCCAAAACTATCTAGAACTTCACAAAACCTAGTAGTTTTTAGGCAATCTCTTTTTAAATTAGTGTTAAAATCACCTGTTAAGATAATTTTCTCATAATCAAGTGACAGCTCAGAGAGTTTCTGAGCAATGATGTCAGAGCAATCAGCATCAGGAGGTGAATAGACTACTCCGAGAAGAAATGACTCATTATTAACACGAACTTTAATGAACAAATATTCACTACTAGCCTGATCACTCTCATTTATCAGCAGATTAGAACCGTCAATGACTTTGCAGTCAATATCGTATTTATGATAAATGCAGATTCCCCCACCTCGACCAGTCTTCCGATCATTTCTTATTATGCTGTATCCGTCAACGGCAACTGTTGAATCTCGTACATTTTCACTTAGCCAAGTTTCCGTTACTCATACTATGTCAACTTTACTGTTCGTAAAGCAAAGTTTAAATTCATCGAACTTACTTAATTGACAAGCACACAGACTTTGAGCATTCAAGTGGCAAATATTAATGCAGTCCTCACGTAGAGTAACATTCATCACAACACGCGTAATATCAACAATACTTCTTTGCACACGTGCAATATCATTTATACGACTAACCGGCATCATAGTAAGGAAAAAGCAACGATTTTGAAAGCATAAGTTGGCAAAGCATGAAGGGAAACAACAAAGAAAGGAGCACTGAATCTATGAACAGGTTAAAAAACATTTCAATTTCATTTGTATTCATTGCAACTATAAAAAAAACTACTAACTAAAAATGTGGATTTTGATCGCAAATTCAATTGGAAAGCACCAATGTGCTACGGTAGCAACAACAATGATGGCAAGATCACAGCAGCAGCAACGTCCACAACAGCAACAACAGCAGCACCGGTGGAGCACCCTCAGATGACGAATCTCTCTGAACAGCAACAGATTTTGACTTTTAGGAAGGAATATAACACGGAAAAGCGTAGGAAGGGAGCCACGGAATTAACATTGGAAGGAAAAGTGATAATGATCTTAGGATAGGGTTATTATCGGTCTCCAAAGTCAGCCAGTTGATCCAAATCGTACACAGGCTGAGCTGGGATGTTCTCGAGCGGTTTAACGAAAATGGTTCCGTCCCTAGAGTACACGTTCTGAAGAAGTCCACTACGCTTGAGCTTCAGCGCAGCACCTTTGATGCTTCGTGCCGATTCAGTGAGGTTTTCATTGATGTAGATCCTCTTATCAACGTCAAAGTCCAGGTGTCGCAAACTTAAATTCCTCGCCGAGAAATAACGACGAAGAAATTCATCCTTAGATGCACGGAATGCGAATTGGAACAGGATCGGTGGAGTCGCACCAGCGGTAATAGGAACCCGGGCAAGACGTTTTGTAAACACGGCCGGGACATCCGATTCGCCGTAGCCAAGAACAACAGATATCTTCTGCAGCATCTCATCCGTTCTCTCTGTGGGACTGTACGGTACACCAGTAAGGATTAGATCGTTGGATTTCAGTAGCTTGGCAGCAGCATCCTTGTTGCGTTGCACTTCTGCAGCAGTTTTCGCGTGAGATTCACTTAATCCATTGAAGTCCCGAGCATAGTCGACCTTAAGTTGATTCACCTCTTCACGCAAGGTGGAGATCTCGGAGACAAGAGCCGCATTACTGGATTCAATCTTCTGCTCAATTTTCGCATTCCCTTCCTCAATCATCTGCTTAATGCGAATCAGTAGCTGATCGAAGCTCTCCACATCATCATCGGTCCGGTCCAGGTCTTCTCGCGATCGTTTTTTGTTTTGGTTGTCGCTGATGGTGCTAACCGGCACAGTGAGCGATTGTTTATCTTTGCCCATTTTTGTTGAAGCTGCACGAGTGAGAGCTCTGCTTGGGTTCATCCTAAAGAGTGCGGTTACGGTGGCAAGTACACAATAGCGGTATTCAATATGGAAATAGTAACGATTGTGCTAGGGTTTATGACGAGGTTTTTAGCATCACCGGTCACAAAACTGATGAAGCAGCTATATTTTATGATAGATGCTTTCGGAGGGAATCACCGCATCGATGAAATTCGCAGCATAGTAGCACTTTACACGCCTAAAACTCCAACGAAATTGCGACCACGAACAACTCACTTGCTACCGCTTAGCATCTCACTCACACACTCAGAGGATTAGGCCATGGTCGCCCCTTTTTCGCCGCCACTTACATCGCAAGTCGTTCGGTCGATGTGCGGTAATCTGCCAGCAACGTAGCTATTGAAATAAGAAATAAATTAGCGTAGGTAACAGGGCAGATCCGCTCACAAGCGGTCTCAAGAGTGTTTTAGGGGTCCCAAAAGGATTCCAGCAGGCTTTTGGAGCATTTAAGAACTTTTCAGGAGGCTCCAGGCAGATTTACAGGGAGTCCCAGGGGTGTTTCAAGAGGTCTCATGAGATTTCAAGAGAGGTTCCAGGGAGTCTCGGGGGTTCCCAAGAGGTCTCAGCGCCGTCTCAGTTGTTTCTTGGGAGTTTCGGGGGTTCTCAGGGGATTCCAGGGGATTCTAAGGGCGATCCACAGGGAATTCCAGAAGGTGCCAAGGAGTTCCCAGGAGGGCTCAGGGGCGTTTCTTGGATTCTAAGGAGGTTTCAGGGGGTTACTGGGGTGTTTCAGGGTTTCAGGTATTAACAGGGGGTCTCATAGGGGTCCCAAAAGGCCTCAGGGACGTTTCAGGAGGCCGCAGGAGCATTTCAGGTGTTCTCAGGGGCTTTCAGAGGGTCTCAGGAGAAACTAAAGGGTTTCAGAGGGAGTTTCAAAGAGTATCAAGGGAATAGGAAGCAATCGGTGAACTACTAGATTGGAAGTAGCGAGCAGGATTTTTGTATGGTGAGATGATCAGTTCTCCATTTCTGCAATGAAATGAATCTTGCCTAACTTGATGCTGTTTGAACAAAACTTTGGGAAACTGTGTTGTTGAAGTTGCAAGAAATAAATACATAATACAACAACACAGTTTCCCAAAGATTTGCTCAAACAGCATTAAATTAGGTAAGAAATCACTATACCCACGCTGTTTGCCCCATTTCATTGCAGAAATGGCGAATTGATTATCACACAATAAAAAAATCCAACTCACTACTTTCAATCCAGTACTTCATTGATTGCGTCCTATTTTAATGGTTTTCATGGGATCTTGTGGGAATTTCAGGGGTAATCCATGGGGTATTATGGGGGTCCCAAGAAGGCTCAGGGACGATTCAGGGGTTCTCATGGAGTTTCAGGGGTCCCACGAGCGTATTAGGGTTTCTCAGGGAGTTTTAAGAGAGATTCCAGGGAATCTCCGGGGGTTTCAAGAGGGGCTTCGAGAGGTTTTAGGGGCTGTCCATAAACCACGTGGTCATTTTTTTGTGACTTTTCAACCCCCCCCCCCCCCCCCCCCCCCCCCGCGTGGTCAGTAGTCCATACAAAAAATTTTATTTTTCCATACAAAATGGTCACTGGCCGAACCCCCCCCCTTCATGACCACGTGGTTTATGGACAGCCCCTTAGGGGTCCCCAGACGGCTGCAAATTATTTTTGAAAAGATCGTAAGTTTTTTTGGATTAAAATGACAGAAGAATCTATGACAAAAGGTCGAAAGACATAAGGTCAAAGGACAAAAGGTTGAAAGACATAAATAGACAAAAGACAAACTGGAAGACATGAAAATGTGATCAGAATTTGGCAGGAAAACTACAATTAAAATTTCAATAAAAAGTAGTACAAATAATTCCTAAATTATTCAACAACTTCATAAAAAAACACTATCGAAAGATAGGAAATTATCTACTGAAACAGCCAATTGCTTATATGCAGCAATGCATAACCGCATTGCAATTCGAAATAGATACCCATTAGCCTGGTACACGGTTTATATGGGAAAATATAAAAATGAGAGCATGAGCATGAGCATGAGCATAGATGACCGCACAATTCGTAGTTGCTACTCCGTGATTGACCAGAGCAATCGAAATTGCACAAGGAACCAATGAATAGGGCTTGGGACTAGCTTACTATTCTCAATGTACACAGGTCGAGAGCTCTCAACTTTAATAAGGTCAATAACGGCGCCGGCCACGTCCTTACGGTCATCGAGGATGGAAGGGAATGTTAGTAAGACAAACGTTGTTAAAAAGACCGCGAATCGCTGCATCTCCACGTTTGTCTCAGGAAGGAATTTTTTGTTAGTAGGGTAAGGTACATTGTCAGTCCGGGAGTCACCTATGGTTGGTGATATGATTTGACAATGGATCAATATACACAAACCGCCGTTAACAACCGACCACTTTTCGACGCAAGAACTAGCCAAAAAGAAAATTCTATCGCGCGTCTCCACTCCACTAGGGAGCAGAAACCTTTAGTCTATTCCACACAGAAATACACTGAACGCGACTCACTTGTCGGCGCCCGGATTTTTTCTCGACCGGCGAACCCGAAGTAACATTTTTCACTCTTTTGTGTAAATGCAAAATATATGAGAAAATATTTATTATCAACTAAAAGTGTATTCGAAACTAGCACCGAAGTGAAGCGAAAAATTCGGAACCGACTCGAACCACGGCGCGCGCACACTCGTCCCGTCGTCGGAGCCCCGCAGAGAGAAGGGGAGAGAAAATCGCAAAAATCTAGCAAAGCGAGCGCGCGAAACTTTGCTGCTGCCGAACTACCGCACACTACTGACTGCTTGGCGTCCCGTCGTCGGAGCCCCGCAGAGAGAAGAGGAAAGAAAAATCGCAAAAATCTAGCAAAGCGAGCGCGCGAAACTTTGCTGCTGCCGAACTACCGCACACTACTGACTGCTTGGCGTCCCGTCGACGGAGCCCCGCAGAGAGAAGGGAAAAAAAATCGCAAAAATCTAGCAAAGCGAGCGCGCGAAACTTTGCTGCTGCCGAACTACCGCACACTACTGACTGCTTGGCGTCCCGTCGTCGGAGCCCTGCAGAGGGAAGAGGAAAAAAAATCGCAAAAATCTAGCAAAGCGAGCGCGCGAAACTTTGCTGCTGCCGAACTACCGCACACTACTGACTGCTTGGCGTCCCGTCGTCGGAGCCCCGCAGAGAGAAGGGGAAAGAAAATCGCAAAAATCTAGCAAAGCGAGCGCGCGAAACTGTGCTGCCGAACTACCGCACACTACTCTTTATATGGGAAAATATAAAAAATTGAAAAACTCCACCTCCTGTATACTTTTTGAGTTCCTCTTTGGTCCCATATCAACTGTGCAAAATTTCAGATCGATCGAAGAAACTATATTTTAGCACCCGCCATTCTTAGTTTTTCATACGATTTACTATGGGGAAAATTTACTTCTTCAAAGAAAAATCGCTTAACCTTCCAGGACGCGCGCCATCATGCAGCTGAAACTGCACCGCGCTCGTGCTGTATACGACGAGCGAGGATTTTTGGTAGTGTTGTACTTTTTACAACGGCGCGCGCGCTGAAGGGTTAAGGTCACCCATTGATCCCTAAAAATAAGTCGTTTGTGTAGATAACTTCACGAGGAATCAGACTTCCAAAGACCGCAAAGCGATGCGGCATTCGTGGAAAAAGTTATTAAGCAATACCCGATCGATAAAAACACGAGATTTTATTATTTATTGTTATTCCCTACATGTTAAACAGCGTTGGCATGCCATTCGGTTTTAAGTCAATAACTTTTTCCACATGCCTTGGATCGCTTTGCAATCTTAGGAGGGTTTGTTCCTCGTAAATTTCGAACAGAAATCATTCATCGATATATTTTTAGGGGTTAAGGGGCAACCTGTGGCGATTTTTCTTTGAAAATGTGATTTTCCCCATAGTAAATCGTATGAAAACTTAAAAAGGCTGGCGCTAAAATATAGTTTCTCCGATCGAGCTGAAATTTTGCACAGTTGATATGGGGCCAAAATGGAACTCAAAAAGTGTACAGGAATAAAATGTCTTTTTGTGTCCCACGCTAATGCCCATAAATGATAGAAAGTAATGTTACTCATTAAAGATAAATGTGGAAAACAATATTTCTTGAAAGAACAGCCAACGGGTAGAAGAAGGATGAATCATAGATTAAAATGTTGTCGAAACTCCAACCATTACAGCAATTAAAATAAAGCCAAACAGTATATGAATTAGAGAAGGGCGAATCTCTGGGTATTATATGAGCAAACAAAACCGATTTTTTTTACCTATACAGTGTAATTCGAAGGAACTGCCTATCAATCCAAGAGGAGATGATCACTAAGTACAGGTAATCAATGAATATTTCTGCAGCATAGTTAAGAAATCAGCTATTGAATAAAAGAAGGCAAAATTTCTAATTGGAGTATACGTACCTAAAGAATCAATCAATATTTCAGTAACGAAATTCCTGAACAAAAAATCAAAATAAATTGCTATTAAATATTATATTATCGCAACTAGAAACAACAGCCTATAAACAAAAGAAGGAAAAATTGTGTATAGAAACGTTAGTGGCTGAAATGCATATGATTTCTAGGGACGTGTCGAAATATTTTTCCTTATAATTTCGACACACCAGCTGGTAACTTGGTCTACTCATTTTTTGTTCATTAGACCTTTTGTCCATTCGACCCTTTGTTCATTCGCATTTTTGTCCTTCGACCATTTATCCTTCGACCTTATGTCCTGAAGCCTCCCCAGGTAACGCCCTGGTGGCGTTTCAAGGGGATTCTTGGAAGTTTTAGAGGATTCTCAGGGGATAAGAAGTGCAGGGGAATGCAGGAGGTCTTGGGGGATCCCAGGAGGGCTCAGGAACGTTTTAAAAATCTCTCAGGGAGTTTCGGGCGATCCCAGGAGCATTTCAAGGAATCTCGGGGATTTTTAGAGGAATTCCGGTTACAAGAGGAGTTCTGAGAGGACTTGTGGGTCCCCAGGAGACCTCACTGTGTTTCAGGGGTGTTACGAGCGTATCAGGGATTTTCAGGGAGTTCCAGAGCGGTTTTCAGAAGGTCCAGCGGGAGTTCCAGGAGGTCCGCGGGTATCACCAGGAGGTCTCCGGGACAATGCAATGACACTAAATTGTATTAAATAATTCATGATTCGCAGAATTAGAAAACCATTTCCCTTTCTCAATGCACTTTAGATTCTTGAGAAATGTGCATGACCTCAGATGTGAAACCTCTTGATTTACACCACTACTATATTTTAATACAGTGGTTGGTCACCATAGTGCGGCCCGCGGGCCGCACGTAATGTCGAGTTCTCTATGTTGCCGTATAATTTCTTGCAATGTTTCTTAAGGAGGTTGTTATACTCCCAAAATAATCTAGAATAACGTGTTTAACGTTTCACAAATGGATCCAGGAGGTGCAATACTAGCAGTTAAAAAAATAGGCCTGAGGATCACTAAATATGTTTAATGAACATGCTCATTGATACGCAGAATACAAAATCAACATTCACACTTTCTCCTAGGACTTCTGGTGCATCAGTAATTGGCATGACCCGTGACTCCAGATTGGAAACCTCTGAGCTTCACAACACCGCTTTATTGTAACAGTACTCCTTGAGATGCAGATGTTGGACAACTTGGCACTAGAAATCGTATAAGAGAGCACGGTAAAAGAACCAGTATGGGTCTAATCAGGCGAGCATTAAGCTTGGCCAAGATTGGATAGCTTCTACCACGAATGGTGTCTTATGATGAGTTTTTCATGACATAAAATTAATATTGAACATAATAAATAGACAAAAACAATTTTGTAATTTTTCGGAATTTAGTTTTACTATTAGCTTACAAATGTTCTCGTTTTTTTTTTTAACTCAACAACAATCTCACAACATAGCTACTACACTTACCTGTGCAGCCATTTAACTTCCATCGAATGAATAGTGCTCCCTCGAAGACATCCCATTATTCAGCACTCCCGCGGGATTATCGACATTTAACAACAACTAAATACACAGATAGAAGACATAGAAGGATAGCAGATAATTGAACATTCCGATGGAAATTTACTTGCCGGCACGGCGACGGCGAAAATCGTTTGTTTATGGGGTACACAATTTGTGCAAGTGACACACTACCGAGCTCCACCGGAGTACCGGGCTATCCGAAAATCCTGGATGAGGTGTGTCTTTTTCGAACAGATCGTTTCTCTCTGGAGGATTGCTTGACAATTGGAAATAAGTGAAGAAGGTAATGTGTCTGACAATGCGTTTAAATTTGATTTCGCTCCGATAGCAATAATGGAAAATTTCGATAGATCGAATCTCTCGCTTGCCATGCGGAGGAACAGGTAAATCGATAGATCGGAGATGGAACGGTTCGGAGGGAATTGGGAAAATGTGATGTCGATTCATTTTGCATTTTTTTTGCTCTCAATCGGCATTCTTCAACAAATGTAAAATAAATCTGAACGAATGGAGTACACAGGGTAATTACGATGATTACGAGACATTTTCCCCGTGCCGACAGCATCTGATTAGCATCTCGTCACCTGCCAGAGCGAAAGATCACGGCACGGTGGTGGTGCCCGCGCTTTGTACGCATAAACGACAGCACTTTCCTTTTTCTACCCCCGCCACGATGCAGGTTAGGTTGCATTACGACGATACATGCATACTGCATAGGTTTATTGACACACTGAACTGACTACCCGCTGCAGTGAGAAAGTGCGCCAAATCAAACGCCATCAATCGCCCCAAAGAGCTGCAACTTGATACCGGTTCCAGGGGCTTACACCACAAACCGATCTGGTTTCGTCGGTGGCTGCGGCAGCTACTTCTGGGGTGTACCTTTCCATGCGATGCGTAGGGGTATGCGATATGACTAAAATGAAATACTGTCTATCTATTACTCGAAAATTTCACAAACTTCGAACATGTAGTGTTAATTTCTCTTGAATATGACCAATTATTATATACTTGTAGGGAAGAATTGTCAAATAATGCTTTTTTTTACGTAATGCTCCGAATTTTTCCAATGATTTCTCCAAGTATCGCTTTAAAATGCATTTATCTGAAAATGTCTTCTGAGATTCTCCAGAGATTCTTTCAGGATTTCCTCTAGGAATTTTCTTTAGGTTTGGTTCAGGAATTTTCTAAGAAATTTCTCAAAAGATTAATCTTGAAAAAAGTCCACGGGTCTCTTCTGAAATTCCATCAGGAGTTCTTCCTAGGATTCCTTCAGTAATTTCTAAAAAAAATTCTCCGTGGATTACTAAAGAAGTTATTGTATGTATTACTTCTTCACTTCACTTCATTTATTTCCTCAAACTTTTCTGAAACAAGTCCTCCAGCAATACATTTGGAATTTCCTCCAGGAGATTATCTTTGGAATATTTCCAAGATTTTTTCTACAAATGTTTCCAGGAGTCCTTCCCGGAGTCTCTGAAAAGATTTCTTTGAACGATGAAATTCCTAGAGAATTTGTTTCACAGAGATTCGAAAAATATTTCAAAAAGTCCTTTAGAGGGTTCCTTTGAAATACAGAGAAATTTTCGACGTACTTTTTGAAAAAATACACTAGTATACAAAATAAAACAAAAGTCATGAACTGCTATCAACGACCATTTTTTTAAGCACAATTTGGTACTGGTTTCAAAACCGTGCTTTAAAAATTTTTATGTAGAACAATTTTAAGTGTTTATTCAATATCGAGTTTTACATTTTTTAATATAGAGTTTACTAAAATTCTATAGCATTTTGTTCAAAAATCTTTTTCCATAAATTAAAAGCTGAATATTATACCTTTCGAACAGGTTTTGTTTCTTCAGACTCTAGTTTAATTTAAAACACTTCACTAATACTTTACTTTTGCAAAAGAAAATAAAAAATGAATAACTCTTTTAAAGAAAAACTAGAAAGGACGAGCAAATTCCTTTTAATTCTACTACTGTGCTTATCTTCGGACAGATAGGCCTATTTCGTCTGTGACTTACAGACTTCTTCAGTGTCAAGTGCTCGACTGAAGAAAAACCTCGCATTCGTTGTGGTATTTATACTAGAAGTGTATGTGTAGGTACGTGTGTGGGTAAAAGTGTAGGTATAAAAATGTAGGTACAAAATTGTAGGTACAGTTTTGTAAAAAAAGGGGGTGTATCTACCTGTTAGAAAACAGGGTGTCAAAAAGATACCTAAAGCTAGGAAAAACTCACAAACTTTGACAAAACTCTCAAAGAGTCTACACCAGTTTTAGGAAGCGTCATTAAAAGCCTGAAAGAATCTAACCCTTCATTGCCAAGAATAAAAGGACTTCCCAAAGTTCATAAACCTGGAAATGAAATGCGTGAGATTGTTTCAGCCATTGGTTCACCTACACACAAAATTGCCAAATATTTAGTACAAGAATTCCAAAACATGCCTAAAAAATTTCACAGTAGATCTGTCAAGAATTCCGAACAATTCACAGAACTAGTACAGAATTTATCCGTTAACGACGATGAAATTTTAGTTTCATTCGACGTTAAATCACTTTTTCCAAGCATTCCAGTTAAAGAGGCCATTAACCTACTAGAAGATTGGCTTCTGAACCAATATGAAGATTCAGATTCAGATTGGATTAAGAAAGTTCGTACATACATCAAATTAACCAAACTTTGTATGGAAGAAAATTATTTTTCGTTCAGAAATGAAACCTACAAACAACTTAATGGTGCCCCCATGGGCAATCCACTTTCTCCATTTTTAAGTGAAATTTTTATGGCAAATTTGGAAAAACGCTTAGAAAACAACAAACAGCTTCCTGAAGTCTGGTGGAGATACGTTGACGACGTGTTTAGCATTGTTAAGAAACATCTTTTACCTGAAATCTTGAACAATATCAATAATGCACACAAAAACATCGAATTCACTTGTGAAATTGAACAGAACAACCAACTACCATTTTTGGACATACTCATCGTAAAACAAGAATCAACACTTTCCTTCGAAATTTACAGAAAACCGACACACACTCAACGCACTATTCCAAATTCATCAAATCACTCACATCAACACAAAATTGCATCCTTCAATCACATGATACACCGAATGCAGACACTTCCACTTAGTGAAACAGGAAAAACGAAAGAACTTAATTACATTTTCGAAACAGCACAGTTGAACGGTTACACAAAACAAACAATACAACAGATCATCAATAAAAAGACACAACAACAATACAGACGTTCTTTGACTACACTGACACGGACAGAACCTACACTTAAACGGATAATTGTGAACTACAACAATGACACCAAAAAACTCCGACCAATTCTCAGAAAGTTTGGTTTTGAATTAGTTTTCACAAGCAAAGCTAACCAACTTCAAACTCTCTTAGGATCTACGAAAGACCCGTTGGACAACTTAACAAAATCTGGTGTTTACAAAATAACATGTAATCACTGTGACAAAATATACATAGGACAAACAAAACGCACACTCAACACACGATTCAAAGAACACATAACGGAAGTATCAAGAGCACACAAAGACACAGACAAGGGACTCATTCACCATTTTAAATCTAAAGTTGCTGAACATATTTTCAATGAAGGACATTTTTTGAATACTTCAAATATTAAACTCTTACGACACATTACAAACCCATGGAAACTTGATGTTGCAGAAAGTTTAGAAATTTACAAACAAAACAATAAAAAACTACTTAACAAGGATCAGGGCAATGGGTACACGTGGCTGTTTAAATTTTTACCTAACACACACAAAACATTACACAATACACAAAACACAAATTGACTACCTACCAAATTGGCAGGAAAAAATAACACAACAAACACCAATTGACTACCTACCAAATCGGTAGGAATTTTCCTAGCTTTAGGTATCTTTTTGACACCCTGTTTTCTAACAGGTAGATACACCCCCTTTTTTTACAAAACTGTACCTACAATTTTGTACCTACATTTTTATACCTACACTTTTACCCACACACGTACCTACACATACACTTCTAGTATAAATACCACAACGAATGCGAGGTTTTTCTTCAGTCGAGCACTTGACACTGAAGAAGTCTGTAAGTCACAGACGAAATAGGCCTATCTGTCCGAAGATAAGCACAGTAGTAGAATTAAAAGGAATTTGCTCGTCCTTTCTAGTTTTTCTTTAAAAGAGTTATTCATTTTTTATTTTCTTTTGCAAAAGTAAAGTATTAGTGAAGTGTTTTAAATTAAACTAGAGTCTGAAGTAACAAGTTCTACTAAAAGCTCTAAAGTATTAGTAAAGCGCAGGTTTTGTGTCAGATTGATGAAATTCAAGATATTGGCGAGTTTAAGGGACAATCTCCCTAGATTTTAGCAAAATTTCTAAAAAATTATGAAGAAATGTATCGTTTTTTTTTTCAATAAGAAAAAATAAACAATTTGAAATTCTTTCTCAACGTTCATTCGGTATATCATATGTTGCCGAGTTATGAATGAATGAATGAATGAAGTGAGCGACTTTGCTTAAAAATAGAACAAACATCGGGGTCAAATCATCAACCTTGTATGGAAAGTCGAAGAAAAAACCGCTCTACTGCAACTTTTTTCCTTCGCATTTTCATACTCAGTCAGGGCATGATTCTAAAAATGATCATCAGCTTACCGAGTTCAAACATGCTGTAAACTAGTGTTATTGGATTTTTCCAGCGCATCGTTTCTCAAACTTGACTCCAGCGACCCCCAGTATGTCGTCAATCGCTTTTAATAGAATAATCGAAGCGCACTTGCAATCGGTTGGCCGATTAGGAAACAAAGTTTCTGACGCAATGCATCAGAGGATCCTTCAGGTATTACTCCATATATTCAGGGATTCTCTCAGGAATTTATTCCAAAATTACTCCAGAAAAATCTCAACATTGTCTTCTGAAAGTTTCCCCTTTGGGGCTCTCCAGAAGTTCCTTCAGGTATCCCTTCAGAAAACTTAAGTTATTCCAGAATCCAGAAAATACTCCAAGTGATTTTTCAAAAAAGTATTATATAAATACCAGCGGAGGGTTCTCCAGTTATTCCAGGTATTTTATTTTTTCAAAAAAATCTGTAGAAAATTCTTTTTTTTTTTCTGAATTTTCAAGTGATTTTCCCAAGAATTCCTCCTGGATTATATTTTTGTTGTGGCGGAATTTCTTTTAGAAATATCATAAGATGCTTCAGAGATTTCTGTGTACCAACCCCTCCAGATATTGTATGAAAAATTCTTTAAAAAATCCTCCAGGTGTATCTCTTGAAGTTCTTCCATGGATTCCTTTAGAGAATCTCCCAAAGATTGCTGAGAAATTCATTTCTATAGATTTCTACTAGTACCTTTATCTGCAATTTCAGTAGGGAATTTGAAACATTATTCAAAAGATTTCTTCAAAAATTCCTTTACTGATTTCTCTAGCTATCCCTTCAAAAGTTTATTATGCAATTTTTCCTTGGAATTACTTCCAGAGTTCTCCAGAAGTTCCTCGTGGTTTTTTCTCTAGGAAGTTAAAAGGTTTCTTGAGGATTTTCTATAACCGGAAGAAATCATAGGCATTCATACAGGAATTTCTTCAGAAACTGCTTCAGGAAGTTTATACTGGAATCCGTCCAGAAAATAATTTCTTCTATGAATCTCCAAAGGTACCACTAGGAGTTTGAAAGGCATTTCTTCAGGCAATCCTCCGGGGTTTTCTTCAGAAATTTCATCAACAACTCTTTCAAAAACTCTTCCAGTAATTTTTGCTCTATTTCTAGAAGAACTGGAAAAACTTCTGGGGGAATATCTATAATAAATCCTGAAGGGATTCCACAAGATACTTCTGATGCAGGAGTAATCTTTAAAAAAAATCCCTGTAGAAATTGCTGAAGGAATCCCTAGGAATTTCTAAAGAAAGTCTTGAACCCTAGGAAGACCTTCCAAAGGAATCTCTGTACGATTTTGAAAGAAATGTTAAGGAGAAATTTCAAAAAGAGCTCCATGAAAGAACTTTTGAAAAAAATGCCTTGCTGACTCTTCTGAATAAAATCCCAAAATTCTAAAACGTGTCTAGAGATAATTTTGCATAAATCTCTGAAGAAATTTCAGAAGGAATGCAAGTATGAATTTCTGGAAAAATCTGGAGAAAAATATTCATTAAATACCCTGTACCTTGCCCTGTACAAATATCAGCAGGTAATCTTCAGCGAAACTCTGAGGAATATCTGAAAAAAAACATACAATTTTTTAAAGAAATTCCACTAGGAATTTCTGAACAAACAATGCTGTACAATGGAGAAATAAATCGCCCTTAGGCTTGGTTTTAAAAATTTCAGTTATTCAGTTATTTCTTTGAAAATTCTTAAGAAATTCTTAGAGCACCTTTACCGGTGCACGACTAAACTAAATTACATAGCGCAGTATCATAGCGCTATACCTTACCGGGGGCTACTAACCGGGCTAGTAAAATAGCAGCAAGGCTTTCGGGAAATCTGAGGCGCATATAAAGTATTGAAACGTTTAGATTTCCCCAAGTGAACGGGAGCCAGTGATTGGTCGCGAACGGCAGTACTAGTGAAGATTACCCACGAAGACCACAGTACTGGCCAATAATTACCGTTCGTTGATCACGTGAACGCATTGTGCCAATCCGGTCAAATCCGTGGTGAAGAAGAAGACGGACGCGGGCTGGGAAGTTCCTAAGCCGGGTTCGGAAAGGCAGCCTATTTAATGCACCCATAGATAACGAAAGTGCACCATAGAAAAACAAAAATGCACCATAAATAATTAAGTAATGTACCGATAAAATGCACAGCATTCTCCATAAATAAATATAAATGTTCCATAATAAATTAAAAATGTAGCGGTAAACCACAAAAATTTCTAGGTAAAAATGAAACATTGTATCAATAAAAAATTAAATAAAACACCATAAACAAATAAGTTTGCTCCATAAAAAATAATAAAAATATCCATTAAAAATGAACATTTGCTCCATAATTATACCATATTTGCTCTATAAAAAATTGAAATTGCACCATAAATATAATCAAATTGCACCATAAACAAATTGTAAATTTCACCACAAAGAATGTAAAAGCTACATAAATTTAATCTTATTGTACCATTGCTGCAGTGTCCAACGACATATAGTTTTAGGATGTGGATGGGATAATGTTAATATGAAAAGTAAGAAGAAAATAAACAGAAACCATGTACCGAAGCACGCATCTATGATAGAACGACTTAAAAGATGGAAACACTATGAATGCAATTTACCGGATAATCGCTTGCTGTTCGAACTCGCTAACGCTCACGGGATAACATCTCTGTTTGCATTATACCGGGCAAATTCATGGATTTGTGGATTACCTATAACCGAATCGACACAGTCTCGCATCCACAGGCTACGCCGCATGTATTAAAAGAATCCGCATTTTGAAAGAAGGGTTAACCCTTGGAGTTTACATAATATGTAATGTAAATATATTATATTTATTAATGATTTCAATTTGATCGGAAAAATTATCAAAAAATTAATCCATGTTTTATATAATTATAAAATAAACTAAGTATCCTGATAACAACTGACGTTCTTTTTATTAGATTCTTTTTAGATTATCAGGAGGAGCAGAAAACGGGTTTGGTGGTCTAGTGGCTACCGCTTCTGATTCGTATGCAGAAGGTCATGGGTTCAATCCCTGGCCCGTTCCTTTCATCCTACTTTATATCTTTCTATCCACTTTCTCTCGCTCTCTCTTCTCTACATATACAACTAATGTATATTTATATGTTCATAGTCTTCACTAGAACCAGAAACGAATTGGAAAAAAGTCGTTTCCCTCATTTCCAACTTCTTCTCACAACACAGTATATATAACGCCTACAAGTTATGCAACCAAAGCGTGCTGTGCCGCTTGACCTTATTCCCTTATTCACCACACAATCTATCACGAACACTATAAAAATAACCCCTATCCATGGATCGCATCCGTGCTGGTTGTGGGGATGCAGAGGTGATCTCGGTCTTTAGTAGCAACAACCAGCACACTAGAATGTTAGAACATTCCTTTCCCTTCCTAACTGACTATAAGGACGTGGCCGGCGCCGTTATTGATCAAGAATGTATGAGCTGCTTAAATTGCACTTTTAGAATAAGTGGAGTGTCCCAGCCCTTATTCATTTGGATCCCAGTGCAATTGGTACCAGCTCAGATCAATCACGGAGGAGCAACCATTGACATGTATAGTCAGATTTGATTTTTTTTTAAATTTAGGCAGAAGGTGCAGAATATAGCCTTTTAAATTCTACATATTACTATATACTTACATATTTCCAGTGCTACTAGCCATTGAAATACTGCTAATGATGCAGAATTTGATTATTTTTGTAGATTTTGCATTCTTTGAGGTAAAATTTATAGTTTGTTAATGGTGCAATTTGATGATATTTATGGTGCAATTTTAATTTTTTATGGAGCAAATATGGTATAGTTATGGAGCAAATGTTCATTATTTATGGATATTTTTATTATTTTTTATGGAGCAAACTTATTTGTTTATGGTGTTTTATTTAATTTTTTATTGATACAATGTTTCATTTTTAACTAGAAAATCTTTTGGTTTACCGCTACATTTTTAATTTATTATGGAACATTTCTATTTATTTATGGAGAAAGCTGTGCATTTTGTCGGTACATTGCTTAATTATTTATGGTGCATTTTGATTTTCCTATGGTGCATTTTGTAATTATTATGGCCGCAATAACCTTTTACCGTTCGGAAACCCCACATCCACCGAACCCACGAACTGGGGACGAATTGCTCCCCGAACATTGAAGTGTGTCCGTAGGATGATACGGAGAAGTGAAGCCCAAGTTTCGGACGGAAACGAAGACCACGAGGACGTTGCGAATCGGTTCTGCAGCCTCGTCAGTAATCCGGCGGACGAGTAGTGCCAAAACGAGGACCATTCTTACCGGCGAAGTGAGACCGCTCCAAGACCACGAGTGTGGAGTGAAGGTGTTCCGGGTCTGCAGAGGAATTCCGGTGGACGAGACGTACCAAGCCGGCCACGGCAGGACGCCCGTGAGCCCCACGTGAAACTCCAGCCGGCGAAGCCATTCAACGAGGACCAAGCGACGGTCAGGACGGCAGCGCGGTTCCAGGCAGCGTCATCAGGGCCCCACACTGACACCACACACTATCGTAAGTACTGTGATAGGGCATAGATAGAGCCGTAGGGACTTAGGTTACCTTTGAATAAAGCCGTCAAACATTCCAATCCTTTGTTTCCCCTCTTCTCGCAAAGCCTGGGCTGGGAGTCCTTGGGACTGAGCGGGCGTAACGAAGGTTAGTTACAGTTCATACAAAATTTCCGAAATTTGTATAGACCGTAGACCAGGCCCGTGCACAGAAGTGGTGACAAGGGAGGGGTTTTTCAAAATTTCGGCAAAAGACGGAGGGCGCCTAGTGTATAAAGCGTCGGTAATGGGAGGGGTTTAACACCCAAACACCTCCCCCCCCCTTGTGCACGGGCTTGCCGTAGACTTTTACCACTACTCCTCCCACTTAGAGTCTACGTAAGCTTTTCTTGAAGAGTTCATGGAGAAGTTTCAATAAATTTCCTCTAATGGAAATTCAGAAAAAAATCCAGAGGTACTTCCCGGGTAGAGGTAAAATACTGACGATCAAAACATGATATTGGTTTGATTGATATAAGAGATAAAAGATCTGAAAATAATATCTGAAAAATGTTCCTGGAACATCTGAACAATATCAAAATTTGATATTTCAAGATCATACGAATAGCTCGCTGCTATTGGTTAGATCTTATAAAATCTAAATACGATTTGATGATGATGTTCGAGGAGAAAATTTTTGATTTTATTTTTAGATCTTTTATCTCTTATGTCAATCAAACCCATATCACTTTTTGATCTCCATATCAAAATATGCTATTATTGAGCTCTTTTCCTCTACTCGGGTTCTGAGGCAATTTATGGAAGTGTTTGAAAGGAAACCACGCAAGAATTTCTAAAAGAAAACCCTGAGAGAATTTCTAAAGGAATCCCGGCAGCAATTTTTGAATGAATTCATGGAAGCTTTTTGAAGAAGTTGCTAAACAATCTTCTCGGGTAAACCCTAGAAAACATTGGAGAAAATTCTTTGGAAACTATTGATTCTCTGAAGGAAAGTATTTCAGACAAATCTCGGAAGGCATTCCTGGAAAAACTACTTTAAAAAACCTGGAAGTTTTTCTGAGTACCTGGACTGGAGGATTTTGAAAGGAATCCATGATGGAATTTCTGAGGATCCATGGATAGCTATCTGAATGAATCATTTGATATATAAGCAGATGATTTTTTTTGCTAATAAGATCTCAAAGAAATATCTGGGGGAATTTGGGGGTGATCGTTGAATAAATTTCGACAGAAATCCTGGAACGAATTTCTGAAACAATCCCTGAAACATGTTTTTAATTGGGCCGATTTCTAAAGGAGCCTCTGGATGATAAAAAATTTTCGTGGAATTTCTCTCAGAGTTTTCCCTAGGTTTCCCACAGGAGTTTCTCTAGGCATTTCATCCGGAGTTATTCTCTAAATTTCAACCAAACTTTCTTCCGGTTTTTTTTTTTCAGGAATCTATCTAGATTCCTCCCAGAATGTCTAAATTTCTCTCCGGGTTTTCACAATAGTTCATGCTGATGTTTCTCATGGAGTTCTTCCCGAAGTATCCACGATTTCTCTGACAGCTTCTCGAGGATTTCTTGTTATTTCATATATTTTTTTACTGGGATAACTTCCATAGTTCCTACCTAAGCATCTATCGGAGCTTGTCCCGTTTTTTTTTCTTATTCCTGAGAATTTTCAAATACCGTAATCCGGGATATCATTGATCAGCGGGGTAACATTGATCGGCTTGACCCACCTCATGAAATGTTCAAACAAGCATTTTACATTGAACCAGTTTCTGCTATGGAATGGTATATCGTAATCTGCTATCATTTAGCCATTAAATGACATGAAATTTATGAAAATTGAATTTCATTAACATTGAATTAAATCAATTTTTCCGTAACTGTGTTTTGTAACGCAATGAGATACATTGTCAAACAATCATGCTTGGCGTGATTACTAGATACAATATGAGGCTCGAAATCACTGTATTACTTCAATATGATATCCTAGAGTTGGATTTAATAAACGAAACTTTTATGAAAATGCTATTTTTCAGTAAAATATACGATTTATTAAAAGTCGGCTATCAATTCCTTAAGCCACTGCCTACCTTTAGGCGTTATTCGTGGTTTAGAGGATTTTAATCCTAAAATAACTTAAAAAGTACATAATTTGTAAGAATTTGGATAACATATTCGAGATCAGCGACCCCGAATTTAGTAAGCAAGGGTATTTTCAACACAAATGAACATTGATCACTGACATGATCAATGTTACCCCAAATCAACACAATCAAAAATTAGATTAAAAACCCATTTAAACATGTTTTAAAGTTTTACAGTACTTTTTCGAGTAGCGTAACACATGCTGAGAGGGCCAGTACTTGTTTTAACAATATAAAACATGTAACGTTTGCTTTAACAAGAGAATTATTCAAGAAAGATAGAAAATTCTGATCAATGTTACCCCGGATTACGGTACCCTTAAAACTCTTTTCGTGCAGAATTGTTATGCACATTTATTTAACGCAACTTTTTCTATTCAAGTCAAATACGAGACACTGAATACGACACTTGAGGTCAAAACAGATTGATGGAGTGTCTGCGGCGTTTAAGGGAGTTTTAGGGCTGTTTTCATGCAATCTAAGGGGGTTACAGAGGTGTTTTAGGAAATTTCTGGAGGGTTTTCAGGGACGTTTAAGTGTGCTTCAGGGGATTACCGCAACGTTATCTACGGATGAAAGTTAAACCTGCTTGCGGTAGTGTGTGTTATTGATTCTATGTAGATACCAAAGCATACGCACTACCTCCTTTCCTTCTCGCATAACATATCACGAATACAGAGAGCTTCCACCTTGATCCGCTTAGTGAGTGCCACTTGTCTTGTCGCTTGGCGTTTGCATATTTAGAAAAAAAAAAGAGGGCATTCTTTATATTTTTTCTCTTTGCTTTGACTCTGACGAACGCCCCAATAAACTTCCTCTCAAACGCCCAGGAGCAAATCGTGTTCTGTCAAACAAAGTTCCCTCAAGTGAAGAACTGACCTAATTTAGGCACAAAATTGCCTTTTTTTCTACCCTGTTTTAATTTTTACACTTCCAGGGCATGGCAAAAGAAGAGGCTCCAGTGTAGCTCATCCTGGCGTATCTCCAAAAGTGTCCCATGATACATGCTCTGAGTTTTTGGAAAGGCTATATGTTCACTCCAAAAATTACTTTTTGATAGAAGGTCCGGAGGGTCGAGTCACATATACCAATCAACTCAGCTCGACGAATTGAGGTTATGTCTGTGTGTGTGTGTGTGTATGTGTGTGTGTATCTCAACCGATTTTACTGACCGACGATTCATTCGTCGCGGCATATAGTCCCATTGTTTCCTATTGAAAATGGTTCGCATCGGTCCAACCGTTCCGGAGTTATGGCCATTTAGGTGTTACGGATCGGTATCCCAGGAAGGGGCCAGATATAAAAACGCTACAAACCCATGCATGCGACACATCAAACCGTGGCATTTTCGATAACTAGATGAACGTTAAGCAGGAAAATAGTCTCAGACCATATCTAAACTGGTTGTGTTCTGGAAAAGGTTCCAGGCGTCCCGCCGGAAGTGGCCTAAAATGAATGTGAACCAAACCCATACATGCGACACATCAAACAACGGCTTTTTCGATAACCTGATGAACAGTATGTAGGAAAACATTCTCAGACCATATCTGAACCGGTAGTGTTCCGGAACCGGTTCTAGGTGTCTTGCCGGAAGTGGCCAAATATAAAATTGAACATAACTCATGCATGTGACACATCAAACAGCGGCATTTTCGGTATCCTGATGAACGGCTAGCAGGAAAATAGTAGCAGACCATATCTGAACCGGTAGTGTTCCGGATCCGGTTTCGGATGTCCCGCCGGAAGTGTCAAATATACAAGAGAACCAAACCAAAACATGCGTTAAGGCTATGGAACGCCAAACCGGAGACGGCGGGTTCGATTCCGGTCGAGCAAATTTTCTCGACTCCCTGGGTATAGTGTATCATTGTACTTGCCTCACAATATACTAATTCATGCAATGGCAGGCAAAGAATGTGCATCAATTAACACTCCAAATACCGTGATAAAAAAACTTTACGCGGAATACCGTGATCAGAAAAAAGTGGGAACTTTTAGTTTGAACAGCTCGTTCTCAGCCGCCTGTGAACCGATTCTCAATTTTTTTCAGGGATCTTCGACCCAACTCCTCTACTTTTATTTTCTTCAAAAATTATGTTTCTAGGGATGCTCGTTTTTCCCCCAGAATAGCGTGAGTCAGGAACGTTTTTAAAAAAACCTCATCATTTTCGATTGGCATGCTAAATTTGAGCGGTGATCACGAAAAATGACTAGAAATCGGCATATATTTTGAAAAGGCATAATGTAGAGGTAGTATGAGATTTGCATAGCTATCTTGAACATCCCTAGGCACAAATGAACGCAGCTCTCGACCAGAAAATACTCCAGTGCCCTTGATAAGCATCCTAGAGAGTTGGTGTCTTCAGCAAAGTGTTATATATTGACTGGTACTACACTTAAATGTCTTCGGTTTTGATCTAGATCTGCTGTAAGTGATCTAGATAAGTTTTATTTGTCTATATGACTCTCTAGAACTCTCGAAATGCATCCTAGATGATTGAAGTCTTCGGCAAAGTTCTCTGGATCGGTTAGTACTACACTTTTAAGTCTTCGGTTTTTATCTAGATCAGCTGTAATTGATCTAGACAAGTTTTTTTTTTCTATATGACTCACAAGTTTTCTCGATATGAATCCTGGATGGATGAAGCCTTCGGCAAAGATCTCTGGATTGGTCAGTACTACACTTTTCCGTCTTCTGCTTTGATCTAGATCTGCTGTAGTTGATCTAGATAAGTTAAGTTTTACGATATGATTATCTAGAGCTTTTAATATACATCCTAGAGGGTTGCAATCTTCGACAAAGTTCTCTGGGTTGGTTAGTACTACACTTTTATATCTTCAGTTTTGATCTAAATCTGCTGTAATTGATCTAGATAAGTTTTTTTCTAAATTACTCTAGCATTCTCGTTATGCATCTAAGATGGTTGAAGTCTTCGGTGAAGTGCCATGGATTGGTTGGTACTACACTTTTACGTCTTCGGTTTTGATCTAGATCTGCTATAGTTGATCTAGATATGTTTTGTTTTTCTATATGACTCTCTCTTATTCTCGGCATGCATCCTAGATGGTGGCAGTCTTCAGCAAAGTGCTCTGGATTTGTTGGTAGTACCTTCTTACGACTTTGCATTTGACTCGGATCTTTTGTAATTAGATTAGATAAGTTTTATTTTTCTACAAGACTCTCTAGAATTCTCTATATGCGTCAGAGAGTTGCTGTAGTGCTTTGATTGGTACTACACTCTTACGTCTAAGGTTTTGGTCTAGATCTCCTGTAACTTACAAAAGGCTGAAATAACAAATGGCTGAATTACGAAAGGCTGAATCACAAAAGGCTGAAAATGTCAAAAGACTGAAATAACATAAGGCTGAAACAATGATTCGACTAGTTTTCAAATGGCGAGCCTAAAGGCAGTCATACGAGCCTAAAGGCAACACTAACAGACATCAGACACACACAGACAAACAGACATACCACTCTAATTATTCATATCGTACACTGATATAATGATCTTTATGAAAATTTGCTAGTTGGCCGACCACTCAGACCTGACACTTGCATTGGTTTTGCTTGAGTTTGACATTTGACGCACACTACCGCTCATTGGTTGATGTTTCATTGGACGAACATGCTTCCGTTACTATTTTCGAAATCGGAAAGCGTTAAGACTGTTTTTCCGCGCTAAAGTATGCATTATTGATCGCCTACATAACTATGACAGTAGTTCTCCAAAGAATAGCATATATTTAAAAGAAGGAAAAATCTCTGATCACATTGTTGGCAGCTGTAATGGCAACCAATCTCCATAACAGCATGACTCGAAAGAAAAGCTCATGCTCAAAGAAGGAAAAATCTCCGATTGAAATACCATCAGTCATTTCAGAAGGAATTGCTTAAGAATTTCAGAAAATAAACCCGTACGAATTCCTGGATAAATTATGGGAGGAATACCTAGTGAAATTTTTGAAGAGATTTCATGAGGAAATCCTAGAAGAAATCCTAGATAAATTTCTGGAGGGTTCCTTGGAGGAAATTCTGGAGAAATTCTTGGAGGAATTCTGGGCGGAATCCGTAGTAAAATTTCAAAAGAAATATTTTTAAAAATTCCTAGAGACAATCTTAGAGAAATTTGTGAAGGAATCCTTGGAGGAAGCCTGTAGAAACTTCTGAGCAAATTCCTGGCGTAATTCCTGGAGGAGTTCTTGGATTAGACCCAGCAGGAATGCCTGGAGAATTTCCTTGAGCAACTTTTTATGTAAATTCTTGGAGCAATATTTAGGGGAATTCCGGGAGAAATTCTTGAAGAAATATCCAGAGGAATTATGGGATGAATTGCTTAAGAAATTTCTGAAAAAAATCTCTTGAGAAATTCCAGGAGGATCTCCTGGAATAACCCTTGGAGGATTCCCTGGTGGAATCTCTGGGAATATCCCCCAAAAAATTCGTGGAGAAATCCCTGAAGTAATTCCTGGAGGAATGTCTGGAGGAATCCCTGAAAATTTTCTCAAAGTATTCCTGGAGAATTTCCTGAAAGAATCTCTGAAGAAATCCCAAAAAGATTTCCAGGAGAAATTCCTGGACGAATTGCTGGCATAATTCCTGAAGGATGCCATGAGTATTCCAGAAGGAGTTCCGGAAGAAATTTCTGGGGTATTTCCTGGAGGCATTCCTGAAGAAGTTCCTGGGGAAATTCCTAGATAACATCCCGGAGGAATAAATGGAGGAGTTCCTAGTGGTATTCCTGTGGAAATTTCTGGAGGAATCTCTAGAGGAATTCATGAAGGAATTACTGGATGAATATCTAGAGGAATCTCCAGAAGAATTCTGAGAGATTTCTGTTTCTATTTCTGTTATTTTTGTATTTCTGGAAGAATCCCTGGAGGAATTTCTAGCGGAATTGCTGATTTCCTGGAGAAATTCTCGAAGGAATTCCTGAAAGAATCCCTGGGGGTATCCTTGAAGAAATTTGTGAAGAAATCCCTGGAGGAATCTCTGGAGAAATCCTTGGTGGAATACCTGGAGGGATTCCTGGAAAATTTCTGAAGGAATTCCTGGAGAATATTCTTGAAGAATTTCTGAAAAAAAATCCCTAGAGGATTTCCTGGAAAAATCTTTGGAGAAACTTCTGGAGGATTTCCTGAAGGAATCTGCAAAGAATTTCATGAAGTGATTTTTCATGGAGAAATTACTGGAGGAATCCCTTAAGCAATTCCTGATGGAATCTTAGGAGAAATTCCTGGAGAAATACCTAGAGGAATTGCTGTTATATTCCTGGAGAGTTTCCTGGAAGAATTTCTGAAAAAAACTCCAGAAGAATTCCTGGAGAAGTTGTCGACATACTTATTATCATTATTAGCTTTATTAAGGAGATTCTCAGCCCGCGGCTGGTTCATCTCCAAGTTGACATAATTTCTGAAGGACACACACCAAAATTTCTGAAATGCTTCCAGCACAAAAAAAAATCAGCAAAATAAATTGCTGAATTTCAGCAACATTTTTGCTGAATTTCAGTACAACGTTGCTGATCAACTATCAATATTGCTGGCTGGCTCCGCAAGTTGAAAAATCATTGCTGATACTCAGTAAATTCGTATTGCTGAATGTAATCAGCACAAAAAAATCAGCAAAGTTAGCTGAATACCAGCAAACAAAATATGCAGTGCAGGAGCAATTCCTGGATCAATTCCTAGAGAAATTGCTGGAGGAACTCCTGAAGATATTCTTGGGGTAATTCCTGAAGAATTTCCTGGAATAGTTCTTGGAAATATTCCTGGATAAAATCCTCGAGGAATGCCTGGAGGAATTTCTGGAGGTTCTCCTTTGGGAATTGCTGGCGGAATCCTTGAAAGAATTCTAGGAGGAATCTCTGTAAGAATTCCTTCAACAATTTCTGGAAGAATTTCTTGGGGAATCTCTTAAGGAGCTCTGGGCGAAATTTCTGAAAAATTGCCTGAGAAATTCCCGGAGGGGTTTCAAGAGAAATCTCTGGAGGAATTCCTGGAGAAATCCTCTAACGAATTTCTGAAGAAATCCCCGAAAAATCACTAAAAAAGATCCTGGAGGAGTTTTGGTGCAAGTCCTGGTGGAATGCTTGTAGCAATTCCTGGAGGGAATACTGGAAGATTTCTTGGCGGAATTTTTGGAAAAATTCCAGAAGGTATACCTAGAAAAAATCCTGGAAGAATTTCTCAAGGAATCCCTGAAGGATTTCCTGCAGTAATTCCTAGATGAGTTCCTGAAGAAATTCGTGGATGAATCGCTCAGGGAGTTCGTATAGGAATACCAGATATAATTCCTTAGGAAATTGCAGATGGAGCTCTTGAACAAATTCGGGAGGAATCCTTAGAAGAGTTTCTGAAGAAACTCCAGAAGGAAACCCGGAAGAAATTTCAAGAGCAATTACTAAGGGAATCCCTAAGCAGTTCCTGGAGGAAGTGCTGAATCAATTCCTTAAGAAGTTCCTTAAAAATAGAAAAAGGAGTTGCTGGAGGAACCCTAAAAAGAGTTCGTGGGAGAATCTTTGGAGGATGTTTAATAAGTTGTTTCAGAAAGAATCACAGAAGGAAGTCCCGAGCTAAGCCCTGAAGAAATTCTTGGAGGAATCCCTGGAGGATATCCTAGAAAAATACCCGTAGAGATCAACGGAGGAATCTCTAGAAATACTCGTGAAGGAATCTCTAGAAGAATTCCTGGAGGAAATACTGGAGAAATCTCTGTACGCATTTCTGAATTAATCCTTGGATGAATTTTGAGGGGAATCACTGCAAGAATTCCCAGACGATTTCTGGAATAATTCGTAGATGAATCTCTGAAGAAATTCATAGAGAAATCCCAGTAAAAATTTCTGAAGATATTGCAGATGGAATCCTTGAAGAAATCCAGAAGGAATTCTTAGAAGAGTTCGTGGAAGAACTCTTCGGGGAATCCCTGTAGCAGTTCCTGAAGAAACCCCAGGAGAAATCCTGGAAGCAATTTCTAGAAGCATTCCTAAGGGAATTTCTAAACAGTTCCTGGAGGAAGTATTGGATTATTTTTTGGAGTAGTTTCTGAAAGAATTCCAAGAAGAACTCCTGAAGCAATTCTAAAAAGTGTTCCTGGGAGCAGACATGTCCAAACACTGCACTGCACGAGGAGTCGATGCTCAAACACACCACCGTGGGTGCCAAGCCACCACCTAGCTCTCCGTGTTTCAGAACGAACACGCACCGTGTCTGGCTCAACACCGGTGTCGGTGGCGGTGCTCAGGCACTGGGCACGGTGTTTGACGCTTCGGGTAACGCGGAGCCCGAGTGTTTCCGATTATGCAAAACACTCGTGCGAGTTCAAGCACTCGGTGTCGTTCATTCTCCAGCACCAGCTGCAAATGCTGTTGGTCGACGACGAGAGTGAAGTACTTGGCGGCTCCTTTTGTGTCTTTCTCGTCCCTTCTGACTCAGTGCCTCTGTGGCCGAGCTCACTGCTTTGGTGTTTCATACAATCGGAAACACTCGGCCTCCGAGCCCAACCAAAACTGAAACACGGAGCCGAAACTGAGGCTCGAGTTATAACACCGACACGAGTGTTTCGCCAGTCGCACTGCGTGTTCATCAGTAGAAGCTGAACGAAGGTGGTGATATGAACACACACGGTGGTGTGTTTACGGGCAAACACGCCACCGGTGCGGCACGGTTTGGTGTTTTGCCCATGTCTGCCTGGGAGAACCCTTGGAGGATTCTTTTAAATAATTCTTGGAGTTGTTTTTGAAAGATACACAGAAGATATACCCGGGTGAATCCTTGGAGGAATGCATGAAGGAAAACCTGGAGGAATCCCGGAAGCAATCCCACGATGAATTCCTTAGGAAATCCCAGGAAAGCTTTCTTAACAAATTCTTGATAGAATTTCTGTAGCAAAAAAAATGAAAGCATCCACGTCTGCAATATTTTTTGGACGAATTATTGTTGGAATCTTTGGATGAACTCCCAAAAGATTGTTATTATTTATTATTATCATTATTAAAGAGATTTGCGACCCTAGGGTGGCTCATCTTTGCCAAAAGAATGTTTTGTACAATGATTTAAGGAACTCCGGGAAATTCCTGGAGGAATCTGGAACTGAAACAATCACTGGAGGAACTTCTAAAGATATCCCAGGAGAAATTCCCGGAGGAATGTCTGGTGAAACTTATACAGGAATTCTTGAAAATCTCTCTGGAGCAATCCATGCTAGAATCACTGAAGGAAGCTATGGAAAATTCCAAAAGGAATTCATCGATGTATCCTTGCAGAAGTATCTGTAAAAAAACTGAAGGAATCATGCGAGGAATTCTTGAAGCATTTCTTGGAACAAACCCTGAAAAAAAAAACTATCTGAACCCTGCAAGATGTTCATGGAAGAATTCACGAAAGAGAAACTCCTGGACATGTACCTTGAGGAATTTCTGAAACAATCCTTGGAGAAGTTCCTGAATAAATGCCTAAAGGAAATTCTGGAGATGTCCTTGAAAGATTTTGTAAAGAATCCCAGGTATTATTCTCTTAGCATGATGTTTGTTTGAATTGAATACAAGTGAAAATTCTTGTAGCACATAACTGCACTCTATAGCAGCATATAATTCTACAATACATACATACCTTCTTTTCCCTACCGGAAACTTGACATGCTGTTTTTGTATTCTTGAATAAACATCACAAAATTTAACTATTCAAACAAGCTTGTTATTTCGTTAAATTCTGTGAGAAGTAGATCCAAGAGTAGATTTCTTGGAGAAATACTTGGCGAAATTTCCTGTGATTCTCAAGAAAAAAAGGTTTGATAATTGTGGATAAAAACCTCAATTATTAGAATAGTCTAGGTCTAGAGAATAGTTTTTTTTTTTATATTTTTTCTGGAACTCTTGAATTATTGATAATCTTTGTGTCGGCTCAAATAAAAAAAAAAACTGTCGGCCAGGGGGGGCATGCCCTCCCCTTGCCCCCCCTCTGGCTACGCCCTTGCTTCCACCTGCACTCCGCAGCAGATGGTACGCAACACGAACTTTGTTCGATCGTAGAGTTCTGCGGAGTCCAAAGTAAGCTCGATTTCCTGCCACAATGCGTTTCTGAATGTCTCTGCTGGTGTCGTTGTCAGCGGTCTCCAGTGAGCCCAAGACACGAATTCCTCAACCGCCTCGATTTCATCACCGGTGATAATACTTTTTCGCCATCGTCTCAAATTTGTGAGCTATAATAGGGTATGTGTTCCATCAGTAATCTCACGCTCCCATTTTCATCTCATTCGAAAACAAGCGATTACGGCACCGATTGATTCCGTTCTTTTTGTTTTCATGGGTGCTCACTTCTAAAAAAAATACAAAAATAAGAAACAAAAGAAACAGCGCTTCAATCCTTTGTTTTTCGTAGCATGAAAATGGGACCACATGCTTAACAAGGGAACGAATACCTTATCAACATTGTCGGCGAAACCAAGCAGCTGAACGGATTTCGTGAACATCGTACCACTCGTGTTTATCCCTGCTCTCCTTATTACACCCTCCAAAGCAATGTTAAACAGCAAGCACGAAAGACCATCACCTTGACGCAATTCTCTGCGAGATTCGAAACGACTCGAGAATGTCCATGATACTCGAACTACGCACATCACTCAATCCATGCCTTGATCAATCGTGTCAGTTTACCTGGGAATCCGTATTCGTGCATAATCTGCCATAACTGATCTAAGATAAAAACCGAGGATGCGGAAATATTTAGCGAATCGATCTAAAGCACTTTTTCGAAGTCTCCAATGCTCTAGAATACATCTTCAGAACCACTGGAAGATACTCAGAACGAAAATAGTCCGGATCAGATCTAGATCGAAGCCGAAGACGTAAAAAAGTAGTACCAACCCATCCAAAGCACTTTGTCAAAGGCTCCGACCCTTCAGAGTGTTTATCCAGAGCAATAGAGAGTTATTTTGAAAGATAAAACTGATCTAGATCAGTTAAAGTAGATCTAGACCAAAACTGTAACGTAAGAATGTAGTACCAACCAATCCCGAGCACTTTATCAAAGACTGAAACCCTCTAGGATGCATATCGAGAGTTCTAGAGAGTCATATAGAAAACAAAACTATCCGGAGACATAAATGTGAAGTGCCGACCAATCCAGAGAACTTTGCCGAAGACTGCAACCCTGTAGGATGCATATTGAGAGTTCTAGAGAGTCAATAAAACTGATCTAGATCAACTACAGCAGATCTAGATCAAAACCGATGACGTAAAAGTGTAATACCAAACAATCCAGAAAACTTTACCGGAGACTTCAACCATGTACGATGCATAACGAGAATTCAAGAGTCTTTAGAAAAAAAAACTTATCTAGACCAATTACAGCAGATCTAGATCTGAACCAAAGATGTAAAAGTGTAGTCACAGACAAACGGACGTAACACTCTGATAATTCCCATCGTACACCGATTTATCGGTCTTTTTCAAAATATTATAGTTGGCCAACTGCCCACCCGTGACGCTCGCATCGTTTTTGTTCGAGTTTGACGTTTGCTCACTACCGCCACCTAGTTGATGGTCGGCCAAACTTAGTCCTTTTAGCGTTGGGCGAATATGTTTCCGTGACCATGATTTGAATCGAAAAATGTTCGAAGTGTTACGTCTGTTTGTCTGTGGTGTAGTACTAACCAACTCAAAGAACTTTGCCAAAGATTGCAACCCTCTAGGAAGTGTATTGAAAGTTCTAGAGAGTTAAATTGAAAAACTAATCTTATCTAGATCAACTACAGCAGATCTAGATCAAAACAGAAGACGGAAAAGTGTAGTACTGACCAATCCAGAGATCTTTGCTGAAGACTTCAACCATCTAGGATGCATATCGAGAATTCCAGTGAGTTATATAGAAAAAAAAACTTGTCTAGATCAATTACAGCAGATCTAGATCAAAACCGAAGACGTAAAAGTGTAGTACTAACCAATCCAGAGAACTTTAACAAAGACTTCAACCAAGTAGGATGTATTTTGAGAGTTCTAGAGAGTCATATAGAAAAATAAAACTTATCTAGATACTTACAGCAGATCTAGATCAAAACCGAAGACGTTAAAGTGTAGTACCCGTCAATATATAACACTTTGCTGAAGACTCCAACCCTCTAGGATGCTTATCTAGGGCACTGGAGTATTTTCCGGTCGAGAGCCGCATTCGTTTGTGGCTAGGGATGTTCAAGATAGCTATTCAAATCTCATACTACCTCTACATTATGCCTTTTCAAAATATATGCCGATTTCTAGTCATTATTCGTGGTCATCGCTAAAATTTAGCATGCAAATCGAAAATTATGAGATTTTTTTAAAAACGTTCCTGACTCACGCTATTCTGGAGAAAAACTGAGCATTCCTATAAGCATAAATTTTGTATGAAATAAAAGTAGACATGTTGGGTCGAAGATCCCTGAAAGAAAATTGAAAATCGGTTCACAGGCGGCTGAGAACGAGCTGCTCAAAGTAAAAGTTCCCACTTTTTTCTGATCACGGTATTTGGAGTGTTAATAACTCTGTAAAAGTGCTCCAAAGAACAAGTTGAAGAGAGGCCGGCCAAGTTCCAGTGGGAACGTAGAGCCATAAATAAGAAGAAGAAGAAGAAGAAGAAGAAGAAGAAACAGAAGAAGAAGAAGAAGAAGAAGAAGAATAAGAAGAATAAGAATAAGAAGAAGAAGAAGAAGAAGAAGAAGAAGAAGAAGAAGAAGAAGAAGAAGAAGAACAAGAAAAAGAAGAAGAAGAAGAAGAAGGAGAAGAAGAAGAAGAAGAAGAAGAAGAAGAAGAAGAAGAAGAAGAAGAAGAAGAAGAAGAAAAAGAAGAAGAAGAAGAAGAAGAAGAAGAAGAAGAAGAAGAAGAAGAAGAAGAAGAAGAAGAAGAGGTCCTGTCCGGGAACCGATTTTGGGTGTCTCGTCAACCGTGTTGGTGAAATATAAAAGTGAACCGAACCTATGCATGCGGCACACCAAATCGCGGCTTTTTCAATAACCTAATTAACAGTTTGTCAGCAAAAAGTCTCAGACGCACATTTGGGAGAACCGGTAGTGTTGAAGAACATGTAACGAGTGCCCCGCTGGAAATGGTCAAATATAGAAGTAAACCAAAATCATGCTTGAGGCCATCCATTAAGTACATCACGATCCTAGGGGGAGAGAGAGTTGTTAAATGTATTAAGTATAGGAACAGTACAACAGTAGCCGAGTCTCAGTAAATAAATAATTGTCAAAGTTGCTGAGATCTCGGTAATGTTGTTGTTTGCCGAGCAAACGGCTGTGCAGATCTCGGCAAAAGTTTGAGGAAATGCTGAGATCCCGGCACTCCAGATTATGTGTGTAAAACTGAACCAAACTTATGCATGCGGCACATCAAATAGTGGAATTATGAAAGTGAACAAAACCAATGTTTACCAACGATACATCAAATCGTGGCTTTTTTGATAGCCTGGTAAACGTTGGGTAAGATTAAAAGTGAAGAAATAGTTAAAGTCCTCATATGCAAGAGAATAGAACCGTTACCAAAGTAATCTAACCAAACCACACTATTTCAAATTTCTGTGGTGTTAATATAAAGTAGGATGGATCAACGTGTTATGGGAAAATTATGATTTGATCGCATCAACACTGGCACGAGAAAGGCACTATCACCACTAGGTGGATTAATCTGCGTTTTTTCTGAGATTTTTCATGTAGGGTTTTGTAAGAGTTTTCCCATAATTACTTCTGGTGTTCTTCCTGCATTTTCCCTCTCGGGGTACTTCCTAAGAAAATATCCAGGCTTCCGAATAAGAAACTTCAGAAGAACTCTCGAAAGGAATCCAAGTGGAAAAACGCGAGGAAATCCGGGAGAGAATCCCGAAAGGAACTATTGTAGAAATCCCATCAGGAACTACGAGAAGCCCAAAGAGTAAGGTCTGAAGTACAGGGGTGGCCAAAATGTTTGGGATAGGCAACTTTTTTTCTCTCACAAAAAAATTCAACATGTTGTAACTTTTCATAGAGTGCATCAAAAAATCTCAAATTATGACTCTTTGTCAATCTATTATATGTGCATAATTGGTACAAATTTGGGCTCGATTGATTAATTTTTCGCGAAGTAAGAACCGTTCGAGTAAAACACTATTATTTAGACAACCAATTTTTGAACTGTCATATCTCGGAAACCAGTGAACCGAATTGAATGAATTTTTTAACGTTTATCAACAATATATTGATATTTAATACGACGTTATAAAATGTAATATTTTCTAACGGCGAATTAAGTTATACCGGGTTGAAATTTTTACCCATATATAGGAAAATAGGTTAAATTTTCAATACCACACAAAAATTACTAAATGTGTTCTTTCTTCAATCTAAATAGGCTCTAATATGTCTGATTAGAGATAACTTGAGAACATAAGTGGAAAATCTTTGGGTATCAACACTAAAACTCATTGACATTGATGTAAAAAAATTACATTTTTTCGAGAAAAATCCCAAAAGTGTCAATCAATGATAACTTTTTTCAAAGTTTAAAAAGTACCTATGTTTTAGCAACATGTGAAGCACATACATATTGTTAGTGAACTTTCAAAGTTTCATTCAATTCGGTTCACTGGTTTCCGAGATATGACAGCTCAAAAATGAGTTGTCAAAAAAATAGTGTTTTACCCGAACGGTTCTAACTTTGCGAAACATTAATCAATCGAGCCTAAATTAGTACCAATAATGCAGATATAATAGGTTGACAAACAGTCAAAATTTGAGATTTATTGATGCACTCTATAAAAAGTTATAGCATGTTGAATTTTTTTGTGAGAGAAAAAAAGTTGCCTATCCCAAACATTTGGGCCACCCCCTGTATACAGGATCGAATATTTGATTAGGAAAGAACTCAAGAAACAACATTTGTTTGACACTTATTAAAATTCGATCGAGTCAAACAAGAAGTTTGAGCATTGGCTCCTTTTTGGACAAATATTTGACCCTGTGTACTAACGGTAAAAACTCCGTGTAAAACTCCGGATGAAACAATTCTGTCGGAGCTGTGAAAAAATCCCAAATGAGTTTTCTATTCTACAGCCATTTTCTTCCGTTCGGGGACCCACATTGCCAACAAACGTTTTTTTTTCGAAACCCACCAGACGTGGACATAAACCATACTTATACCCTTAAAGCGATGACAACGTCGGCGGCGGGCGGTGGCATAACACGACAAACCATGCCCCGTAGCAATGCAATGCAGTTCGAACAGCCAGCGCCTGCCGAGCCGAGATGCTAATCAGCAAAGTATCAGTTTAGCGAAATTTGCATCGAATGCATTTGAAAAGTCGTCCATCGCCGTAACATAAGAGGAAGGAAATATTCATCCAGAGGTACCTACGTACACTTACAAAACCCATTAATAATGCATGTTGGGAGTCACTTCGATGTGACAAATATGTGCGCTGCAAGTGGGCTGAAAAGTGCAACCTTGAAAACCAAATCTGAATGGTTAAATTTATTAACTAAGACATCGAAAAAAAAAAAGACTTCATACCGGCAGCACCACGTTAAGAAATAAGTTATCGCTTCTTTCCTTTACGGACGTGCAGCCCACTCGATTCGGATGGATGCTCGCCGTGGCAGTGAACCCCAAAGCAGCGGCGGTGAATGGGATACTTGCACTACGCAGCGTTGCGTTTTGGTTCATCAACGCTGCAGCGCAGCTAGCAGCGAAGGAAACCAATTTGGTCTGGGCACGTTCCAATAGGTCGCAACTCGCAACCGACTCGGCGACGGGAGAGCAGAGCAAGGATGAATCAAGTTGCGTGAAACTTTTGCATGGGTTGGTAATTTACGGCATCACTCCTTTCGCTTTTGGAGTTTGGAACACACGATACCAGATTCACAAATCATCTTTGCCGCTCCACATGGCGAATGAAGAGTTGCTTGACTGGCATTGTAGTCGATGCCCAAGATGGAACAAGCTTTTTAGAGAATTGGGATAGGGGTGATAAGTTTCTAAGTAAAAAATCACAATAAAAAAAATGGATGAATGAAAATAGTTAACATTTGAAGTGGTTAGAAGCAAAGGGGTGTGAGTGACAAAATCCTACTTTCGAGTAAATGAGGTTTTAAGTGTTTTTCAACAATTTTTCATCCTATACAAAATGTATGGAGTTTCAAAATTAACCCAATTCTCTACGATTTATTGTAATTTTTCTAATCATCGTGAAAATAATTTTAAAAATGTTCCTGATTCTGAGCCCCTCAGTTTATACCAAATAGATGTACAATAGTTCAATAACTCTGACAATTAGAGAGATTTTAAAGAAATTTTCTCAATAGTTTTCAAGTATTATGGAGTATCGTAGCCATGTGATCATATTTGTAATGACTGGTGATTCATCGATATATTAGTTTTTAGATCATATAAAAAAAATATGTCTTCACAAACTTTATCGTCAACTCCTTCAAAAATTCTTCTGGAGACTTCTTCAGAGATATCTCCAGAAACTATCAAGGATTCTTAAAACCCTCCAGTATGGGGATTCCACAGAAAACTTCAGGAAGCTTTCAAAAAATCATTCAAAAGATACTCCATAACTTCCAGTCTCTTTCAATTAAAAACCAGATTCATCCACATAGTGGTGATAGTGCCTTTCTCGTTGAATATGTACTCATAATCATTCCGTCGACGCAATCAATCTTTAAGGCAAGTTCAGGCAAGAGTCAGTGATCAGCCCCAAAGCTGTGTTTGATAACGGATGAGAAGGAGGAAATTCACATAACAGCGATCTGGGACTGTACCACCTACGAATTTCTGAATCCTGAGAATACATTATTTAGAAAAGCGAGAATTTTATTAATATCATCATCGGATTGGGGCACTTATTCCGACGTTATGTTCAACGTATAGACAGAGCTGAAAATATCGGTTCTACCAGTTGACTGCTTGACAAGCTGGGATATAACTTTTTTCACAGGTCACGTTGAGGTCTTCGACAAAGTTTTTTCTGCACACTATATTTATTATCATTGGTTACGAGATTCACGTAACATTTGTAATGTAGTAATTTGGATTGCCAATTTTAAATCTTAATCAAATTTTAAACGCATTACAGAGTTCGCCCTCCAGTCGCAGCAAAATTTTGCGCGGTAATTTTAGACGCAAAAGGGGGTTTAAAAAAAATGTTCGGGGCTGATGTGCTAAAATTTTAATTCCATACAACGTTGACCCATCCTTCTGTACGTTAACATCTCAGGAATCTAAAATGGTATGAATTGATGAGATCGCTCTAGTATTGTTTAGGTTTTTGGTTCTCTTACACATATCTGTTGCTTGCATTAATTTTGTACACTTTCGAAATTCCGCTGAAGCACCCAACGCTGATTCTGCAACACCACCGCTAGTCTCTTATGTAGTCTGAGCTTATTTTCTTGCTAACCGTTCATCAGGTTATCGAAATGTCACGATTTGATGTGTGCCATGCATGAGTTTGGTATACTTTATACTAGACCACTTACGACGGGACACCCGGAAATGATTCCGGAACACTACCGGTAGTGTGGTCTGAGCTTATGTAAATGCTAACTGTTATCAGATACAGATTACTCAGAACTAGTAATACTACTGGTTAAGCTACCGGTAACAACTTCTGTGGACTGTGCCTATTTGCTTATTATCCATGCATCAGGTTAGGGGCTGTCCATAAACCGCGTGGTCATTTTATTGGGACTTTTCAACCCCCCCCCCGCGTGGTCATTTGTCCATACAAAATTTTTTATTTGTCCATACAAAATGGTCATTGGCCGAACCCCCCCCCCCCCCCCCTCATGACCACGTGGTTTATGGACAACCCCTTACTGACAAAAAAGCGATTTGATGTACCGCATGGGTTTGGTTTATTTTTATATTGGTCCACTTTCGGTGGGACACACTAAACCGGTTCATTTTTACATTCGACCAATTCCGGCGGGACACACGGAACCGGTTGTGGAACACTACCGGTGGTCTCTAACGTAATCTAAGGTTTTTTTTTGAAAACCGTCCATCAGGTTCGATTTCCTTCCACATTTGACCACTTCCGGAGAAACACCCGAAACCGATTCCGGGACACTACTAGTTTTCCCAATTATGATCTGGGATATTTTTTCTTGTTATTAGTTCATCATGATACCTAAAAAGCCATTTGATGTGTCGGGAATATTGGTTTGGTGCTTTTTTACATTCGGCCTCTCTCCGCGAGACAGGTGTACACTGCCGTGAATCGCACATCTGTCCCATTTGCATAGGATATCCAGCAAAGATGTACAAGTAGTTTCTAATGTGGGCTTAGTCTATTTTCTTGCTAACCGCACAATTTGGTTATTGCAAAGGCCACGATTTGATGTGTCGCATGTATGAGTTTGCTTCACTTTCATATTTGGCCACTTCCGGTGGACACTCGGAACCGGTTCCGGAACACTACCGGTTCAGTGAGGCTACTGTCCTGTTTAACGTTCATCAGATCATAGAAAAAGCGGTGATTTGATGTGTTGCATGCAAGGGTTTGATTCACTTTTATGTTTGGCCACTTCCGGCGGGACACCCGGAGCCGGTTCCGGAATGCTACCGGTTCAGTGAGACTATTTTTCTGTTTACCGTTCATTAGGTCATAGAAAAAGCAGCGATTTGATGTGTCGCATGCATGAGGTTAGTTCATTTTTTTATTTGACCACTTCCGGCGGGACACCCGGAACCGGTTCCGGAGCACTACCGGTTCAGATATAGTCTGCGACTATTTTCCTGCTTACCGATCATCAGATAATCGAAAATGCCGTGGTTTGATGGGTCGCATGCATTGGTTTGTTGCATTTTCATATCTGGTCCCTTCCTGGGGTACCGGTCCGGAACACCTAAATGGCCATAACTCCAGAACGGCTGGACCGATCTGAACCATTTTCAATAGGAAACAATGGGACAATATACCGCGTCAAATGAACCATCGGTCGTTGAAATCGGATCATATTTACTATCTGAAAATGAGGTGACCTTTTTGTACACATACACACACACATACATACACACAGCCATCATCTCAACTCGTCGAGCTGAGTCGATTGGTATTCATGACTTGACCTCTCCGGGGGCCCTATTCAATTTTCGTTTTAGGAGTGAACATATAGCCTTTCGGTACACCTTGGTGCACGAGAAAGGCAAAACGGAATCCGAAACGTCGGATGAAAACATAAGAATCCGTTTTGCCTTTCTCGTACACTAAGTGTACTGGAAAGACTATATGTTCACTCCAAAAATGACTTTTTGATAGAAGGCCCAGAGGGTCGAGTCACATATACCAATCAACTCAGCTTGACGAATTGAGGTGATGTTTGTGTGTGTGTGTGTGTATTTGTATGTGTGTGTGAGTATGTGTGTACAAAATAAACTCACATCACTTTTTGGTAGTAAACCTCAACCGATTTTTATGACCGATGGTTCATTCGACGCGGAATCTGGTCCCATTGTTTCCTATTGAAAATGGTTCGGATCGGTTCAGCCGTTCCGGAATTATGGCCATTTAGGTGTTCCGGATCGGTACCCCAGGGAGGGACCAGATATGAAAATGCTAAAAAATCATGCATGCAACATATCAGACCGCGGCCTGATGAACGGTTAGCAAGAAAATGGTTTCAAAGCATATTTGAGATAACTACCGTCTTACCCCGCTCGTTCGACACGTTTTAATTCGACACTTTTTAATTCGTACCCCGCTTATTCGACACATGTCGAATTAAAAAGTGTTGAAATGTCACAGCGATGTACACTGTAAATGCAAAACAGTTTAATATTGCGCTTATACTCGAACCCGCAGCAGCTCCTCTTGCAGACGCTAATTCCGGAAGTTCTGTTTTGGTGCTATTTGACACCCAAACCGCCTGGAGACCAACCGGAATCAACTGAGGATGGCAACAATCGTAAAAAGAACGAGCTTTTCATTCGCACCACCGCAGTATCTGTTGAAATTATGTTTCATAACAAATCCGGAAATCAAAAGAAAAACAAAAACAGAGTTGCCAAATTTCAATGAGCAACGTGGTGTAGGGTGACCAGTTTGTCGAATTAAAAGTTTACCCCGGTTATTCGACAACAGTTGGTGTCGTATTAGCGGGGTAATACGGTAGTAGTATTCCGGAACCGGTTCCGGGTGTCTTGCTGGAAGTGGTCAAATGCATATAAGAGCCAAACACCCATGCATGCGACATATCAAACCACGGCTTTTTCGATAACCTGATGAACGGTTTACAAAAAAAAATAGTCTCAGATCACATTAGAGACTACCGGTAGAACCCGTTTTGTATGTCCCGCCAGAATGACCAAGATGTAAAATGAATCAAATCCATGCACGCACATCAATTTTCGGCTTTTCAGAAAACCTGTTGAACAGTTAGCAAGAGACTATTCTCAGACCATATTTGAGACAATAGGTACAGTCTTGGAACCGGTTCCGGGTATCTCACAGGAAGTGGTAAAAGTAAAAACAGTGAAAATAATCAATGCAAGCGATAAATATGTGTAAGAGAACAAAATCTTGACAAAACTGATGCAGGCTCATCAAATCACAACTTCTCATACTCCTGAGGTGTAAATATACAGTAGAATGGGGTTCCATGAGAAAATTGAAATTTAATCGCATCAACCTCGAGCAAAGTTTTTCAATTCCCTTTTGCGTCTAAAATTGCTGCGCAAAATTTTGATCCGACTGATTGCTCTTCGCGCCTTGTGATATGGTTCTAATTTGAATTGGATTCAGTACGAACAATTTCACTTGCTTACATTTTTCGGTAAAATTTTTTGAATCTAGTAACCAATGATAATAAAATATAGCCTGAAGTGTGTAGGAAAAAGTTTATCGAAGACTGTAAAGTGATTTTTGGTTGTGAAATAATTTATATTTAAGCTTGTTATTATCGTCTTGGTATTGATGATATTCCAGTTATAGTAAAGGTGGTCACGCAGTCAAATAAGGGGTCTGATATTTTTCAGCTCTGCCTATACATTGAACATAACACCGGAAATATGTGCCATCAGTAACTTGATGATGGCTTGGATTCTTGCTTTTATAAATTAATTATTCACAGGATTCAGGACCACTAGGTGGATTAATCCGGGTTTTAATTGAAAGAGACTGGAAGCCATTACCCCGAATCAACTATCACAGTCGTATCTCTAAGATACTCCATAACTTCATCGAGTATTCTCCTGTGTGCTGCTGCAAGGATTTACATTGAAACTCATAAATCACTCATAAAATTCCCTTAACAGTTTTTCCAAGAACTTCTTCAGAATTTGCAGCAGGAATTCACGATCGGAGGTAGCAGTAAACGTTGATTCTCATGCGTTTAATTGGGAGACTTATCGGACGTTTTTCATTAATTTCACTTCTGGATAATTGATGTTGAGATCTCGAGCCGTGGTGTGCGCCGCCACACTAGAATCGCTAGCTCGTTCATTATCCACTCCCGCAAACGAGCTTTGAACTTACGGCGAATTTGGCCTAATGAAATGAAATGAAATGAAGAGATACTAAGAACCAACATGAACCACAATTAAAGGTAAACAACTTGTAACAGTTCGTCGAATTTGCTCGAAAGGACCTATAAACTCGATGGCTTTTGCGCCACTTTCGCATATGACAGACCACCGGTTCCATTTCGATTTGCCCGACTAATTTGACGACTCTCATCTCAAGGGATTCCTCGAATGGCCGATGGCTGGAATAAAATCTCTTAATACATCAAATGTACTACATGAATCGAAGGAACTGAACAATAACGGAAAATTACAATAAAACGGAATTGACATCAACAACCAAACTATTAAATGTCACTGAAATGAATTTATGTAACGGTTTTTTAAACATAAATTGAAGTAACAAAAAAAAAACAGTAGGAACAAGTAAAACAATGCAATTGAATTCATTGATATGTATATTATCATTCGCCATCGAGCGTAAAAATGTGTTGTGTGTTCTTTTTAGCATCCAAACCAACTGTGCTAAGTTTGAGGGCGATCGGTTGCGTCCCGTATCCCGCATTGCAATTGAAATTTGTATGGAATTAAGTATGGGAAAACGTACTAAAACACAGAGAATAGAGTGTCTACCCCTGGTAACAAAATCCAATGTAAATAACTACGATTCCGATACAAAGACAATTATATACATTATACAAATCCACTTGGGCTACAAAACGGTGAGTCGATAAGGAAAGCGTCCAACATAGCTCTGGTCCTCACAAGTTCCTACCTCATGCTTCCACGGGTCAAGCGATGACAAAGACCGCCAGCTAAGAGTTGTGTGCTTAGCTGGTAGTACAGCATGGGAACTGTTGTGCTTCTGACTTCAGCTAGATTGAGGAGGTACGATCCGAGCGTCTGTTCACCAAGGAGGTGCGGCTTAAACAGCGTCTGTTCTGGCATCCAGCGGCTGAGTAAGAAACGCTGCACCACGCCCAGCTAGATCCAAGGTGGTAGCCCCATCAGCGTGGTCGTCCCAGTGTTGGTTGGGACGTTAAACAGAACTGGCACGATGGCCCTCCGGCGAGACAGGAGTGTTGGCGTAGGCCCAATAAGCTACCCGTAAAAATCCCCATTGCGAATAACATAGGAGAAAATACGACTCGATACAATCGGCAAAGACCCACACGATGAAGTAAGGACTACGATTGGAAACTTGGAACATGGAATTGCAAGTCACTAGGTTTCGCAGGATGTGACAGGATAATCTACGACGAACTACATCCCCGCAACTTCGACATCGTGGCATTGCAGGAACTTTGTTGGACTGGACAGAAAGTGTGGAAAAGCGGGCATCGAGCGGCTACCTTCTACCAAAGCTGTGGCACCACCAATGAACTGGGAACAGGATTTATAGTGTTGGGCAAGATGCGACAACGTGTGATCGGGTGGCAGCCGATCAACGCAAGGATGTGCATGTTGAGAGTTAAGGGCCGATTCTTCAACTACAGCATCATCAACGTCCACTGCCCACACGAAACGAGACCTGATGACCGGTACGCGCAGTAAGAGCAAACATACGATGGTTGCTCGAAGCGTGACGTGAAAATCGCTGTCGGCGAAATGAACGCGCAGGTAGGAAGGGAGGAAATGTACAGACCGGTAATCGGGCGAAACAGCCAGCACGCAGTATCGAATGATAACGGCCAGCGATCGATGCGTAAACTTTGCAGCCTCCCGTGGTATGGTAGTCCGAAGCACTTTCTTTCCCCGCAAAGATATCCACAAAGCCACCTGGAGATCACCCGACCATCAAACAGAAAATCAAATCGACCACGTTCTAATCGACGGTAAATTCTTCTCGGATATAGTCAATGTCCGCACATACCGCAGTGCGAATATAGAATCGGATCACTACTTAGTCGCTGTATGCATGCGATAAAACTTTCGACAGTTATCACCACGCATCGAAGCCGAATGCCGCGGCTCAACATCGAGCAGCTGCGTAACGTAGAAGTGGCTCAAGACTACGCGCAGCAGTTAGCAATGGCCCTACCATCGGAAGAGCAGCTTGGCGCAGCTACACTTGCAGATGGCTGGAGGGACATCCGATCCGCCATAGGTAGTACCTCGGCTACAGCACTAGGCTTCGCGACTCCGAATCACAGAAACGGCTGGTACGACGGCGAATATGAACAGTTGAAAAACGAGAAGAATGCAGCATGGGCGAGAATGCTGCAAGACCGTACGAAACCGAACGTGGCACGTTACAGACAGGCGCGGAACAAGCAGAACTCAGTCTTTCGGATGAAGAAGCGCCAGTAGGAAGAACGAGATCGCGAAGCGATGGATGAACTGTACCGTGCCAAGGACACACGAAAGTTCTACGAGAAGCTAAACCGCTCGCGCAGAGGCTTTGTGCCACAAGTCGACATGTACCGAGAGAATCACGGGAATATTCTCACGATGAGCACCTCAATGGCGACAATGCATGTACCGAAGATGGCGTGGTAACAGATCAAGGAGTACGTGCACAGGACGAAAGATTTCCAGCCCCTAACCTCCAAGAGATTGAGAAGATGGTTGACCGGTTGAAAAACAACAAAGCCACTGCAGCAGATCAACTGTCAAGCGAGTTACTAAAATACGGTGGAGAAACTAGTGAGAGCACTACGCTGGGTCATTACCAGAGTTGTGCAGTTTCAGGACGGTTAATGTCGAACTTTTGCACTTTGACAAACGCAGTCCATCAAAACATAATCGATACACGCTAAAGCCACTCAAGCCAACCCTCGTTCAATGCAGAGTCAACCACATCCAACAGCAGCGATCGTTTCTTGTTTTCGAACCACACGATGAAACACCGAAGCGAGTTTTTGTTCTACGCTTAGCATTCATATTCATAGGGCGTGGTATGTTTCATCCTGGCCCTTTCAGATGAGAGTGACCCAGCAGTGAGTGACATAGCTCTGCTTCGGAACGACAGTTAACAAGCGTTCGGCTGCTCAGGAAATTTTCGAAGAAAGAGCGTGGTGACGGCAGCCACCGTATCAATGCGTTCGTCTCGAATGTGTTCGTTAGCAACATAGAGACGGTCGGCTGTAGCGTAGATGCAGAAAGAAGGGCAATGTTGATGTTGCAGCATTTTTGTGTTATGATCAAATCTTTATCAAGATTTGGGAAAAGGAAGAATTACCGTAGGAATGGATGGAAGGTATCGTGTGTCCCAACTACAAAAAGGGCGACAACTTGGATTTCGGGAACTACCGCGCGATCACACTACTGAGCGCTGTCTACAAGATACTCTCTCAAATTTTATGCCGCCATCTATCACCGATTGCAAAAGAGTTCGTGGGCCAATATCAGGCTGGACTCATGGGTGAACGCGCTACAACGGATCAGATCAGGTGTCCGTCATCCGCCAGGTGTTGCAGAAATGCCGCGAATACAACGTGCTCACACATCACTTGTTCATCGATTTTAAATCGGCGTATGATTCAATCGATCGAGAATAGCTATGGCAGATTATGCACGAATACGGATTCCTGGATAAACTGATACGATTGATCAAGGCAACGATGGATCGAGTGTTGCGCGTAGTTCGAGTATCAGGGACACTCTTGAGTCCCTTCAAACCTCGCAGAGGATTACGGCAAGGTGATGGACTTTCGTGCTTGCTGTTCAACATTGCTTTAGATGGTGTAATTAGAAGAGCCGAAATAAACACGAGTGAAACGATTTTCACGAAGTCCGTTCAGCTGCTTGGTTTCGCCGATGATATTGATATTATTGCTTGTAAATTTGAGACGATGGCGGAAACGTACATCCGACTAAAGAGTGAAGCCAGGCGAATCGGATTAGTCGTTAATGTGTCGAAGACAAAGTACATAATAGCAAAGGGCTCCAGGGAGGAATCTCCGAGCCCGCCACCCCGAATTTTTATCGACGGTGATGAAATCGAGGCGGTTGAAGAATTCGTGTACTTCAGCTCACTGGTGAGCACCGACAATGACACCAGTAGAAAAATTCAGAGACGCATTGTGGCAGGAAGTCGAGCTTACTTTGGACTCCGTCAGAACGCTGACGGTAGTTCTCTATGGGCACGAAACATGAACTCTACGTGCTGTGGACCAACATGTTTCTGGAGACGGAAGGAGGGACTTGGAGAAGGCGAATGAACCACGAGCCGCATTAGCTGCTTAGAAAACCAAACATCGTACACACCGCAAAAATTGGAAGGCTACGGTAAGCGGGTCACGTCCTCAGGATGCCGGAAAGCAACCCGATTTAAATGGTTTTCAACAGCCATCCGACCGGTACAAGAAGACGTGGACAAGGATCGGTATATTCGCCTCACCCCATTCATATTCACTCCTCTTTGCTGAAGCGAATCGAGAAAGATGCAGCAAACGGATCGTCGTGATCAAACACGCAACCCCATCACCAGTGGGAAGCGATGAGCCATCTGCTTGACATGAATATTCGTTGCCATTCGTCGCAGTTTGGATCGCAAGCGAATGAATGAATGGCGAAAGGTGAAGAATACTGGTGAGCGATCGAAGCGGCTATTATCATAAGTAGAAGAGAATTTCTGCATGTAATGCATACATTTTTACTGTATTGTCGCTGAAATGCTAGATTAGCAAAGAAAATAATTCGAAAACATCAATAATTCGTATGCACAATATCAATCGCATCACTCACGAATCGCATTCGCTTGCGATGCGAATATGGACGAATGAATAATTTGCAAGTGTGGCTTCCCACCGTTCGCCAGAGTTTGCTGTCGTCGCTGACAAGCACACACACGATCTCAAGCAACAACCGTTCGCTGCTGACTGTCTTCGAATGGGGAAGAAGATGAAAAGTGGAAATCAGGAACCCTGGACGTGGAAAACCGCGAGCTAGGTGGGTCGATAGAAGGACGATTTGCGGACCCCTCGCAGAGTGCGGAACTAGAGACGCACAGCCATGGACCGAGTCGAATGGAGACGACTCCTACGTACAGCAGAGGACACTCCCTTAGGTCAGCTCCAGAGGCACGTTCTCCTCCATTTGGGAAATTTGTGCCACTCAGGCCTTAGTCTGACCAGTAAGTCAGGTAAATATAATCCAAAATTGAAAAATATATGTCGACACTGGGTTTCGGAATGGTAGATCTTATTCCGCAACACAACACGAAAAAGTGAACTTTTCACATTACGAACTCCATTAACGTTCAAACATATTTTAAACATCCTCAACCATTCATCCATCAATACGGACGGGTTACTTGACACATTCATACAAAAAAATCCAAATATTGTACTGTAAATGTAGCTTCATTCGGGTTCTGCAGTGTGAACCAAACACCCCTAGAACACCGATGCAATGTGGGTTGCACAATCTAAGTCGGTAAAAATTGAAAAATTACCTGACACCTCAGTTGTGTGGGGTATTCAAGCTAGTTTTGCGGTGACATTCCCCCGGCTACTTTTGGAGCCTTCAAAACAACTGAACATCTTGTTGACGGTGCACTCAGAGCTGCCACTCTTATATGGAGGCGCTTAAGATTGGCAACCACCCCAAACCCGAGGAGAATCAGATCCCTGCAGCTGTAAGACAAACACATACGGTCAGGTTCCAAGTCACGTAATGCCATTCCGGCGATGACTCCAGTCAGCATCGGGGAATGAGTTCACACAGTTGAAAAAACTAAAAACGCACTTACTCTAGCCCCCATTCACCCCATACCCCGCTTGATGAAGACAAAAGTTTCGGAATGAGGGGGGAACAAGTGCCAAGATGATAATCAAACTGGAGAGCTGATGGTTGGTGTTAATTGAAATAAGATGTAATCGTCGTCGCCTTCGTTTCTTCTTCTTTGTTGCACTTCGGTTTGTCAGTTCACAATGTAAAACGGTGGGACTCGAATTGCCAGACTCAGAAACTTCACCTCGCTCTCGATATCGGAAGATGAGAAGTGGATGATAGGTATCTCGACAAGTTGCTAATGATCCTGTTGATGTTATGAAATGGATGCTTTGGTTTCCTAGTGCCTTCCGTGCAAGCCAGGGCCAGGCAGGCGGTCCGGCTTAATTTGCATATCAGTGATTTGTTTTACATTCTGGGAGTACGTTATTGGAGCGCTTATGACTGTCCGAGTAGGTGACCTCCGGGATGCAACATGCTCGAAGTAAAAGTACTCACCAAACTAAAGGAAGGGCGTATTCCTGAAAAATAAAATGAAACGAGTTTCAGTTAATAAATGAATTATGACCAAGATTATGACGAATAGGTCCTACAGAGTTTCATGAATTCATAAAATGACAAGGTATAATAAAATAAAACTTATTCTACGATTTAAACGGCTACGCAGTCTTGTAATTTGGGAAAACGAGGTTTATTATTTGCCCGACGTTTCGACACTGGGGTTTTGTGTCATCTTCAACCCCAGTGTCGAAACGTCGGGCAAATAATAAACCTCGTTTTCCCAAATTACAAGACTGCGTAGCCGTTTAAATCGTAGATTAAAACCCTCAGTCGATCCTCCAGAAGATAAAATAAAACAATATAGGTAGAATGAAAAAAAAAATAAGAACATCAATAAAGTAAAATTGACGGAAAAGTGGATCAAAAGCTTTCTATGTCGTTTGTTTCCCTATAGATGTGACTCAAAACACACACATAAAAAAGCAAAACAGTTGAAAACATATAAGTATTCCCTTTCCTCAATCATTCCTAAACCCTACACAAGAACACGTGTAATTGCAACTCTTGCAACCACCAACTGTATCAGTACAACTCGAGCTTCCGAAGATCTCCCAGAATTTCCGCCAAATCTCCAAACAATTTCTCAACCGAATAAGGTATTTAAGTCATGTTTTCCAATTATGAAATTTTATAACGACTCCATTGTCGTCGTCCGGGTTCTCCAAACCCACTTGATAGATATTACCCACCAAAAGCATCATCTTCCTAGTGTCTCCCTCCTCCTCTCATCCCCTTCATCAGTGCACCTGATGCTCCAGCCCATTATTGTACGAGGGAACAAAACCGATTCCGGGCAAAGTGTGGCAACTGAACTTTTTTGGTCCGCTCGGTGCAAGTTCTAATTCCAATTTATTTCTGCTCCTCCGCGCTGTACCCTTTTTCTCACCAACTCAAGCAATATGCGTTGCACCGTACCGCACCACACCGACCGGCAGCGTCGTCGTCGTCAGTGGAGTTGGAAAATTTTCCGCATCTGCAGCATCACTTTCATTGAATAGTTTATGGTACGTGCGAAAAGAGCAAACTCCTTACCGTCTGTCGCTGAAGAATGAGCCGATCCTCTTTTGAAAACGCCCGGGCGACATCGTCGTCGACTTTGGTTCCAATCTTGAGATGCTTCCACGTGGCGGCGACCGCCCTGGCACGACAGCCAGGGAGGACACACATTCTTCCTGGTTCATTCTCATCATCATCGGCATCATCTTTTCCTGACTAGGCTCAGTGTACCAGTTATGGCTATAGTACCTCAAATTCGCCATAGTTGATTTTCAACCTTTAAAGGTACAAATCAACAAGAAAAAAATCGTGAACAACAGATCACGATCACAAAAGATGAATGCAATCATCCAAACTTCACAATTTGCCCAAATTATGGTAGAAATAAATCATTTTCCTTAACTTTTCGGCCTCCTTGAACCCTATTTCGCCATAGTGTACCAGTTATGGCAACTCCCATAAGGAATGCATGTAAATAGTGCGAAGTGGAACCTAAATTAACAAATGTGTCCGTCCATAACTGGTACAGGGTTCCTATCATTGGCACACGCCGTAATAAATACTTAAAGTAGTTTTGGCTCCGTTTTTATATTTTTCCTGTAAAGTATTGAAACAAATCAATCATTTGACTCATTGTTTACATTCGTCGGTCTTCTTCTTATTTTTGTAGAAATAGTTTTTCTTAGGTAGTGCGATAACTGGTACAGGCACCCTAATGCACGTCTGGTTCGTTAAATTCAAACTAGGTAGGTATGTACACAAATGCGGCACCCCCTTTGAAGGAGGGACGGACGGTAGCCAAGAACGTCATCAGCATCGAGATGAGTTGATGAGTCTGATGTATGAAGCATCCTGGGAGCAGGAAATGCCACCAATAAGCTTCAGATAAGGAAAGTCCTTCTAGAGTTTTCTCACCACAAAGCACGATTATGATTATGCGAACAATATATAAATCACTAAGGCAAAACGATATCTACATAGATGCAGTTGGGCGATTTTATGAGCAATTTGCGTAGCATAAGGACATTGCTGTTGCTTATGGATGTCTGAAAATAAATAGCCTTCTATTACACGTATTCCTATATCATTGTAACTAGTTCATGGAAGTAGTTATAGGAATCTCACAATGTTTAAGCGGATTTCGCAGTCATTAAATGGGTTGCAAAATGGTAAGCCAACAACCAGGAAGGAGCGTCTAACATAACTCTTGTCATTACAAGTTCGTATGAGGTAGCCCCACCGGTCGTCCAAGTGCAGCGTTCCTTAAAATGAGCGATTCCAAGCAACAGCATCAAAATTAAGGAAATTTTTTAATTCATGATTTTCTATTGAACTGAAACAGTTTTTAAGTTCCATCTAAATCGTCATTTTCCGATATCAAATTTTTTTTTTGAATCACGACTAACTTTTCAAAAGGGTGTATGTGAAAATGGTTCAAAAATATTCAAAAATCTGCACAGCCAAAATGGTTCGTTCGATTGCAATAAATTTTTCAGCAAAGTTAGATAACTAAATGGTGATTCCTAAGAAAATATACACTGTGAAAAAACATCTTTTTTAACATTAAAAAATATCATTTTTGTCACAAAAACTCAAATATCTCTAAACCCTATATTTTTACCAACGTAATTTTTTTAGGGAAGACGGTCCATTGTATTAGCAATCTACCATAAAAATTTGGTGATGGTAAACTAATAAACAAAAAAGTTATAACATTTCAAACATTTCACAATTTTCACATTTGGTAAATATTTTTTTCTGTGTAAATTATTTCGATCAGAAATCGCAGTTACATGCAGATTTTATTGTTCAGCAAAGTTAGATAACTAAATGGTGATTCCTAAGAAAATGTACACTGTGAAAAAAAAATCTTTTTTAACATTAAAAAATATCATTTTTGTCACAAAAACTCAAATATCTCAAAACCCTATCTTTTTACCAATGTAATTTTTTAGGGAAAACGGTCCATTGTATTAGCAATCTACCATAAAAATTTGGTGATGATAAACTAATAAACAAAAAAGTTATGACAATTCAAACATTCCACAATTTTCACATTTAGTAATAATTTTTTTTAGTGTAAATTATTTCGGCCGGAAAGCGCAGTTTGATGCTGATTTTATTGTTAAGGACACACATCTTGAAATCCCGCTTCATCAGTGCATCAGAACTTCAGACGCACAAATCTCAAGAAGCAAGCTTCAAACAACAGATCGTTTTATTATTCTGTTCTTGCTCACTCGTAATAAGCTTAAAATGAGATGCTAAAGCGTGTTGGTTTTGTTTACGAAGAGATTTGTGCCCTCGAAATCGTGAGTAGGTGCCAAAGTCAGCCATTGTGACGGCCATTTTGGGATTCCAACAAGTCTGTCCTTAATGGCCTTGCGTGAGTAAAACAATCTGTTTTTATTATGTATTATGTATATTATATGTACAGTACTGTTCCGATTTTATCACGCCCTCCGCGCATTAGTCGTTTATTGATTAATTTGCTGTTACATTTGAGGACAAGTGTTTTCCCTCTTCTTCAAGATGAATGTTGAAAGCGTGTTTTGCAACGTTAAAAATATTGAAATGGGTATAAATGTTGAAGTATATTTCAAAGCATTTTTAAAAAGAGGCGTGATTAAATTGTTTAAACAGATGTCGCTGATGGTACGGTGGCATGACTCTCTGCACTTAGCACTTCTGGCAATTTCTCAGTTGTTGTCGTTTTCGAACTTCCTGCGCCCTGCTTTACCGATGATATACAGATGGCTCGTTTGTCAAAGTCTAGACGGCAGGACGTGCAAATGCGTAAATTTGTATTCAATTTGGGCATAACCAGTCTCTTTCAGTTTATCTATGAGATTTCGTAACTCTTTTGAACATTTTTTTTCACAAGCGGTCTACAAGAGAGCGTTGAGTTGAAGACCTTTGAGAAAGCGACTGTTCATGTTGTTCGTTACATTATAATAAACAAAATCACTTATTAGTTTTAACTGACTAGTTTGGTGTTGTTTGCTTGGACGAAGAAAAAATTTACTATAAAATTTTTAATATCCATAGCGGTAGTATTTTTTTGCTTTTTCGTGAGCATTTTCATGGTATGTATTATACAGACAAACAAACGTAAAACTGACGAAATTTTCATTGACCACGCCTTTAACGATCATTTTGAATCTTGGTTGTGGCTTTCATAACCAGAAGAGTGCCCATCGTTTTTCTTTGCGTTTGACGTTTCACACTAGCGCCTTCTGATGACGATATTGCACAACGCAGTGTTTCGTGAAACATTTCCACCAGGTGGTGGTAGTGGATTTTCACGAAAATTGTTCTAGGCGTTTTGTCTGTTTGTCTGTGGTATGTACCTCTCATGCATTTGTTGTTGTTGAAGTTACTCGCATTTTTCCGATCATAAAGTCTGTTCTCTAAGAGGTATTTTTTTGCAGATCAACTAGACGTATACGCGTATATATAAAACTTTTATTATGCAGCTTTCGTCTCCAAAATAAGTTTAATTCCATTTTTCTTATGATCAACAGCTTTTCAACACTATCAAGGGATTTTTTCACCAGTCACGTACAATAAAAAGTATGACAATCTCAATATTTTTGATCACAACACTGGATCGCGTGTAAGGTTCAAATAGATACTATAGTAATTATAAATAATCAAACAAAAATATCATGAAAACAACTTGTTTAATTCATGCGGTAGCCTTTACAATAAAATCAGCATCAAAATATAGTTCTCGAAATAATTTACACAGAAAAAAAATTTTTTTTTTTGTTACTAAATGTAAAAATTGTGAAATGTTTGAAATGTCATAACTTTTTTGTTTATCAGTTTACCATCACCAAAATTTTATGGTAGATAGCTGATATAATGGGCCATTTTCCCTAAAAAATTGACGTTGGTAAAAAGATAGGGTTCTGAGATATTTGAGTTTTTGTGACAAAGATCATATTTTTTTATAGTAAAAAAAGAAATTTTTTACAGTGTATATTTTCTTAGGAATCATCATTTAGTTATCTAACTTTGCTGAAAAATTCATAACAATCGAACAATCCGTTTTTGCTGTACAGCTTTTAGAATATTTTTGAACTATTTTCGCATACACCCTTTTGAAAAGTTAGTCGTGAGTGAATATGAAGGTTTGATATCGAAAAATAGCGATTTAGATGAAATTGAAAAACTGTGCAAAGTTTCAGATATTTTTGAAATGGTCGCTCAGGATCGACTGACATGACTCCGTGGAATTCCTCAAATGCTTAACACGATGGCGCTCCAGTAAGACCAGAGTGTTGACGTGTTGATGTAGGTAAGCCTAATATGCGCCCGAAAGAATCCTAATCAGTAACATTTGAGAAAACACAACTTGAAATAATCGGTAATATGGACGATGTAAGGACTACGATTGGAAACTCAGGGTAGATACTATACCTATCTCATCACATTCCAAAAGTTGAGTCAATTGGTTCAAATTTGACGTAGTTATAGTGGAAAACAGACGAATATAGAAGCCACCGCCCAAGTGGCGCGATTCCCTATATTGGTTTTACAGATAACGTGGCGCTGTAGGAGCTTTATTGCACTTGAGCTGATCAGAAGAAGTAGATAAGCGGGCATCGAGAGACTACCCAAGTAACCACAAGCATTATATCATTGCACGAATTAGACTGAATATCAACCTTTGCAATGCGAAATGCAGTAATTCCACATTTGTCATGCAATAATCCTTTATATTGGCATTATCAATGTAATAATGCATTGCATTTTTCTTTACATTAGGGTTTATTAAAAGGTTATATAAGATAACTCAATAATTCAACACTGCAAAAACTGAATTAATGCAATGTACAAACTAGCAAAGTTTGCTCTAACAGTACAATTATAAAAGCTTGACTCTAATGGTAAACAAATGAAATCAAGAAGATTGAACAACTTTACGGTCAACTCTAGCGGTCTTCAACATTTCTGGTTCAACTCCCGACCAACTTAATCTCCGTTTGAGCCACCGATCGACGAAAGCAAAACCTTTTTAGAGATGACTTTTTCTCTTTTCTGTAGGCTGCTATCACATGCCAATAATGATGGAAATCACAATTAGCATATGAGCAGTGTGCGAAGCGTGTTTAAACGAGGACTTGTTTTCTTATGTTGATTAAATATCTTCTAAAATGCATTATGTATTTATCAGTAGGGGTACTAACGAAACAGATTAAATTGCTACGTAAGCCATGATTTTCGGCTTATTTGAAATGTTTCACGATTTTGCGAATCAAAGATTGCCTTGGTGATCGCGACGTTTAATCAGTTGAGTATCTGTACGCACAAATCTCTTTACGAGATTGAGAAAAGTTGGCTGTGCGTACATGAAAAATCCTTGAGCTTGAGACTCGCGATGTTGGTGCACATCACATTAGCATTGGGAGTCTCAATGAGACATCTCAATGAGACAGGCTCCAGGAGGCTCTAGGTACAGCTTTTTATTACCCGACACCGACTTGATACACTCTCAATAACTTCACTAGGATTACATTTACAAATAATGTTCATCTGGGATTGGGTTGACGTATTCCAGGAGTGGAGGGAATTCTGGTTTAAAGTATTCTGGGGCAGATGAAAAGCAGTCGGTGGTTGTTTTACGACGGGAAACGTGGTACCTAAGAGGAACAATCCTGGAACGAGCGTACTTCCTAGTGATTATTATATTATATGGTTATATGTCCAATGTTCTTAATGTTTTGAGAAACTGCATAAGAGTGCTGTTGATACTCGTTTGGTCAGTTCGTGTGCTTGCGATTGGTGATTATTTGGACGTGTTTTGATTGACTAATGGAGAGGAATGAACGGAAATGGTCCTAACGTTCATCAATTCGTAGATTGTAATCGGCGGGATTTGTAAATTATTGGGGCAATATGATCCCCACAAGCAAGTTGAACGTGTGCACCCAGTGCGCCGGAGTTGTGTACCTTACATAGTTTCTACAGAAGGTGAGCTATTATGTAGGCTTTGGTTAGGGATATTGCCACCTCAATCGATGCAACCAAATCCTATATTCATTGAATCACCAATTCACCCAAGTTTGCGAGCCGTCTGCGAAAGGGTGAAGAGGTACCGAACCGCTTCGATAATCCCCGAAGAAACGTCATAATCCAAACCACCACCGCCATTACCGCTCGTGGATAAATGTATTGAATCCCTAGATAATTGTCGATCTCGCTATTTCTGCCTTAATTCTGGGATGGGATTAGGTTCACAGGATCTCATCTGGGCCTCTTAAATAATTCCTCTGCAATTCGTTTCAACTGACAAATATCTCAATGAGACGAGTCTCACGAGACGTCTCATTGAGGCACGTACACACAATTTTTTATGAGCATGCTATGATCTCAAATCTCGCAAATTTTCTTGAGACGCATTTCAAACCAGCGCATGGCACACTGTCTCATTCATGTATACATGAGATTTCAGACACTCTGATCAGTTCAATCAGTTTACGCTATTTAGTGAATCCCCCTAGTAATTTATCAGAATGTGATAAATTACTGTATTCTATTACATATGATATAGTGGTTTTGCCCTCTACTGCAATGACTGAGACAGAAGAACTTTTAGTTAATGTAATATCTGTTGTTATCACTGCAGCAGAAACGGTCCAAGGCGCCAGCGCGTATGGAACTCATCTAGCGGTCTTCACAAGGTCTTCAACACTTCTAGTTCGACTCCCGACCTGGTAACAAAAAAAAATGGTTAAAACATTCATGTGTGGGGGCATTAGTACCATCGATAACGAAACGGTGCTAAAAACTCGGCTAAAAATAGATTTTTGTTTTGGTTTTTCGTGTTGCACGTATCAAGCATGTCCAAATACAAATGTACAGCACATGCATTTATGTTACTTTAGCAATGGCTGTCAGCGTGCTGCAATATGTGGCACTAATTTGATTTTAGTGGGGCCCTTTTCGACTTTAATATTGCTTCAATGAGGTGTTTAAAGTAATGCAGCATTATATTCCCAATTTTAATTATCAATATATAGCAAAATTGATGCACTTATATACGGCTTCGTGGTTACTTGGGTACCTTCTACCAAAGCTGTGGCGTCAATGAACTGCGACAAGGACAATGGACAAGGCGACACTAGCCAGAAGATTGCGCTTACTGCCGTACACTACAGAGCTGGACATCATCCGGAACAGTATCACAATAACTGTGGAGGCTCTATTGCAGGCATAATCAACATGGCAACCGAAGGTTAGCTTATCGTCGACCATCACCCCCAAGTGTTTGACGGAGCGCTTAGAAGTGATAGTGCAATTGCCTACACTGAACACCGCTTGCTGCTCCGACTTCCGGTTGTTCACAGCCGCAGCCACCACTTCAGATTGTGGTGAACCGATACCAGTTTCCAGGACCCTATCCACTTCCCACAACTGCGATCTAGTGGGCAGCAGTCAATTCCACTTATTCGATCGATTCCCTGTAGACCTCCAGCGTAATGTCGTCAGCGAAGTTGACGATTGTCATTCCCACCGGGAATTTTAACCTCAATATTCATCGTCGTACAAGACATTCCATAACACCGTACCCAGGGACTTTGCGGGACTCCTGAGGTTATGTGAGAGCACTTCCGACCCACCTGATAAAAGCGCTAATGTGCGTTTTTTACATCCAGATTCACTACTGCACAGTAGCGAATCCCCCCCCCCCCCTCCTCTTACGCTGGAGCGCTATCTCGGCGGTCTTTGAAGCCGACAAGATAGCGCCTACGGTCAACCTCCCTTTCCAGAAGCTGAACTGGTGGTTCGAGAGACCATTTATAGCCTCGGTGTGACTCAATAGTCTATTGAGGATGATCTTCTCGAGCACCTTCCCCGCCGTGTCGATCCGCCGACGGGTCTCCAAGTGGTTTCCTCACCTTTGGCAATAGTACCAGGATGTGCTGCTTCCAAACCTCTGGGAAGACTCCCTCGTCCAAGCATTTCTGCATAGCAGATCTGAACGTTCCAGAGGCCTCTGTAATAGCTACTTTTAAGGCCAGATTCAGAACTTCGCCCGGATCTCTCCTCATCGCCAGCTCCAGTCCCAGCTAAAGAAAATCAAGGACTAGTATCATGACCCGAAAAGTGTCCTTCGGTGATCCCCTCCAACATCTCTGGAACTGCTCGCTAGGATTCATTACACCTCTTGTCTTGGCCATTACGTACTTGCAGATATTACCCCACAGATTCATATCGGCACTCTGGTGGAGACCCTCAAAGCAGTCCTTTTTGCTTGTCCTTATCTCAATCTTCGACGGGACATGGGCTGTGGCGAACATCCCCCGCCGTTCGTTTCGCTTCTCCTCAGTCCGGGGAAAATAGTTCGGCACCGGCTGAGGAACAAACACAACCTCGACGCTGTGGCTGTACACTGTACACACTTTGCGGCGAAAGAAAGACTGCGCCGAACGAGAAGAAACCCGCTACCTGGTGAATTTCAACAAGAAACCACTAATTTGACCAAGCTCCGGGGCAGAGCTGCGAGATATCAGTCATGTCAGTTGACTACCGATTTTGCACCACCGCACAGTGGTTCCAGCCCCATATGAGGGCGGCCATAAATATGATTTTATCGAGTTTTATGATGAAACCGCTAAATTTGATGCATATTTGCATTCCAAATGCGTTTTTGTATTGTTTATTAAAAATGGGCTCAATCGAATTTTTGGCCTTACGGAGCCGAAATTCATTATATTGCCGTTTTAGTTACCAACTGATTTGGATAAACTAGTATTAGTTTAGGCGGTCCACGGTAGTCAAAACTGCTCAAGAATAGTGAAACACACATTATGTAATGGATACAGAGAGTGAAAGTTGGAAAAAAGTGTTTCGTGCAATGCAATGCAAGAGGTATTTGTTAGTTTTTGAGTAAATTGAAAGTACGACACTTAAGTGACTACCACCAATCTGGTCGCAAACGGTCGCAGCTAAATTCGCCAGTAAATCATTGTTTAAGATTATAGGGAAGTTTTATAGAAGAACGTCCGAAGGGGTCGGAAAGGGAAACATTTTTTTCGGCTTGTTGAAAATTTTCAGTTTTTTTATACTTTGTGGAAAAAGCATCTAATTCAGTCACACTTATTGAAACAAAATGATAAAGAATGGCATCTAAATTTGTGATAAACATCGATTTCAACTATGTAAGAATCGAATAAAATCATCCAAATACATGTCGAATGGATGAGACTTTTTAATAGAGTGATAAATGCATAGGACTGAAATTAGAAAAATTCAAATAAAATATCAACTCAAGAGCATCTACTTCAATGACATCTGCGGAAAAGTTTCAGCATACATTTGATAAAAGTAATGATTTTCCCTAGCTATCAAAGCATTAAACTTGGTGTTTCCGCAATAATATCACAGTTTCATTGAGGTCAAATTTTTGGATTAATGACCTATGAGGAACCACTGTGCATCGTCACTATCACTGAAGGCCGATCAATATCGAAACGATAGTGACCGGCAACGGCTTGATACTGACTCGCACTCCAGAGCACTATCATAGCAACTGAACTGATATTTTGGCGATTGTAGTCAAAACTCAAAATGTTTAACCCTCAAGAGGATACCTTAAATGAAGGTCCGTTTTGGGAACCTGGGGTCCATTGGACCCCAACATATATTCTCGCGTATCTCATGATCCTTACTTTTTGAAAGGATGATGTTTTCAGCAAAGATGTTAGGAAAGTCAAGGCCTATCTAGTGATGAACAATTTAGTTCAGAAAGTTTCCGCTAGGTGGTGCTAAAGAGCATTGAAAAATGCCCCCGCTTTACAGGATATAACGTACCTAAACAAGCGGACAAAGACAAGACGTACCGAAACAATAGGGTAAATCGCACTGCTGTAGACGAGTTGACATATATGTCCAGCGGGTCAAAAGGGGTCATTCAAATATTACGTAACGCAAAGGAGTGGGAGGTGGTCTAGCGCTGTGTTACGTTTCATTCAAAATTTTCCTTACAAAAGTTGTTGCATTGGAAGTTGTTGCAGAAGGGAGGAGCCCTTAAGTTGTCAAATTTTTCGTTTCGTAATATCTGAATAAACCCAAGAGGAATCAGAGACAAACAGACGTAACACTATTAAAATTTAAATCTCATATATCTCAGGATCCTGATTACTTATATAGTTGATGTCTTCGGCAAAGTTGTTTGGTTGGTCAAGAACTTATAGATTATGGACCGTTTGATTCGATATTCCACCACTAGGCAGTGCTAGATAGCATGCAAATTTTTCATCTCATAATATCTCAGGATCCTGATTTCTTAGAAAAAATGGTGTCTTAGTTGTTGGGTAGGTCAAAAATGTTCAGTTGATGAGTCATTTGATACGAACTCTCCTATTGGGAGACGCTGGTGCGGGATGCTTATTATTTATAGAGATGGTGTCTACAGCTGTTATTTGGCAGGACATGGACCTACCGAATATAGACACTATAGAATCTACAGACTTGGGGAGAAATAGTTGAATTACGCAATTTTTGAGTGTTTTATAGTGAATTTAGTGTGTACTAATAGAAAATGACGTCACACAACCCACAGTCGTTATCGTTCCGTAAATCTCGTTTGGCTTAACGAATTGATAGATCGCTTGGTTAGGGGCCATCCATAAATGGCGTAGCATTTTTTTGACGATTTTCGACACCCCCCTTCTCCCCCTATTTTCCCATACCTAATACATGGCTCGTAGCATAATCAGAGACTCTCCCCACCACCCTAAAATGCCACTTCATCTATGGACGGCCCCTTACAGTTGTCTGCACCTTGGAAAGCATATGGAATCTATAGTGTCTATATTACAGATTATGGGATATATACAATTATACTTTGATCATAATCTACACAATTTTCCACAGCACAGAGATCAGACATCCAAGCTCAGTTTCAAAACTGTGTAAGGAATTAAACGATCATTTGAAATGGCAACACAAGTGGCAACATCGTGGTGGCGCTGCTATCCCAATGTTCCCACGCTGATGTCGGTGGTGAATATAAAACTTATGTAGATATGCGTACACACCACTAATTGTAGCAACTTGCCGCATAGGTGACACTAGTGTTGTCAACGCTAAAAAAATTGAATCCTTGCACAGCTTTCGAGACAATTTTCTGGATGTCTGTTCTCTGTGATACAAAATATATTTTCATGAAAAATCGAATAAAATGGAATGTAAATTTCAACGTTTCCTACCCGTAACCGGGAGGAACTCCTGGAGGAATCCCGTGAGAAGTTCCTGGAGGAATCCTGGAAAAAAATCCTAGGGGAATCTCGAGAGCAACTGCTAGAGGAATCCCGGGAGAAATTTCTGGAGAATTCCGGGAGAAATTCCTGAAAGAATCTTGAGAGGAATTCCTGGAGGAATGCCAGGAAGAATTCTTGGAGGAATCCCGGGAGAAATTCGTTGAGAAATACCGGTAAGAACTCCTGAAGCAACCCCCGGAGGAATTCCTGAAGAAATCCCAGGAGGAATTTCAAGTGGATTTCCTACAAACTCATGCAGGAAACCCGGGAGGAAATTCTGGAGAAAACCCGGGAGCAATTCGGAGACAAATTCCTGAAGAAATTCTGGGAGGATTTCGTGGAGGAATCTCGGAAAGCATTTGTGGAAGAATCCTTTTACGAATTCCTAGTTGAATCCCTGGTGGAATTCCTGATGTAGTTTTGGGAGTCATTTCCGGAGGGCTTTTGAGTGGATTTCCCAGATGGAATCGTAGAGGAACCTCGGGAAGAATTACTGAAAGAATCCCTGTATTAATTTGTGGAAGAATCCTGGTAGGAGTTCCTTCAGAAATTTTGGGTGGAATTCCTGGAGGTATCCGGGTGAGTCAATTCTGAAGTAAATTATCCACCAAATTGGAAGTATTGGTATTGTGAACAGAATGTAATTATATTGTGTTATTCTCAAGATATTCACTTCAAAAGAAGCGTACTTATTTGAGGACGCTTGCCACTCGGTAATCTAGGATGCTGGGCATATACGAACTAATTAGCGCCATTTTGCAGAAAAACTTTAAAATAATTTTCATTACCAAATAATCCTTGATGTATTGAACACTTTTGCCGAAGACACAAACTTTCTATACATCCCGAATCTCAAGATATTCAAAAGAAAATCGCGTTAAGTACTGTTCCTTTGAATTCCACTAAGAATTTGCATCCTTTGACAGATACGTATTTCGACCTCAACTGAAAGGTCGTCTTCAGTGTCTTGTACTTGACTCGACTACAAGACACTGAAGACGACCTTTCAGTTGAGGTCGAAATACGTATCTGACAAAGGATGCAAATTCTTAGTGGAATTCAAAGGAACAGTACTTAACGCGATTTTCTTTTACTTACAGATATTCCCCTAACAAGCCCAGGTTAATCATCATCAAGATATTCAAGCTAAATTTAACTTTCAATCCATAATTTGAATAAACAATAGCGCCACCTACTGGGCTAATTCCAATTCAATTTATTCATCACGAGATTGCCCTTGGTCTATTGAACAATTTTGTCGAAGACAGCATTATTCTAGGAAGTGACGATCACAAGATATAATCATTCGTGTCGTGGGGTCCAATGGACCCCAGGGGACCAAAATCGCCCGGTTCAACTTTGACATAAAAAATAATCTATAGTACGCCATGAAATATTTGTTATTTTTGCACAAATAACTCATCGTGGTGTAGTTTGAAGGTACTGTGAAAACGGGACCGATGTGTCAATCTAAACTTTTTTGCGACCACTTCAAAGTGGCTCTGGGGTCCAATGGACCCCAGGTATCCATTAGAGGGTTAATAACCAACATACAAAACTTGTTATTCTGTGCCACATATTCAAATTTCATCACTTTAGGTGTTTATTTTGATTATTTAACGAATTTTAAAGATGGCCTATCAGTGATATCTACCCGCCATCGCAATCAGTCCAGTTGTGATTGGAAAAGAAAAGTGACGGTGACCCGGTGACTCAACAGAGCACACGCTGACTTGGATCGCAGTCAGCCTATCAAAATCGGCGGTTTGCCTACCATTGATAGTGACAGAGAGCAACTCTGCTCCGGGGGATCAAGGAGATTGGCCACATCATCGTTCGATGGGATTCCTATCGCAACAAATGTTCCGACGTAACACAGTGCACCAACTGCCTGTACCATAGTACCTAAAAGCACGCGCAACAACAGATACTTGCCCATCAAAAGACGTCCAAGCGAAACCTTCAGCAAACTGCATCGGTACCCACCCGGCGACCAATCGTAGTTGCCCGAAAAGCCCCGAATATCAGCGGATTCGGCAACAATTCTCCACAAAGAATTACCCGGGCCAGGCCCCTGCTGCACGTGCAATAATTCGGTAAATTTTCCAGCACTGTCAAACAGCTCGGTAACCGACGAAGCTTCGAGGTTCGTGGGACCACGGATCACAAAATACCCTGAGACAACCGAGAGGCACATCAACTCCCACATCAGAGCCGGAGTGTATGCGAGCGCTCCGCAAAACGACCCATCATCCGAGGAAGCAATCGAAACAGAAGCGCTCTATAGTTCAGCCGTACTGTTCCACGGTAAACTATTGCGGTGCAAAACGAAGTCGGAACGAGAATTAGATCCGCTATAACATCCTCCCCCATCAAAGGACCAACGCAATGGCACGACGAAGCCAGTTGTAGAGGACGTACGAAAACTCACCTCCAATCGGTCCAGCTTCATGGTGGCAGGAGATCTCAACGCCCGTCACAGTCTTCAGCGAAATCAGAGGAGCAACAGGAATGGCAAAATTCTTGCTGGCCATCTAGAATCCGGTACATGTAGTGTCCATTTCGCGGATGATCCAGCCTACCTTTTCGGCACATCCTACCTCTTCCCTGGCCGGAAGAACATCAACCCTAGACCTGTTCCTGTCCGACCAGACACTGTTAAAACCAACCACCCTTCACGATCTGAGCTCGGGTCACTATCCGGTAGTATGCACACTACAAACCACGACGGAGATAGCCCTGCCAGCGATGAGACGAGATTTTCATCGAGTAGACTGGGTGGCATTCAGCCGCGTAGTCGACTACCGTCTCCCGGAAGAACCGACCCTGACCAACACAGAAGACATCGAACAACAACTGGGCGTATTCGAGGATGCCATCCACGCCGCCGGGGCTGCAAAACGGTGAGTCGATAAGGAGAGCGTCCAATATAGCTCTGGTCCTCACAAGTTCCTACCTCATGCTTCCACGGGTCAAGCGATGACAAAGACCGCCAGTTAAGAGTTGTGTGCTTAGCTGGTAGTGCAGCCTGGGCACTGTTGTCCTTCTGACTTCAGCTAGATTGAGGAGGTACGATCCGAGTGTCTGTTCACCAAGGAGGTGCGGCTCAAACAGCGTCTGTTCTGGCATCCAGCAGCTGAGTAAGAAACGCTGCACCACGCCCAGCTAGATCCAAGGTGGTAGCCCCATCAGCGTGGTCGTCCCAGTGTTGGTTGGGACGTTAAACAGAACTGGCACGATGGCCCTCCGGCGAGACAGGAGTGTTGGCGTAGGCCCAATAAGCCACCCGTAAAAATCCCCATTGCGAATAACATAGGAGAAAATACGACTCGATACAATCGGCAAAGACCCACGCGACGAAATAAGGACTACGATTGGAAACTTGGAACATGGAATTGCAAGTCACTAGGTTTCGCAGGATGTGACAGGATAATCTACGACGAACTACATCCCCGCAACTTCGACATCGTGGCGTTGCAGGAACTTTGTTGGACTGGACAGAAAGTGTGGAAAAGCGGGCATCGAGCGGCTACCTTCTACCAAAGCTGTGGCACCACCAATGAACTGGGAACAGGATTTATAGTGTTGGGCAAAATGCGACAACGTGTTATCGGGTGGCAGCCGATCAACGCAAGGATGTGCATGTTGAGAGTTAAGGGCCGTTTCTTCAACTACAGCATCATCAACGTCCACTGCCCACACGAAGGGAGACCCGATGACGAGAAAGAAGCGTTCTACGCGCAGTTAGAGCAAACATACGATGGTTGCTCGCCGCGTGACGTGAAAATCGTTGTCGGCGACATGAACGCGCAGGTAGGAAGGGAGGAATTGTACAGACCGGTAATCGGGCGAAACAGCCTGCACGCCGTATCGAATGATAACGGCCAGCGATGCGTAAACTTTGCAGCCTCCCGTGGTATGGTAGTCCGAAGCACCTTCTTCCCCCGCAAAGATATCCATAAAGCCACCTGGAGATCACCCGATCAACAAACAGAAAATCAAATCGACCACGTTCTAATCGACGGTAAATTCTTCTCGGATATAACCAACGTCCGCACATACCGCAGTGCGAATATAGATTCGGATCACTACTTAGTCGCTGTATGCATGCGCTCAAAACTTTCGACAGTTATCACCACGCGTCGAAGTCGAACGCCGCGGCTCAACATCGAGCAACTTCGTAACGGAGAAGTGGCTCAAGACTACGCGCAGCAGTTAGCAGTGGCCCTACCTACGGAAGAGCAGCTTGGCGCAGCTACACTTGAAGATGGCTGGAGGGACATCCGATCCGCCATAGGTAGTACCTCGGCTACAGCACTAGGCTTCGCGACTCCGAATCACAGAAACGACTGGTACGACGGCGAATGTGAACAGTTGAAAAACGAGAAGAATGCAGCATGGGCGAGAATGCTGCAACACCGTACGAGAGCGAATGAGGCACGTTACAAACAGGCGCGGAACAGGCAGAACTCAGTCTTCCGGATGAAGAAGCGCCAGCAGGAAGAACGAGATCGCGAAGCGATGGAAGAGCTGTACCGCGCTAAGGACACACGAAAGTTCTACGAGAAGCTGAACCGCTCGCGCAGAGGCTTTGTGCCACAAGCCGACATGTGCCGAGATAATCACGGGAATATTCTCACGAGCGAGCGTGAGGTGGTCGAGAGGTGGCGGCAGCATTACGATGAGCACCTCAATGGCGACGTTGCAAGTACCGAAGGTGGCGTGGTAACAGATCTAGGAGTATGTGCACAGGACGAAAGACTTCCGGCCCCTGACCTTCAAGAGATTGAGGAGGAGGTTGGCCGGTTGAAAAACAACAAAGCCGCTGGAGCAGATCAACTACCAAGCGAGCTTCTAAAATACGGTGGAGAAGCACTGGTGAGAGCACTACACTGGGTCATTACCAAGATTTGGGAGGAGGAAGTATTACCGGAGGAATGGATGGAAGGTATCGTGTGTCCCATCTACAAACAGGGCGACAAGTTGGATTGCGGGAACTATCGCGCGATCACACTACTGAGCGCTGCCTACAAGGTACTCTCCCAAATTTTATGCCGCCGTCTATCACCGATTGCAAGAGAGTTCGTGGGGCAATATCAGGCTGGATTCATGGGTGAACGCGCTACAACGGACCAGATGTTCGCCATCCGCCAGGTGTTGCAGAAATGCCGCGAATACAACGTACCCACACATCACTTGTTCATCGATTTCAAATCGGCGTATGATACAATCGATCGAGAACAGCTATGGCAGATTATGCACGAATACGGATTCCCGGATAAACTGATACGGTTGATCAAGGCGACGATGGATCGAGTGATGTGCGTAGTTCGAGTATCAGGGACACTCTCGAGTCCCTTCGAATCTCGCAGAGGGTTGCGGCAAGGTGATGGTCTTTCGTGCTTGCTGTTCAACATTGCTTTGGAGGGTGTAATAAGAAGAGCGGGGATAAACACGAGTGGGACGATTTTCACGAAGTCCGTTCAGCTGCTTGGTTTCGCCGATGATATTGATATTATTGCTCGTAAATTTGAGACGATGGCGGAAACGTACATCCGACTAAAGAGTGAAGCCAGGCGAATCGGATTAGTCATTAATGTGTCGAAGACAAAGTACATGATGGCAAAGGGCTCCAGGGAGGAATTACCGCGCCCGCCACCCCGAATTCATATCGACGGTGATGAAATCGAGGCGGTTGAAGAATTCGTGTACTTGGGCTCACTGGTGACCGACGACAACGACACCAGCAGAGAAATCCAGAGGCGCATTGTGGCAGGAAATCGTGCCTACTTTGGACTCCGCAGAACTCTACGATCGAATAAAGTTCGCCGTAACACGAAGTTAACCATCTACAAAACGCTGATTAGACCGGTGGTCCTCTATGGGCACGAAACATGGACCCTACGTGCAGAGGACCAACGCGCCCTTGGAGTTTTCGAACGGAAGGTGTTGCGCACCATCTACGGCGGAGTGCAGATGGAAGACGGGACTTGGAGAAGGCGAATGAACCATGAGCTGCATCAGCTGCTGAGAGAACCAACCATCGTCCATACCGCGAAAATCGGGAGGCTACGGTGGGCGGGTCACGTCATCAGGATGTCGGATAGCAACCCGACTAAAATGGTTCTCGAGAGTCATCCGACCGGTACAAGAAGACGTGGAGCGCAGCGAGCTAGGTGGGTCGACCAAGTGGAGGACGATCTGCGGACCCTACGCAGAGTGCGGAACTGGAGACATACAGCCATGGACCGAGTGGAATGGAGGCGGCTACTATGTACAGCAGAGGCCACCCCGGCCTTAGCCTGACCGGTAAGGTAAGTATCCACGCCGCCGAGGAACCATGCATCCATCGGGTGCCAATCAAGCGACAGTTCACAGCAGTCGACAACCACACGCGGCGCCTCATCCTACAGAGGAACGCAGTAAGGCGGCAGCTCCAATAACATGTTGCCCCAAAGAAAAGGTGCTCTCGCTGCTCGACAGGTTGATTGCGGAAGCCAAAAACCGTCCCGCCTCAGAAGAACAACTCTTGCGAAATCCTGGTATCCCCGTCGGAGAAGGTGAACGCCATCGCCAACAAGCTGGTCGAGGCCCATAACCATTACTGCCGACATGGACAGCCCCCACGAAGCCGCGGTGCAGAAATCCATCTGACCGCTGACACCCCCCCTTCGCAGGTCGAATCAGTGAAGATGAAGTTCATGCGACCGTAAAGCGCGACAAGAACATGAAGGCGCCAGGAAACGATGACACATTGAGTTAAAGAAACTTTCTAACATGGCGTACCATCATCTTGCTGCGGTCTACACGAGATGTTTCGAGCTGGACTCCCAAGTAACACACTTGTCACCGATGAATCACGGCGGCGCAGGTTTTTGATGTGCAGAAGTCACTAAGACTTACTTCTAGCAAGTAAGTGTTTATTTGTTAGAAGTAAGTCACAGTGACTTCTGCGCAACAAAAACCTGCGCCGCCGTGATTCTTCGGTGACAAGTGTGTTACTTGGGCTATTTTCCAACTTCATGGAACTTCATGGAAGTTGGGGAAAGTGATTCCTATTCCGAAATCCGAAAAAGATCCGACGACTCAACCTGTACTGGCTACTTGAGTTCGTAGGCGAAAACAACTTATTCACCCCGCTCAAGTAACATTTTTCAGTCAAAGAATAGGTTCTTAGAACCATCATAAAATCAAAATAAAAGGCATTAGGTTTTATGACGGTTCTCGAAACATCCACAAGAATAATAGGTCATCGAAATGTTAATTGGGCGGAACAGTTTGGCATTCGGAAAGGCATCCCTTCCACCAGCTGCTCGACATGGAGAAAGCGTTTGATTACATTTGACTATCACGCCGAGGACCTGGGATCGAATCCCACTCCCGACAAACTCACAAAATGTGGGTTCTTCCTTCGGAAGGGAAGTAAAGCGTGGGTCCCGAGATGAACTAGCCTAGGTCTAAAAATCTCGTTAATACAGATAAAAAAATAAAAAAAAAATAAAAAAAAATTGGCCAAATACACAAAAGGTTACAAGTCAAAATCCTAGGATACCTAACGAGGATCATCCGGAACTACCACGGAAATCAGATATTTCAACCTAGTAGGCGTAACAGGGAAGCTCACGCGATCCCTGTTGGAGTACCCCAGGGTAGCCTCCTAGGACCCATCCTATACAGCCTATACACTCCGGATATACCGCAACAACTTGTGTGGCTTCGTGGTCGTGCGGCTAAGGTCACCAAGCCTTTAGTCGCATCGTGCTAAGGAGCGCGGGTTCGATTCCCGCCGCAGCTGTCAGGAAAAGTTTTCGGCTGTGCCACTGGGCGTTGCATGCTAGTCCGTTGTCTAGTGTCGTGCTTCCTTCAAAGAGTAAATAGCTCACTGGAAGCATTAAACGTGTCTGTGTCTTTAAAAACTCTCCGCAGGCTGCAATTTGTGCCAATCCGCTGACGGTAGCGCCATCCTAGTGAATGACCGAATCCAAATGCCTACAGGTCGCAACTCCAGCAACGAGTTATCACCTTCGTCCCGTATCTCACTAGCTGGAAGATCAAGGTGAACGAGACGATCACTTGCGTATCCTCTTCCGGCATCGCCAGTCGCCGAAACTGCTACCCTCTCCGGAATGCGTCATCAGGGTTAACAGTACCCCTGTGGGCTGGTCAAGCGATCCAGGTATCAGTAGGTCGTCTCCAGAGGCACGCTCTCCTCCATTTGGAAAATTTGTGCCTTGACAAAAAAAGGCCTTACAGGATACCCACAAACAACCTAAGAAACCGCTGCGCCGGACTGATTACATCGTTGTACCCGTTGATGAACCGGCTGCCTCGACTAATGCAGAAGAACAAGTTGGCAATACAGAGCGATCATCGTTCTGGTTGTGAACTACGCGGATACCTGCGCCAAGTGTCACATAAAAACCGAAGAGACGATCGAACACTGATACAAATCAAAACTAGAAACAAAGCTGAAAAGAAAAATGTTTTTTTAATCTCTTAAATAACTATACATGTATAAAAGGCAAGAGAATTAAATAAAATGAAATTTGAAAAATGAAAAAAATGCGAGAGCTACCGCGCGATAACACTTCTGAGCACTACCTGCAAGGTACTCTCTCAAATTTCATGCCGCCGTCTATCACCGATTGCAAGAGAGCTCGTGGGAAAACATCAGGCTGGGTGGATGGGTAAACGCGCTACAACGGACGAAATGTTCCCCATTCACCAGGTGTTGCAGAAAAGCCGCGAATACAACGTGCCCACACATCACTTGTTTATAGATTTTGAATCGGCGTATGACACAATCGATCGAGATCAGCTATGACAGATTATACCCGAAAACAGATCCCCGGATAAACAGACACGATTGATCAAGACGACGATGAATCAAGTGATATGCGTAATTCAACTATCAGGAACACTCTCGATCCCCTTGGAATCTCGTAGAGGGTTACAGCAAGGTGATGGTCTTTCGGTCTTACTGATTAACATTGCTTTAGAGGGTGTAATAAGGAGAGCGGGGATAAACACAGGTGGTACAATTTTCCCGAAAGCCGTACAGCTGCTTGGTGTCGCTGATGATATTGATTTATAGCTCGCAAATTAGAGACGATGGCGGAAACGGATTAGTCATTTATGTGTGGAAGACAAAATACATGATGGCAAAGAGCTCTAGAATTACCGTACCCGCCACCCCGCCATCCCGAATTTATATCAACGGTGATGAAATCGAGGTGGTTGAAGAATAGGGCACTTGCTGGCTTTGTTTAGTGTGCCCAACAGACCCATTTGATTTTGCTGTGAAACGTTTCGTAACGGGATTACAAAGCGTTACCAACAAAATCAAAGGGTCTGTTGGGCTCACTTAAAAAAGCCAGCAAGTGCCCTATTCGTGTACTTGGGCTCACTGGTTACCGTCGACAACGACACCAGCAGAGAAATTCAGAGACACATTGTGGCAGGAAACCGAGCTTACTTTGGACTACGCAGACCTCTACGATCGAACAAAGTTCGCCGTCACACGAAGTTAGCTATCCACAAAACGTTGATTAGAGCGGTAGTCCTCTATGGGCACGAAACATGAACTCTACCAGAGGATCAACGCGCCCTTGGAGTTTTCGGACAGAAAATGTAGTATACTATCTATGGTGGAGTGCAGATGGAAAACGGGACTTGGAGAAGGCGAATGAACTACGAGCTGCATCAGCTGGTGAGAGAACCAACTATCGTCCACCGCGAAAATCGGGAGACTATGGTGGGCGGGTCACGTCATCAGGATGTCGGATAGCAACCCGATAAAAATGGTGCTCTAGAGCCATCCGACTTGTACAAGAAGGCGTGGTGCGCAGCGAGCTAGGTGGGTCGATCAAGTGGAGGACGATTCGCGGATCCTTCGCAGAGTACGGAACTGGAGACGCAAAGCCATGGATCGAGTCGAATGGAGACGACTGCTACGCACAGTAGAGGACACTCAGGCCCTCTTGCGTCTATACTGGAAAACAAATGCATGCTTCGGAGCACGTAGACTGACGCAGCTCCAAACTTACCACTAACTGATAAACTCCAACATTGAACATGTTTGTGTTCATATCGATCGGGTTCAGCGAAAAAATGGGACCTTCAAGAAGTTTTTGCCACTTGACTGGCAAAGTAAAGTTACATGAGCTCAAGCATTACCACCTAACTAGCCTTCTCGGAAGAAATGATTTCGCTGGTCAATTATCTTCTCACATGCCTAACGAACCATGTTCATTCAAGTCAGTGAGCACGTAAATCACCAGCCAAAGACGAACATCAATAAGTAGTAGTAATCAGTCATTTCATTGGATGTGGCCAATATCAGATACTTTTGTGTCCTGTGATTCAAATACTGGAAAATGAAAACCCACTGCTCATCAGTTGAACAGGAAAAATATAATATCTAATTCGACAATAAGCTACGGATTCAGTAATAATGGTGTTGCCCAAAAAATCTCAATTCATCAAAAGTTAGTTTTACTGTCGAACTTCTTAGATACAGTAGCATCTACCCCAATTGATCTAAAAATACCCTCAACCCGAAAAGAAATTCAATATTGAGTCAAGTTATTCATAAATTTAACATAAGCATCGTTTGCAAAAACAGGAAAAAAAACTCTAATCCAAAGGGGTAGGTAACATCCGAACACATTCGACGAGTTCACCACCGAGAGGTGACACACTCAAATGAGCCGGTGCGGTGCGATGCGGTGTGGAGTTTTCTACTCGGAATTCGGACGACTGTTTCACGCGGTTGGTGGCGGCGACGTACCGAGAAGAAGGGGTGACGACCGGATGGCGAAATTTGTTGCTGATGCGAAAGGGGAAAACTCAGCAGTATAAAACGAAATAAAATGTACCGTAATCCGGGGTAACATTGATCAGAATTTTATATCTTTCTTGAATAATTCTTTTATTAAAGCAAACTGTACATGTTTTATATTTTTAAAACAAGTACTGGCCCTCCGAGTATGTGCTAAGCTACTCGAAAAAGTATTGTAAAACCTTAAAACATGTTTAAATGGGTTTTTAAATCTAATTTTTGATTGAGTTGATTTGGGGTAACATTGATCATGTCAGTGATCAATGTTCACTTGTGTTAAAAATACCCTTACTTACTAAATTCGGGGTCGCTGATTTCGAATATGTAGTCCAAATTCTTACAAATTATGTACCGTAATCCGGGGTAACATTGATCAGAATTTTCTATCTTTCTTGAATAATTCTCTTGTTAAAGCAAATGTTACATGCTTAATATTTTTAAAACAAGTACTGACCCTCTGAGTATGTGTTAAGCTACTAGAAAAAGTATTGTAAAACTTTAAAACATGTTTAAATAAAGTTTTTAATCTAATTTTTGATTGTGATGATTTGGGGTAACATTGATCATGTCAGTGATCAATGTTCATTTGTGTTGAAAATACCCTTACTTACTAAATTCGGGGTCGCTGATTTCGAATATGTTGTCCAAATTCTTACAAATTATGTACTTTTTAAGTTATTTTAGGATTAAAATCCTCTAAACCACGAATAACGCCTTAAGGTAGGCAATGGCTTAAGGAATTGATAACCGACTTTTAATAAATCGTATATTTTACTGAAAAATAGTATTTTCATAAAAGTTTCGTTTATTAAATCCAACTCTAGGATATTATATTGAAGTAATACAGTGATTTCAAACCTCATATTGTATCCAGTATTCACGCCAAGCATGAATGTTTGACAATGTATCTCATTGTGCTACGAAACACAATTATGGAAAAATCGATTTAATTCAATGTTTATGAAATTAAATTTTCATAAATTGCATGTCATTTAATAGCTAAATAATAGCAGATTACGATATACCATTCCATAGCAGAAACTGATTCAATGTAAAATGCTTGTTTGAACATTTCATGAGGTGGGTCAAGCCGATCAATGTTACCCCGCTGATCAATGATACCCCGGATTACGGTACTTTTTAAGTTATTTTAGGATTAAAATCCTTTAAACCACGAATAACGCCTAAAGGTAGGCAATGGCTTAAAGAATTGATAGCCAACTTATAATAAATCGTATATTTTACTGAAAAATAGCATTTTCATAAAAGTTTCGGTTATCAAATCCAAATCTAGGATATCATATTGAAGTAATACAGTGATTTCGAACCTCATATTGTATCTAGTAGTCACGCCAAGCATGAATGTTTGACAATGTATCTCATTGCGTTACGAAACACAGTTATGGAAAAATCGATTTAATTCAATGTTTATGAAATTCAATTTTCATGAATTGCATGTCATTTCATAGCTAAATCATAGCAGATTACAATATACCATTCCCTAGCAGAAACTGATTCAATGTAAAATGCTTGTTTGAACATTTCATGAGGTGGGTCAAGCCGATCAATGTTACCCCGCTGATCAATGATACCCCGGATTACGGTATCCTATATCTGGTGTTGCAGAAGTGGGAGGTAGCATGGCAAAAAAAAAATAACACGACTCTTGAGTGTTTCGAATGAATCGGTTTCGGTATGGTAGGTAGTCGATGGCGCATATGGAACAAGACGAAGGGCCGCTGCTACTGTTAAGGAACACGAATCCTGCCCAAAACGAGCTGAAAGGGCAGCAAATAAAGAAAATATTGCATAATGTTGATTTTTGTATTATTCATACACGTTTAGCCGGAATGCTAAGGCTTTTCGGAATGTCAGGGCTGTAAGTTTGGGAAGGATTCAGCAATTGCTTCTGAAGGAAATTCAGAGTCTTACCTATAATCAATCCCTCAAAGGATTTTCCCAGAGTTTCTTCCGGACTTTATCTCATAAATTTTCCAGGATTTCTTTTGGTGTGCATCATTGAATTTCCACCAGAGTACCGTGATTTCGAACAATAATTGCCGAAGTACTTTTTAAAAAAAGTTACTGAAAAAATTCCTTAAGAAATCATTAAAAAAATGATCGGATAATTTGTCCAAGAAATTCCTGAAGGAAAATAGGAATTAACTATTGCAGGAATACTCAAGGTAAATCCCAAAAAAAACTCGATGTGAGTAATTTGCCGGGGAAATTCCCAATGAAATTTCTGAAAAAATAACAATGGAATTGCCGCACAAACTGTCGATCTAATTTTAAAATGATTTCTTGATGAAAATGCCAAAGATATTTCTGAGTAAAGTCTACAAAGAAATTGCCGAAGGAAATTGCAGAAAGATCTGCCGAATGAGTTCCCGACGGAAATCCCAAAAATAATGAACAAAATCAATAAAATACTAAAGAAATCAGGCGTTCGATTTGAGTAGGTCGAATCTACATAGGAATCATAGCGAACATAGGACTTATTCAAATCGAAAGCCAGAAATGCTTATTAAACTGCCAGATAAATTTTCAAGGAATTGAAAAAAAAAAAAACTTTCAAAGAAAATCTTGACAGTGACATACTTTTAGACAAACGTCTTAGAAATTAATAAAAAAAATAAACAATTCACAAAAGAATTGCTTAAGCGATTCCCAAAGAAATATTCATACGATTTCCTCAACGGTCATAACAGAATAACTGAAAGCACTATGTAAGCCAAAAAGTTTCCATAAGAGTTGGCAAGGAATTTCTTGAAAATTCGTAAGAGAAATTTTTAAAGAATTTGTTAAGGAGGGGAATCTCTGAAAGAGTTCCTAGACAAAGTTGTAGCCGCTGCTGGGCGATCCAGCATAAAACACGTGGCTTATGCGCCACTGCTCGAAAGGAGACCACGAGCCCAATTTTAAATTGCCCGGATGAGACTCCCAAAGGGCGAGTCCATTTAATTTCCTGGAAAGGATTTATGGATCGATCCAGCTGTAGCGGATGTAGCGGACAGGAGATTTTGTAGATATTTTGTAAATAAGTCTGTAAATATTTAAAATAAGATAGATTGTAAGAGAATACAATCTGTCTCAGATAATTCAAATTTGTAAATATCCCTTAGCTTAGGCAAACGAAAAGCATTCATTAACAAACGCTTCCCGAGGTCGAGGCCATTTGTTTTCTGGATAAGGTGGGAAAGGGAAAGCAGCACGACTATCGGTCAAGTTATCCACATAGCGGTGTAGTCACGATTGAACACGAAGGGTTTCGGGAAATGACGTACTTCCGGGTACGTCCGAGATCATTCACTTTCCCTTATCTGAGGCTACCAAGACTCGATCATTTCGTCCGTGATAGCTCAAAGAGTTGGAAGTGTCCGCGTTTGCTTGTTAGTTTTTCGTGTGCCTAGAGTAGGTTTAATGTGATGTTAGATATACATAGTTAGATAGTTTAATTTCTGTGTTTCGTTCCATAGTAGGCCAAAAGTGTGCGTAGATAACTGTGTGCGATTGTTGAACGATAAGAAGCCTAAGGAAAGGTAAGAAATTGTGCTCGTAAGGTGCTCTTGGTGCCAGTGCTAAGCTCTTTGTCCCGCCAGTACGGGCATTAATCTTCAATCCGCAGATTCTCGCACCCAAACGTGACCGCTTCTCCCCAACGGACGAAAACACCCGGCGACCGTCACCAAATCGGTCCGAGAAGGCCTGGGGACCTTCAGGTGGACGAAGTCCACGAGCTGGTGCGCCAACTGACCAGCAGGGCATCAACCAAGTGCCAGAAACCGCCATCGCATAGCTACCGTCAACCGCCATTGCGATCACGCGGTGACGCGCCGATCAACGACAGCGCCTCAATCAACCAAGCCGCCGGTGAGTCAACGACCCGGCTTACAGGTCATCGACTGCTGAGGTTGAGTAAGCAGAATAGATCGGTGAGTCAACCAATTTCTTTTATTTGCGGAGTGCGGCGTCCGCTGAGGGCGCCGCGGAGGATTTTTTTTGCCAGTCAAAGACTGATGAGATGAAGTGCCATTAGAACCAATCGACCCTTTTTGAACATCGAAATTCCTTTCGATAGCGTCTTGGGAGCCACCGTCTTCGGTTCCGTGAAAATGCGTGCGTGAGCCCGTCTTAGCCACCACTGCAGGAAGGTCGGATACTAGGAGCGCAGACATAGCCGTAGCTGAGCTTCCGATAAGTGACGTCACGGGAATAGAGCAGTAGAGCACTGAGCACAGATAGGGAGATAGAGAGGGAGTGGCTAGTAATCGCACACCAGCTAGGAGCTTGTAAATAGGGAACGAACACATCCAATGACAGGAATTCGAATTCGATCGTTGCAATAAAAATGTATGTTATCCTAGGTAGTAAGTGAATATATTCGTATCAGTTTCGTCAAACCCCAAATAAATGTGTTATTAGTTTCCATCCTAGCAATATGATTGTTTAATTGTATTTAGCATCACTGCGCGGTTTGCTGTAGTTTCGTGTCCCGTCCTCCACACGTAGAGTTTGATTGGGTTATCTTATGAGTGTCTTCCAGCTCAGTGAGGGATCTGGTGGTGAGAAGAGAGAGTTCTGCCAGTGATGAGAACTTCTCTTTAGTGGGATCGTAGGGGTTCAGGTGAGATCTCTCACCGTCGTCTCTGAGTGTCGTCGTGATTGTGCTGTTATGTTGTGGTAATAGGGATTTCCCGTTTGGCCGTTTTAGATCGTAGCCAGCTGGATCGATCCATAAATCCTTTCCAGGAAATTAAATGGACTCGCCCTTTGGGAGTCTCATCCGGGCAATTTAAAATTGGGCTCGTGGTCTCCTTTCGAGGAGTGGCGCATAAGCCACGTGTTTTATGCTGGATCGCCCAGCAGCGGCTACAAAGTTCAGGGCGAATCGTAGGAGGAGTTTCTGGACAAGTTCCTAGAGGAATTCTAAGAAGAATTCTTATAAACTTCTGGACTTCCTGGAGAAATGCCTGAAACAACACAGTATTAAAAATCCGTGTTAATTTATGCTACATCTAATGCACATAAAGAGAATGCCAAAATAAGCATAAAATTCCGCTATCATTAAAATTTGCATTTCTAATTTTGGTTCGAGCTGTGAATTTCAATCGTCGTGTAAATTTCCAATACTGGGCGTTTGGCTTGGTGATTTGTTGTCAACAAGAGAAAAAAATATCAACCAGAAAACAAAACCGAGGTGGAAGATCCGCAACTACTGAGCACTTGGGCACGACCAACTTAACCATTTTCAGTAAGAAATCCTTCACTGATTGATAAAAACGCCAGTCATTTATAACAATTGCATTTATTTATTTTGTTTCAAATACATTGCATATCGAATTTATTTATTTATTGACGTCAATCAGAAGTAGACCGTTTCGTTACATTTTAAACCTAAGCTTATTATATATTGTTTTTACTTAAACTAATTTATATTACGATTTAACATAAATTGTTTTTTCAGTTCTGTTTTTGTCATTGTAAAGTCTATGGTTTGGCAATGTTTATTGTATATAGACATAATTCGGTTTAAAGGGCCAAATTTTGCGTAATCATTATGATGATGGTTGGTGGAAAAAATGCTACGTTTCCGTAGTGGTCTAGAAGAAGCATAAAAGTTTAATTTTGATAAAAGTTCCATCGAGTCGATACGCTGCGAAACCATATCATTAACAAACGATAACATTGCAAATTCTCGGCGTTGCTTAAGTGTTTGAATATTAATGAGCATACATCGTGCTTCATAGGATGGGAGAGGCAACCTTGTCCAGCCTAGTTTGCGGAGTGCAAAAAGTAAAAACTGTTTTTGAATTGATTCTATGCGTGTTTCATGTGTTACTGAAAATGGTGACCAAACTATACTACATTATTCTAGAATTGAACGCACATAGGCGATATATAACGTTTATGTAGTATTTATTTATAGTATATGGATCATAAAAATATAACTAAACCGTTTAATAAAACCCAACATGTTGTTTGCTCTATTGATAATTGTATTATAGTGGTCTATGAATGTTAGTTTGGAATCTAAAAACACTCCCAAATCTCTTATTCTTGTACATCTTTCCACAGATTGATTTCCTAGAAAAATTGTCCTATTGGATGTACTACGTTTTCTGCTTAACTCTATAGAGTTGCATTTTTTTACATCTAGTTGTAGTAGACTCTTGATGCACCAATCATAGAATATATTAATTTCATTTTGGAAAATGTTCACATCTTCATCGTTTAATATTTCTAAGTAGAGTTTCATGTCATCGGCATATATGAGGACTTTTACATGTTTAAGGATAAAGCAAATGTCGTTAACGTACAAAATGAACAGTAAAGGGCCTTAATGAGATCCTTGAGGAACTCCTGATGTAACTTGAATTGGTTTTGATTTTGCCCCTTTGAATTTAACAATTTGTTGTCTGCTAGTTAGATATGACTCTACCCATTTTAGAAGACTTCGTTCGAATCCAATTTTTTCTAATTTGAACAGTAACATTGGTATATCAATGCGGTCAAATGCTTTACTGAAGTCTGTGTAGAGGGCTTCTACGCGATTACCGTTATCCATTGCAGTTAAAGAATAATTTACGAATTCGAGTAAGTTTGTACATGTTGAGCGTCCTTTGAAAAACCCATGTTGATTATTAGTTATTCTGTTCTTCACCATATGAAATAAAGTTTTATTAACTATTGCTTCGAAAACTTTGGGAATGCAAGAGATAATAGCTATTCCACTATAATTACGTATGTCAGATTTCTTACCGCTTTTAAAAATAGGTACTAAGAAAGAGCTTTTCCATGTTTTCGGAAATACACCAGATTGCAGCGACATATTGAAAAGCCAAAATAACGGGATGGTTAGTTCCGCTGATAGAGATTTTAAAAAGACAGGTGGAATCCCGTCAGGACCTGCACTTTTAGAAACATCTGAACTTTTAAGTGTATCCATAATGTCATGTACTTTAATTTGGGTCATTTGTATATCTTTTGAAAATTCCGGAAGAAATGAAAAATATTCACGGTCCCGGTCCTCATCCGAAAAAGTGGTGTAAACATCTTGAAAAAAAGTAGCAAAGAGATTGCAAATTATTTCGGAGTTGTCGCCAGATTTTTCATCAAGATGCATTTCCGATGGAAAGTTGTCTGATTTCAATTTTGTTTTTACATAATTAAAAAAGTTTTTTGGGCATGACTTTATTTCTCGTTCAGTTTTTGCATTGTAATCCTCAGATGCGATATCGATGGCGAGGTTTAATTGATCACAAATATTCAAATAGTTAGTCAAATATTCATTACTTTTATGTTTTTTGTACGCTTTATGGGCTTTTTGCTTACGATTCTTTAGATTTTTAATTTCATTGGTAAACCAGATGGGATGTTTTGAGCTACGGTGCCGTCTTCTTTTAATTAAAGGTATTTCATCGTGTATTATTTCAAAAAGTATTGTTCGCAACTGCGAATAACTGGGTATCCCTAGCGCCACGGCCACTAGTTCAATGCCGATGAGGCACCTTCCGTGCGAACTGTCAGCAGCATTTGATATTCCCCTTTCCTTTCCCATCCATTTTTTGTTGTTGTTTCTTACTAACCCGAGCCAGCCGCGGTAACGGCTTCCAACCTTACTAACACTAGCATAAGATTTGAAATGTCATACGTCGTCAGCCAATCAGGTACTATTTTTCAACAGCCAATCAAAAACAGCTTTTTATAAATTTGTACGCTCTCGATTGATTTTGCGTTGTAAGTTTTCCATCACTACCTAACCATTATAAAAGAACGCCAAGAAATGTAACCATTATCAGTGTTTAATAAAAATTCAAAGTGCTAACATCTAGTGCCAGTTTTGTTTCTCTCGAAAGAGCAGTGCTTTGTTCCGGATGTTCCTGCCTCGTTCCTGGATCTGACTCTCGAGGCAGATCGTGTCCGTTCCTGTTAAGTTCCTGCTTCCGCTGGGCCCTTTGCTGGATTACGCTGATCGCTGTCGTGTTGCCGCTACTCATAAAAAGTTGTTTCTTAAATAATTTTCCGAATCTCCGAGTTAGCGGTGCCGACAGGCAGGTTTTCTGGCAATTGCGCATCAGTTTCATCGCGAATCGTTGGTAGTGGACCAACGAAGAATTCCCTGCATCGAACGCCGTTGGCAGTGAGCCAACTGCTCCCTTCGTTCCTTGTTGGCAGTGGGCCGGCAAGAATTCCATCTACCGTGAATCAAACCTGTTGGCAGTGGCCAACATAGTGGTCCTTCTGCTCCGGATGAGTGAATAATACAGTCTGCGAGCCGCGGGTGATCTTCTGTATGCCGCAAAAGTGATCAAAAGAATGTGCTGAGAAAGTGAGAAGAATATTGACCTTGGCTAGTGAAAACAACCACCGCCGCTGTGATAGTGGACAGTAAACAGTAATACGAAACTCGAACGTAAAAAGAAGTGTGTGAATTTGTTTCCGTCTGGCATCATCGTGTGTCTCGTCGGTTGCTCTACCAGTAGCAACAATTTTCTTTCCTGATGTCAGTTGGTCGCACTCCGATCAAAACCGCGAAGGAGGCAATGGAGGAGGTAAAGTCGCTGGTCCACCAACGTGGCCAGATTAAAGGTAAGGTAACCTCGATTTCCAATGCCTTGGAAAACGCCGAGCAAGATCCCTCTCAGGTGAGTGTACCCCTGCTCAAAGTGTTCGACAAAAAGCTAGAAGCCCATTATTCCGAATATTTGAAAATTCATAAGGAGATTCTTTTCGCTACTCCTCCTACCAAAATTGATGAGCAAGATGAAAAGCTCAATGAATTTGACAATCTCCACACCGATTGTTTGGTTCGGTTGGAAAATCTCATCCATAGCTTAAGTAAACCCGTCATTTCCCCCCAGGCAAGTTCCTTTACGCCAGCTAGTGCCACTCAAGTTATCGTTCAGCAACAGCCGCTCAAAGCACCCATCCCTACATTCGATGGGCGTTATGAGAATTGGCCTCGGTTCAAGTCAATGTTTCAAGACATTATGAGCCGATGTTCTGATTCCGATGCTATCAAGTTGCATCACCTAGAAAAAGCACTAGTTGGTGCTGCTTCCGGCATTCTTGATGCCAAAACGCTCTCCGATAATAACTACTCACATGCTTGGGACATATTGATCGACAGGTATGAAAACCCGAGAGTCATCATTGACACTCACATAGACGGGCTTCTAGCTATGAAAAAGATGTCTAAGGAATCCTATAAAGAACTGCGTGAATTGGTGGACACGTGCACTCGGCACGTCGAGGGCCTTAAGGTGATGAAGCAACCAATTCAGGGGACAACGGGATTGATCATCAACAAAATTTTAACTTCGTGTCTTGACCCTTCCACTCGTAAGCAGTGGGAGCAATCTCTTGTCCACGGTCAGTTGCCCGATCTTGACAAGACACTGACATTCCTGAAGGAACAATGCCGTGTCCTTGAACGTTGTGAAGCAGATTATCCTACGACAGCTAAGTCACATCCATCGAAACTGTTCCAACAATCTGCTAAGCCTGCAAACGTGAAGGTTCATGCCACAACTTCCGACACCAACGTGGAGCCTTGTCAGTTTTGTGGCAAGAATCATTTCAATTATCTCTGTCCCGATTTTCGGAAACTGTCGGTATCGGATCGAGTCGCGAAGGTAAGAGAGTCACATGTTTGTTTCAACTGCTTGCGTCGTGGACACCGGTCCGTTGATTGTTCGTCCAAGAGAACCTGCAGCAAGTGCAATAAGCGTCACCATTCCCTCCTCCACGAGGAAGGAAACAAACCTGAAAGCAGTGTGAATCCCAGCAAACAGTCCACCCCGAGTAAAGGAGAGAATGAACGTGTCTCCTTGCCGGTAACACCACAGGCTACCGGTGATGAGTCTGCTAAGTCCGCTTCGTCGTCGTCCGTTATTGAGTCGTCCGTCGTTTCGCTAAACGTGTCTCTTCCGAGTGTCTTGCTTCTTACTGCAGTGGTTCATCTAATGGACAGGAATGGTCGACCCGTTCGTTGTCGTGTGTTCCTTGATTGCGGCGCCCAGGCCAATCTCATTACTACCGCCATGTACGAAAGGCTTGGTCTGGAAGGATTTTCTGTCGCAATAAACATTGTTGGTGTCAGCAATTCTCGAACGAAGTCTAGTTGCGCTGTTACGGTGAATCTTGAATCTCTCTATAACGACTTCCATGCATCCTTGCAATGCTTGGTGACTCCGAAGATTACGAATGTTCTTCCCACCAGACCTGTGGATCCCTCTCGGTGGAACATTCCGTCTGGACTTCAGTTGGCGGATCCCCGATTCCACATACCTGCCGAGATCGATTTGCTAATCGGTGCCGGTCAATTCTTCAGTCTACTTCGGACTGGACATTTCGTTCTTGGCGAAGGACTCCCGGAGCTCCGTGAAACCGAGTTGGGTTGGGTAGTTGCCGGTGAGATTCGTGATGAGTCCGCAGCGTATGTCAACTCACATCAGGTCAATTCTGTTACCATCGAGTCGCTCAATGAGATGATTAAACGTTTCTGGGAGATTGAAGAGGTATCCAGTAATTCACAGCGTACCGTTGAGGAAGAGGAGTGTGAAGAAAAGTTTCAAAAATCCCACCGTCGTGATCCGTCTGGAAGATATGTCGTGAATCTTCCATTCAGAGAAAACCTCCCGCAACTCGGTGACAATCGTTCCCTGGCGCTTCGTCGTTTCTACTTTCTGGAAAGACGCCTCCTTCGTGACCCAGAGCTCCATGCCCAATACACCAGATTCATTGAGGAGTATGAATCTCTGGGGCACTGCCGATCCATTCGCGAGTCTGACGATCCTCCTGGTATGTTAAAATACTATATGCCACACCATGCCATTCTTAGGCCATCGAGCTCCAGCACTAAGCTGAGAGTTGTGTTCGATGCGTCGGCCAAGCTTCCCTCGAAAACATCTCTGAATGAAGTATTGCAAGTCGGCACAGTTGTCCAGAGCGATCTTGAGTCAATCATTCTACGTTTTCGAAAACACTCTTACGTGTTTACCGCAGACATTGCCAAAATGTTTAGGCAGGTGTTCATTGATCCATCACAAACAGCTTTCCTCCGCATTTTCTGGCGATCAAAGCCTTCTGAAGCTCTCAGAGTCCTCGAGTTGCTAACCGTAACATACGGAACTTCCGCCGCTCCCTTTCTTGCGACCAGAGTTTTGCTCCAACTGTGTGTTGATGAAGGCGATGAGTTTCCGCTTGCAGCAGGTATAATCCGCGATGATTGCTATGTTGATGATATTTTGTCAGGGACCGATAGCATCATCAAGGCTGTCGAATGTCGTCAACAAATACAGGGCTTGTTGCAAAAGGGTGGCTTCCCGGTACACAAGTGGTGTGCCAATGATCAGAGAATCCTCGAGGGTGTTCCAGAGTCTGATCGTGAAACTCTTGTGCAATTGAATGAAATCTCCGCCAACGAAGTAATAAAAACACTCGGTCTTCTGTGGAGCCCGGCCGGCGACGAATTTCTGTTCACGATCAACACAGATCTTTCCGATACGTCTCCTGTTACCAAACGGATCATGTTCTCCGAAATCGCCAAACTTTTCGACCCGCTCGGTCTCGTGTCGCCGGTGATCGTTCTCGCAAAACATCTGATGCAGAAGACCTGGGCTCTGAAAGTTGGCTGGGACTCTCCACTCGAAGGAGAAATTCTCAATTCTTGGTCACAATTCCGTACCTCTTTGAACGAAGTCAAGGACATTCGCATCCCAAGGCATGTTATGGCTCCGCAGTATGAGTATGTTGAATTACACGGATTTGCTGACGCATCTGGGATCGCGTATGGAGCCTGTCTTTATGTTCGTTGCGTCCACTCAAATGGTTCGATCTCCGTGAAGTTGCTTCGCAGCAAATCCAAAATAGCTCCCCTTCAAGAACTAACAATCCCTCGTAAAGAGCTTTGTGCTGCTTTACTGCTCTCGAAGCTGGTTCAGAAAACCATGCCGGCCATGCAAGTGGAGTTTTCTTCGTTGTTTCTATGGTCGGACAGTCAAATTGTCCTTGCATGGCTGCGGAAGCCTCCGGCAATGTTGCAACCGTTTGTACGCAACCGTGTTGTGGAAATAACCGTTGAAAATAGCCATAAGCAATGGAACTACGTTCGTTCGCAAGAAAACCCTGCTGATGTAGTTTCACGGGGACAGCTACCAGGAGCTCTGAAGTCAAACTCTTTATGGTGGAACGGTCCTGAGTTTTTGCGATCCCATTCGTTCGATCAACCAGACGTAGAGGATATTCCCGAAGAGCATCTTCCAGATATCAAGTCCGCTTCCGTGGTATTGATGCCGGTAATGAACTCCGACGATCTACTATTGTTCAAACAATTCAGCTCATTCCGTAAGTTGCAACGTGTACTTGCATACGTGCAGCGCTTCATTAGTAACTGTCGAATCAAGACTGTTGAAAACCGAGTTAAGAAACGTGTTCCTACAATAGAGGAGCTGAGAGCATCACTGCACACCATTGTGAAAGTCGTCCAACAAGAAGTTCTGATGGACGAAATCAGAAGGGTTGAAAATCATGAACCTTGTCGAAAAATTGGAATGCTAGGCCCGTTTCTCCAAGACGGAGTTCTGCGTGTAGGCGGACGGATTCAGAATTCTCGTGTTCCGTTGATGACGAAGCACCAATACATTTTGCCCAACCATCCGCTGACTGACCTCATTATTCGGGCATACCATGAGGAAAACCTCCATGTCGGACCATCAGGTCTATTATCTGCCCTTCGTCAACGGTTCTGGTTGCTTGGATCTCGCTCAGCTGTACGAAAGATAACGCGAGGCTGTGTTCGTTGTTTTCGGGTAAAACCTAAGGGTGTTGTTCAGTATATGGGTAACTTACCTACCGGTCGCGTAACGCCTGCCGCTCCCTTTGAAGTTTCCGGGGTCGATTACGCAGGGCCGTTTGTTATTAGGCAAGGATCTCGTAAAGCCGCATATGTGAAGGCATACATTGCGGTTTTTGTATGTCTGGTGACCAAATCAATTCACCTAGAGCTCGTGTCAGACCTGACGTCTGCTGCCTTTATTGCCGCCCTACAAAGGTTCGTTAGCCGAAGAGGATTGGTCAGAGAATTGCACTCGGATAACGGCAGCAATTTTCGAGGTGCCAGGACGGAGCTTCATGAGCTTTTCGTCCTGTTTCAGAATAATGCCACGGTAAATGAGATCGAAGCGTTCTGTCAAACGAAAGAAATTGCCTGGAGCTTTATTCCTCCAGAAGCCCCTGAGTTTGGAGGCTTGTGGGAAGCTTCCGTAAAGAGTACTAAGTACCACCTTAAACGAATACTGAAGGAAGCAAAGTTGACGTTTGAAGAATTCTACACACTCCTCACTCAAGTGGAAGCAATCCTTAATTCAAGGCCTTTGTTTTCGCTTTCCGATGATCCCACTGAGGGCGAGGTAATAACACCTGCTCATTTCCTTATTGGAAGGCCAATGACCGCCGTCCCTGAGCCTTCCTACGAAGGGTTGACCAAAAATCGTTTGTCAAGGTGGCAACACCTGCAGCAGATGAGAGAGGATTTTTGGAAGTCATGGGCTCATGACTACCTTGTCAGTTTGCAGCCGAGGGGTAAACATCAGGTCCGTATTCCGAACGTTCGCACAGGTTCTGTTGTCTTGTTAGAGGAGAAGAATTTGCCACCGCAGCAGTGGAAACTGGGAAGAATAGTCCACTCATATGCCGGAGAAGACGGCCTCATCAGGGTCGTTGACGTACAGGTGGGAGATACAGTGTACCGACGAGCAATAACCAAAATTTCTATTTTACCCATAGATGACAATAAGCCACGAGCCGCTAGCAAGGACTCCGCCGGCATCCCCGAAGAATTCGCCGGGGAGGATGTTCGCAACTGCGAATAACTGGGTATCCCTAGCGCCACGGCCACTAGTTCAATGCCGATGAGGCACCTTCCGTGCGAACTGTCAGCAGCATTTGATATTCCCCTTTCCTTTCCCATCCATTTTTTGTTGTTGTTTCTTACTAACCCGAGCCAGCCGCGGTAACGGCTTCCAACCTTACTAACACTAGCATAAGATTTGAAATGTCATACGTCGTCAGCCAATCAGGTACTATTTTTCAACAGCCAATCAAAAACAGCTTTTTATAAATTTGTACGCTCTCGATTGATTTTGCGTTGTAAGTTTTCCATCACTACCTAACCATTATAAAAGAACGCCAAGAAATGTAACCATTATCAGTGTTTAATAAAAATTCAAAGTGCTAACATCTAGTGCCAGTTTTGTTTCTCTCGAAAGAGCAGTGCTTTGTTCCGGATGTTCCTGCCTCGTTCCTGGATCTGACTCTCGAGGCAGATCGTGTCCGTTCCTGTTAAGTTCCTGCTTCCGCTGGGCCCTTTGCTGGATTACGCTGATCGCTGTCGTGTTGCCGCTACTCATAAAAAGTTGTTTCTTAAATAATTTTCCGAATCTCCGAGTTAGCGGTGCCGACAGGCAGGTTTTCTGGCAATTGCGCATCAGTTTCATCGCGAATCGTTGGTAGTGGACCAACGAAGAATTCCCTGCATCGAACGCCGTTGGCAGTGAGCCAACTGCTCCCTTCGTTCCTTGTTGGCAGTGGGCCGGCAAGAATTCCATCTACCGTGAATCAAACCTGTTGGCAGTGGCCAACAAGTATTTTGTAAAAAGTGTCAACGGCAGTTTCAACATTTTCTTCATTCCTCAAAATATGCTGCCAGTCTACTTGACTCATTTTTCTACTTATATTTTCGTAATTAGCTGATTGATAATCATGAACCTCTTCAAAATCACAATTTTCGGGTCTGTTGTGTTCATGGATGAATAAAGAATATTCAATTGCGGTATGATGAGATTCATTTTTCCATAAAGGTGTGAGTGATTCTACTACGCAAAAGTCTTCATCAGTGTTCGTCATTAAAAGATCCAAATAACAATTATTCTGGTTTTTCACATGGTTAATATAATTTAGACCCAAGCTTGCTGATGTATCACATATGAATTGCAAAGCTTCGTTTTCACCAACAATTGGAAGCAGGATACTCTTATTGTCAATATCTGGGAAGAAATCAATATCACGTTGATTGAAGTCCCCATAAATGTGTACTTTAATTTCGGGAGGAAAAGTGCTAATGATGTGTTGAGCAGTTTGATAAAAACTTTTCAATTCACTACACTGTCTGGCTCTTTCTGGAGGAAACAAATGCAAATGATGCTACCAAGATGATCGCGTTGCACAAATTGGTCCATACTTCGACTTCCGTAGCTAGATTCGTAATTCCGTAATCACGAATAAAAATCTTCTTTTGCTAAATACACCAGTTTACAAAATAAAACGAAAGTCGTGAACTTCTGTCAACGACCAAAATTTTTGAAGCACAATTTAGTGCTGATTTCGAAACCGACCTTCAAAAAATTTAAAGTAGAACAGTTTTTGAGTTTTAGCTCAATATCGAGTTTTGTAACTTTTTAAAATATGTAATTTACTAAAATCCAAATATATTGCGTTTTGTTCAACCAATTTTAAATCTTTTTTCATAAATTGAAAGCTGAATACACTACCATTCGATCATTTGAATACAGGTTTTGCGTCAGATTGATGAAATTCAAGATATTGGCGAGTTTTAGGGACGATCTTCTTAAATTTTAGCAAAATTCCCAAAATTTTTTGAAGAAATGTATTTTTTTCAAAAAGAAAAAAACAACCTAAAAATTGTTTCTTGACATTTATTTGACATATCATATGTAGGAGAGTTACAGTAAAAATTTCAGCTCAATCGGAGCATTGATTACGGAGAATGAGATGTTTGAAGTGAGCGACTTTGCTTAAAAATAGAACAAAAATCGATTTCAAATCATCAACCTTGTATGGAAAGTCAAAAAAATTTCCGCTCTACTGTAATTTTTTTCCTTCGCGTTTTCGAACTCAGGGCATGATTCTACACCAAAAATGATCATCAGCTTACCGAGTTCAAAAATGCTGTAAACTAGTGATATCACTAAATACTGAGTAAACCTTGATGAACAATCTAGATTTTCATGTTCTACTCCGCACGAATACAAAACACAAACTTGCCAATATGGCTGACTGCTGCTGCTGCTCTAGCGCCAGAGTAAACAGTGATTGCATGCAATTCATGTAAATTTCGGACAGAGTTAGCTGAATTTTGATAGCGCTGCATGAAGCTTAAGCGATATGAGGTTCATAATTCAAATAAATCATTGATTTTTTCGGAGAGATGCATGTGCGTGACAACTCGCATATTTTTGCGTTCGAATTTCGATTACGCGATGCAAGTTTTTGTGACTTTTGTGATTCCGATCTCCTTAATATTAAGATTTTTTTCTGTGAACTCCCGAAGGAATCGCTGAAGAAAAACCTGGAGGAACTTCTGGACAAATTCTTGGCAGAATCCCTGGAGTAATTCTTGGAGAATTTGTGAAAGTATACCTGGAAGTATTTCTGCAGGAATAACTTTAGAACTTCCTGGAGGACTTCCTGAAGCAATTTCTGGAGGAATCTCAGGAGGAATACCTAGATGAACTTCTGGACCAATTCCTAGCGGAATTCCGGGAGGAATTCCTGGAAAAATTCCTTGAGGAATTCTTGGAGAAATTCCATGGAACTATCCCTGGTAGAATCCCTGGAGGAATCTCTAAAGAAATTCGGGAAGGAATTCCTGGAGAAATTCGTAGAGGAATTGCAGGAGGAATTCTTGGAGGAATTTCTGGATGAATCATCGGAGAAATCCCTGGAGGCATCTCTGATGGAATTTCTGAAAAAAAAAATCCTAGATAATTTCCCAGAAGAATTCCTGAATAAATCTCTGGAGGAGAAATATCTGAATGAATTCCTGGAGGAAACCCTGGAAGATAAATCCTGTAAAACAAATTTTTTGAAGGAATCCATAGAGGATTTCCTGCAGAAATAACTGGAGGAATTGCTATAGGAATTTCCGAAGAAATTCCGGGAGGAATTCCTGGACCAATTCCAAGAGGGATGAATACCTGGGCTATCTCCTGTAGGAATTATTGGTGGAATTCCTGGAGGAATGCCTTGATAAATTCCAGGAGAAATTCCTGGGGGTAATTCTGAAGAAATCCCTGGATGATTTCCTGAAGGATTCCTGAAGAAAACCTTGAAGGAATTCCTGGAGGAATTTTGGGAGGAATTCATGCAAGAATCCCTGGAAAAATTCTTGAAATAATTCCTGAATGAACTCCGGGAAGAGTTCCTGGAGAATTTTCTGAAGGAATCCTTAGAGGAAAATGTTGTAATAATTTCTGAAGGAATTCCTGGAGAAATTTCTGAAGGAATTCCAGGAGAAATTTCTGAAGTAATTCCTGGGGAAACTCCTGGTGTAATTCTTAAAGATATTCCTGGAGGAGTTCCTGATTGAAATTTTTGAGGAATGCCTAGGTATCCCTGGAGGAATCACTAAAGAAATCCCTGGAGAAGCTCTGGGAGGAATGCCTGGAGGTATTTCTAAAGGAATTCCTAGAGCATTTGCTAGAGGAATTTCTGAAGGAATGCCTGGAGGAACCCCTGGAGAAAATCCTGGAGACATGCAGGCAGGAATTTCTGGAGCAGTCCCTTGAGGAATTCTTGGAGGAATCCTAGGAAGAATTCCTAAAAAAAATCTAAGTATGAATTTCTGAAGGAATTCTACGAGGAGTTTCTGAAAAAATCACAGGAGGAAGTACTGAAGAAATCGCTGAAATTCCTGGGGATATCCTGAAGGACTCCTTAAAAGAGTACGTGGAGGAACTCTTGGAGGAATCCATGTAGCAGTTCCTGAAGGAATGATGGATGAGCTCCTGAAAAACCCCAGAAAAAATCTCGGCTGCCATCTTAAGAGGAATTCCTAAACAGGAATTCCAAACAGTTCCTGCAGGAAGTCTTGGTTTAATCCCCGGAGGAGTTTCTGAAAGAAGCAATTCCTGAACGAATCCCAAGAAGAGTTCTTGGAGGCACTTTTAAAATAATCCTGGAAGTTGTTCCTGGAAAGAATCACAGAAGGAGTTCCTGGGTGAATCCCTGGATGAATTCTTGGAGGAATTTGTTAAGAAACCCCATGTTGAATCCAGGAAGCAAGCCCAAGAGGTATTCCTGAGGGAATCTCAGCAGAGCTTTCTTAGCGAATTCCTGGAAGAATTTCTGTAAGAATCGCTGGATAAAAAATCTGGAGAAATACGTGTCTGCAGTAATTTCTGGACGAATTATTGAAGGAATTGATGGATTCCTAAAGAATTTTTTTGCAATCTCTATTTTAGCTTTCAAGGATTTTGAAGAACATCCGAAATATGCTACGAAGACTTTGAGCCATTGTGTACTTTTTATGCAGCTCCAACAATCATGTTCCCATCAGTTGAATTTTCAACTGGTGTTTGGCTTGCAAAATTCGATGGTAGCATCCACTTCAACCCTGAGCAGTGAACATCCTGTGTACAAACGATACAAGAGGATACCAAATCCAAAACTGAACCCCCACCCTTTTCCACCGATACCCACCACCAACAAATAAGATATTCCATTTGACCTCGTATCCAAAGTTGCTTGTACGTACGGCGGTGGGTTAATCTTTTCCTTGGCCTTCGGCCTTCTGCATTTACAGTCGCGCGGCACTAAACTGCCGGTGCGGCGCCATGTGTATTCTAAAGTTTTTTGCTTTCTCCGGGTGCTGGCTGGCTGCAGTTGTGGATGAGCTCAGCTGAAAAAAGGATTCCGGCAGATTTCGTTCAACTTCGGCGTAGCAATATCAGCCGGAATATCTATGCTAATATAGTCATCATACGCCAAATGTGTCAACACTTTCGCTTGTGTCGTTTTATTGAATGAAGTAATGTGGACTGCGGCTGCAAACCGAACCACATTTCGTTTCGGTCATAAAATTCGACATGGCCTTTCAATTGGTGGTAGGTATAATTGAGATGTAAAACGAGGAAAAAAGTTCTGCTCAACTTTTTACGACGCGACATTTGACGAAAATGCGATTTTGATTGCTTGATTTTCTCCGGTTTTCTCAAATTTAAATTTGAATGATAGGAAGAAATTAAAGATCCTCTTACGATAAAAATTCCCATGGATTTCCATGTTTTCACTTCATCCTCTTCTGCTCAACCTCTTGAACGTCCCCGGCGAGTGCTTCAGCTGGCGAAGCGATCATGGAAAATTGCAAGCGAAAATAAAACGCAAAAATGTTATCCAAAAGGGTGAAATAAAATAAAAATAAAATTGCAATATCGGTTCGGTACAATTCGCAACTCCGAAGTTCACGACATGTTGTGCAGGGCGCTCGCTCCATGGAGGGTGAGGGTGGTGGCTACTAAGACATCCCACTCCACCCGTCTGTAGTTTGACTGTACCAACCGTGGCAGTGGTTTTCGGTGTGGTTCAAGATTATGGCTCACTTGCTTATTTTGAAATCTGAAAGTGTTGTATAAAACAAATCTGCATCATCAACTGGCCGTTCTAAAAGCCTTAACAAACATATGTGAGATCTTCAAACAACATAATGTAAGAAGTGTTCGAACTGATCCAACTAAAACGAATAGGTATCTAAAAATAAAAATAAAATATATCTCTAATTGGATATTTCACGAGAAATTATCATCAAGAGATTGAGAACTTCTGTTAGCGAGATAAAAAGAACACTACGATCACAGCCGACTGTGTAAGTATCTTCTGGCCCAAGGAAGCAACCCAAACAGAAGAACATTTGGCAAAGAAGTGCGCTCTTTTGACTTATGCATGCAGATGATTCCTACGGGGAGTAGTTTGCTAGCTGGAGAGCTGTTCTTTTCGGCGGCGGTGGCAGCAGCAGCTTTGTGTAGGATATGCTAGCTACTACCTACTTCTCTTTAATGCTACGGTTCAATTTGGCCTGGTGGCCCAAGTGTTCTTTTCTAAAACAAGAGCACGTTGGTGCTGTAATTGCGAGAAAGGAATCTATGTGGAAGAAATTTCAAAGGCAATAGAGATTCCAACCGCTCTGGGAATTTGCGCTCACTGACTGGCTGTTCGGTGCCGAATCGTGAAGCACATTTTTTCGGGATCCCATCAGTACAACAGTACGACGATACCAATCTAAGCTCGCTTGATATGGATCAAAACTGCATATTTGAGATCAATAATTTAGAGACGACATAGCGGGTTTTGCGGTTTTCCTTAACGAACGTTATGGTTTCTGAAGTACCTACTTACGCGGATGACACCACTAGGACCGGATATTATAAAATTCATGAGAGTTGATATGGCTTCAATTTTAAATACATTTTGGAGTAATGGTCCAGTCATTGATTTGGGAAGGTGATACAAAATAATAAGGTCCCATGTGGGCAACGTAGAACATTGATATTGCCTACGTTAACCAAACCAATACCATCAGAAATGACAGTTAGCGTTTCAGACGAAGAAACAAATGAAATATTTGGATGACAAGCATTTTAGCAATTCCTTCGGGTACTAAGACTCTATTTGTACACTGTTTTTGATTATTTTTATTCTTCGCAAAGTCAGAGAATAAATGTTCATGTATACCATGATTGCCAAAGGTACAAGCAAAGTAGAAGACAGAGACCTCTGTCCTGACCCACCAAACACATTCCCATTGCCGCCAAAGCCCTCGTCTTTCCGAAATCACCAAGAAGGCATAACTTCAGAGAGCGGCTAGTGCACATCGCACCCTCAAGGTTAGCTGCGCAAGTGCGCAGCCATGCAGCAACGAACATCGATGACTCGCTTCGGGGAGTTCACTAATGTAGCCTGCTGGCGCTTATCCAGCATCCATGGTGGTTCTCAAAAGACGGGTAGGGGCCACCATACCACGCCCGCACCCAACTGTTTTGCATGCGTCAAGAACTGATACTTGCGTGTAACGCAATTTGACCTGCTGAAAGCTCATGTCCAATCAGCTAGTAGGTACCAGAAGGAGTTGTTTACAGTGGGGTCTCAACCTGCCCCGGCCCTTACCAGGGTCCTCTTTCTAACCGCGGGCTCGGATCCAACTCAGTATACCAACGGCACGACAGCAACGCTATCATGAGGTTCTCCCCGCGGCTACTTAATAGCTGTAAAAGTGTAAAGGATGATTTTGACCGCGTTTGAACTAGCGATTCTCCGAAACCATGCATAACATCACCTGTATATCCAAGACGATGTGAGTGATAGTCGATGAAATGGAATTCCAGCCAAACACGTCTTTAATCATCCTCTGGATAAGATTGTCCGGAGTTGAGTCCCCTCCACATGTGGCAAGTATGCGTTGACATAATTCATTACCTTACCTTACCGGTCATACTAAGGCCTGAGTGTCCACTGCTGCATGTCTCCATTCGACTCGGTCCATGGCTGTGTGTCTCCAGATCCGCACTCTGCGAAAATCGACGCCCCACCTGATCGACCCACCTAGATTGCTGCGCACCACGTCTTGTTGTACCGGTCGGATGACTCTCGAGAACCATTTTAGTCGGTTTGCTATCCGACATCCTGGTGACGTTACCCGCCCACCGTAGCCTCCCAATTTTCGCGATGTGGACGATGGTTGGTTCTCTCAGCAGCTGATGCAGTTCGTGGTTCATTTGCCTTCTCCAAGTCCCATCTTCCATCCGCACTCCGCAGCTCCTTCCGTTCGTTGGTCCTCTTCACATGCTTCGTGCCCATAGAGGACTACCGGTCTGTTCGAAATTGGACTACCCTAAAAAAACCTAATTTTAACAGCAGCACTTTGGTTGTGACAGCTTGAAACTAATTATTTCTATATTATTTGAAAATATAAAAAAATCAAACATTAATTTCTTTTTTAGCTTATCTCTAGTTACAATGACTAACATTCAATGGTCTTTCGTATAATTCCCCTTTACGACAAAGGTTTTCTGGCGCGGTTTTCCAACGGGATCCTTCACGCGAACATCGAAATATACAAATAATTCAAATTAGATTTACTTCATTTGGCTTACCTTGATTTTCAGGAACACACCCCCTCCCTGAGGATGTCTATGATTATAGTAAAGCCAATTATGAAAATATTAGACTTCAACTTAAACGAACTAATTGGCAATCTGTTTTAAGAAATCCAGATGTAGAATATGCTGTTGAGACTTTTTATAGCATTTTGTCGGAAACAATTCATTCGGAAGTTCCACTAAGGAGAAAACGACGAAATAATGGTTCTAAAAATCCAGTCTGGTTCAACAGGCAAATTATTAACTTAAACAATCGGAAACAAAAGGCTCACAAAGTATACCGACGACACAAAAGTCAAGAAAACATTGAAAAGTATTTGAGCATTTGCAATCAACTTAATCTAGCCATATTCACTGCTCTTGAAGAGTACAACAGAAAAACCGAGAATGAAATAAAATCCTGTCCCAGGAACTTCTTCAATTATGCTAAAACTAAGTTGAAGTCGAGCAATTTCCCATCAAAAATGTCGTTAGATGGTAAAGTGGGAGAAAATTCCGATGAAATTTGCAATCTTTTTGCGGCTTATTTTCAAGAGACTTATAGTACATTTTCTGATACCGATCGCGACTATGAATATTTCTCCCACTTTCCTGACTTTACCAGCAACATTGGAATCAATCATATCATGTTACAGGATATTTTAACCGGTCTAAAAGACTTAGATCCAAACAAAGGTCCAGGGCCAGATGGAATTCCACCGGTTCTTCTGAAAAACCTGGCAACTGAATTTGCGGCTCCATTATTTTGGCTTTACAACATGTCACTTGAAACTGGAAAGTTTCCGAAAGGATGGAAAAAATCTTTCCTCATACCCATCTACAAATCTGGTAAAAAATCCGATGTTCGTAATTATCGTGGGATTGCCATTATCTCATGCATACCAAAACTATTTGAATCTATTATAAATAGATGTGTGTTTAATCAAATCAAACTAAGAATAACAAATGCACAACATGGATTTTTCAAAGGTCGGTCGACTACAACAAACTTGTTAGAATTTGTTAATTACACCTTATGTGCAATGGACAGCGGTAACTATGTTGAATCACTTTACACCGATTTCAGTAAGGCGTTCGACAGAATTGACATTCCAATGTTGATTTTCAAGCTTGATAAAATGGGAATCGAGTCAAGACTACTTAAATGGATCGAATCGTACTTAACTGACCGATTACAGATAGTAAGATTTGAGGGGAAGAAGTCAGAACCTATCAACGTATCATCAGGAGTTCCCCAAGGCTCACATTTAGGACCTTTGCTTTTCATATTGTTTGTAAATGATATCACGTATATTCTAAAACATCTCAAAATCCTTATATACGCCGATGATATGAAACTCTTCAAAGAAATAAAAAATGAAGAAGACAGAGAATGTTTTTTGAGTGAAATACGCATATTTGACCAATGGTGTAGTAAAAGCCTGCTGCAGTTAAACGTGAAAAAATCTAATTCAATTACGTACAGCAGAAAACATAGTACACCACCATTAATTGTATCTTTAGGAAACCAAGAAGTTGAAAAGTGCAATAGAATTAGAGATTTAGGTGTAATCTTAGATTCCAAATTAACTTTCACCGATCATTATAACGCTATCACTCATAAAGCAACTAATATGTTAAGCTTCATTAAGCGTTTTAGCTACAACTTTCAGGACCCATACACGATTAAAACATTGTACGTCGCTTATGTAAGATCAGTTCTAGAATACTGTAGCATAGTATGGTCTCCCTACATGGTAACACATGTGGATCGAATCGAATCAATACAAAAGCAGTTCCTCCTATATGCCTTACGCAAGTTAGGTTGGTCAACATTTCCACTGCCTTCATATGAGGCTAGATGCATGCTTATAGATATTCAAACGTTGAAAGAGCGTCGCGAATTAGCCATGGTTTCATTCATAAATGATTTAATATCTCAACGCATCGACTCCGCCAACTTACTATCATGTATAAATTTCTATGCTCCTGCTAGACTATTGAGAGGTCGTAATATATTTGCTCTAAACAAACATAGAACAGATTATGCAAAATTTGGTCCTTTGAACCGAATGATGAACCTTTATAATCACCACTGTGCATCTATTAGTTTAACGATGTCTAGAACAAATTTAAGAGAATATTTTAAGTCTTTGAGACATAATAGAGTATAGTTCTTAAGTGATATAATTAAGTGAAATTGTAGTCTACGGTATGTTTGACGAAATAAATAAATACCCGTAACTCTGGTGGGGCTCCTTGGCTGCACCGGATTTACTCTCCTGCATCTCGAGCACAGCCAGTCTGGCAGTGTTTGGACGAAAAAGTGATCAGTGAACCACTCGGCAGTTTTTCTTCTCTTCTGTTGGTTCTGTTTCAATTACCAAGCGGTGTATGTTCTCTCGTCGAGTCGCATGGTTCACGAAGGAACACAAAGAAGATACTCCGATATAAACAAGCTGCGGCGATGAGCGGGCATCGTTAAGTGTAACACTTACCGATGATCTCTCATCGTTGGCTTGGGACAACTGTGAATAATTGTTATTTTTATAAGTATTCAATGCGTTTTCGCTTTAAAAACGTGAACTACTATTTAATTTAACTGTATTCCCGACGTTGCAGGTTGTGTAGTCACAATAAAAAAAGAATTATGGCAATAAAATATTCTTACCGAATGCATCGCTTTCATTAGCGTCATCGAGCATCTTCTCTCTTGATTGCGCTCTCGTATCGAACCGGACAAGAGAATGATCAGCATTTCGAGGAGCGTTCCCGAGCATGTTGGTTCACGAAATGTTACAATCGCGAATGTATCACTTGCTGAGCATGGACCATTCAGTGGTTCGCGATAAAAATCCACACATTGCAGTCTGGTCGCACCTCGCTCTTTGCTAGAACTTGCAAACCTCGTTAGGCTGCAGATCTCGCCGATCTGGAACGCCACAAACTGCTTGTACCGACGATGGTCAGAGTGGATCCACGAGAGCCCGGTCCTGCAGTCGGACCGCATAGAACGCTGCTTCACTTCCAAAGGCATAGTCTCAACGACTGAGTTCACCAGCCTCGCTCCTTGCAGTGTAGCTTGCAGTCGCAGTATGGGCAACGGTACTACCTGCGACCTAGCTACCACGAGCGAGCATAACGACCCAGTGGCTGTCTCGATGCGAATGTACACCAAGGCACCGTCGCGTCCTGGCCTGCGTCTACGAAAACATGTAGTTGAATGCTACGGTAATAGTAGTGGGGAACGCGAACATTTCCCTTTCCAGGAGCCTCTGGATCCAGTTGATCTTCTTCTAATCTTCTCCTTACTCGATTTGCTGACGATGTTCAACGGAACGTGCCAACTCTAGCGGCTGTGACACCGTCGCTTCGTACGCGTAAACTTCACCGGAATTATAACTAATTTACAAACGAAAGTCGTGAACTTCTGTCAACGACCAAAATTTTTGAAGCATAATTTAGCACTGATTTCGAAACCAAGCTTCAAAAAATTTAAAGTAGAACAGTTTTTGAGTTTCAGCTCAATATCGAGTTTTGCAAGTTTTTAAAATATGGAATTTAATAAGATTCAAATATCTTGCGTTTTGTTCAACCAATTTGAAATCCTTTTCCATAAATTGAAAGCTGAATATAATACCATTCGATCATCTGAATTCAGGTTATGCGTCAAATTGATGAAAATCAAGATTATTGGCGAGTTTTGGGGACGATCTCCTTGAATTTTAGCAAAAATTCCAAAAATTTATGAAGAAATGTATTTTTTTTTTCAATTAGAAAAAAAAAAACAATTTAAGTTTTTTCTCAACGTTTACTTGATATATCATATGTGGGTGAGTTACAGTAAAAAAATCAGCTCAATCGGAGCATTAATTACGGAGAATGAGATGTGTGAAGTGAGCGACTTTGCTTAAAAATAGAACAAAAATCGTTTTCAAATCGTCAACCTTGTATGGAAAGTCGAAAAAATTTCCGCTCTACTGTAATTTTTTTCCTTCGCGTTTTCGAACTCAGGGCATGATTCTACACCAAAAACGATCATCAGCTTACCGAGTTCAAAAATGCTGTAAACTTGTGTTATCAGCGAACATGCATCGGACTTTGGTATCGACCTCGAGATCCTTCCTCAGGCGCTTCTCCAATGTCGGCCTCTTCACCTCCATAGGGTAGCTGTCGGTAGCTTCGGTGTTATTATCTTTCGTCTTAAACAGACCCGCCACGAAACGATCGCTGATCCGCCTCGTCGGCTTCTCCGAAATCTTCTTCGCTCTTCTGTCTACTTCCGGCTCCGGAAGCAAAGCAATGGAAATGCCGGACTCCTCCAGTGCGTAGGAGATCTTCGAGAGATCGTGTAACTTATAATGGGACACTGGGGTGCACGAATGATACGCGACCATTCCGTTGATCACCTTAACCTGTCCCCGAGCAGGAGAAAACAGCTGAAGAATATCTAACTCAGGTATGAAAACCGAATACCTACAACCTGAATGAGGTATTAAGTAGCCCTGCATAAGACGTTACCTAAAATAATAACTGATGTGTATTATGTGAATAATGACAATAATGATACAAATAGCGATTTTTCCATAATTGAATAATAACTCAAGCAGTCCTCAACATCAAACTAATAACTCGTTGAGGTATTGTGTTAATACTTACAAAATACCAAAATTAGTTATTTTTAATACCTGGATAACTTACCAATGCCTTGTCTTGATATGATACCTGACTTCGGTATGCTCCAGTTGTGTATCAGTTATTCATTCCTGCTCGGGTCCCGATGACCCGTATACGGTCTAACCCAGCTTCGACCTCACTGTTATCGGCTCCTCCGGTCAACCAATTCGTGATTCCAACGGCGCGTAAAGGAGTATGTCCTTCAACCCGATTAGAATCTGTGGAGCGGTATGATGAATGGCGGTGATCGGTAGGCCTTGGAGATGCGCGAACTCACCACTTCCGAAATAGTCACCGTGTGCTGCGGCAGCTTCAAGCTCTCCACTGTGTGAGCACTCTTGATCTGGAAGCGTTTCGTCGATCCTCTCACCGAGACGAACAGACTCACGCACTGCGAATCTTTCTCTATTCTGGAAATTCCGGCAGTCCAATTACGCGCAGCGGCTGTGTTACGCCTCGAACTCCTAGTCGATTCACCAGTGCCTTTTCGACCAGCGCATACGACGATCCTTCGTCCAGAAACGCGATAGTGTTTGCGGAATATTTGACTCAGTGCAGAGTGACGGGCATCATCCGGAAGATCACTGTTAACTTTGGCTGCATAGCGTGAACGTTGCAGTTTAACCCTGCGACCGGCCTTGCGAAATGAAGCAGCAGGTTGTGACGTTCCCCACAGCCTTCGATATTACAGCGGAAGCTGAGCTTGCAGCTGGCGATGCCGTGCTCATTCTGGCATAGTTGGCATAGCTGGAGCCTCCGAAACTTCTCGCAGTCCCGGATCCGGTGAACCACTCTGCCATAAATCTGGCAGGGCTTCCGCTCCCTCCTGGATAGACTCGAACTCCTACTCTTTTCCACGCCGTGCGAATGCACGTAGTTGTTGTGCGTCCTGCTTGTCGATCATTTCTTCGATCCGGATTCTCCATCCCGAGCAGAAGAGAAAAACAACAGCATAACAAAATGCGTTATTTTGGCAAAATAACTGCATAACGGAATTAGTAATTTTCATGTTATTAACATAACATATCGAGTTATAAACTTGGCTGTCATAAGCGGCAAAATAACAAGTCACATAACAAAAATTTGTTCCTGAAAAATCAATTTAATAACATGTTTTGTTAGTGGCAATAACAACTTAATAACAGTGAATTTGGGAAATATTTCAATAACAAATTTTGATATTAAAGAGTTATTGATAACATTTCGAAAGCAAAATTAGGATAAAAACTAACTTTTTTTTACTCATTTTTGGGTAATTATTTTAAGTGTGTTATTCTATTTTTAGAAAATAACAGGTCACATAAAAAAATTCGAATTCATTATAAAACTTACAAACATGGACGGGATTTGAACCTCCAATCCTGCTATCGTAAATTTTCAGTCGCCTTTACCAATGAGGCTATCACAGCACTTGCGGTGAGGGACGATAGAAGCTTTACTGGTTCTACGTATTGCCAGTTTCCCCATTCCCCCATTTCATGTTTGCCAGTCGCAGGACAAAAATAGACAGAGATTTGAATGCAAGATCAAACAATGAACCTCTCTCTCTTACCAACAGCGCTATCGCGGTGCGCAGACATGTGCACTGTAACACTAATAACAGTGGTGGCGTTCGCATGGCCCGTCGTCGGCTGTTGCGGAACAAAGAGAACGACGAAAAAGTTGCTAGTCGACTATTTATGATTGAGCTTCGTCATGGGGTGCATTTTGGCGGTGACAAAGATTCTTTCCAGACGGAGATGATTTTTTTTAATTTTTTGTTTTGTTCGCGCTGTGAGAACGGCGATTATACACGTACCTACGTGAGCGAAGGTAAAAGGTAATTATATCATATGCCGATATGATTACTTCTGCAGATGCTGTTTAGTTTTATTCTGTTTTAGATTATTTTTAGTAATGAAAAAAGATATTTATGACATAATGTCAAGCAATATATGATCGAATAATAATAGATCGAAAGAAAAAAGTTATAATAGACAAATGCAATCATCAATTGAGCAGAATTGTCTGTATAGTTGACATTTTTATTGATTAGAATTATTTAGTAGGTACCATATTTGCTATCTTCACTCTCACTAACATTCATTACTTCGTAATACATAGTCTGTTCGGTACTTTTTGACGTTATAATTAGAGGTTAGAATAGCAGTACTGTTAAAATGACATATAAATTCAACTAAGTTTACACAATTTTGAGATAAAAAAAAACTCATTTGCAGATGTATCACTTTTTGAAGGTAAAATTTTACTTAACCTATAAGAATTGGGAATCGTAGAAAAGTGATAGGAATTTGGCACCGTAACGGGACTGGGATATTGAAAGAAGGAAATTAACACAAAGATAAACATATCAATAGCTATGATGCTATATTTACCCAAAACTCAAATTATAGCAATGAATAAAATAAAAAATACGGAAGAGTCTGATGAAATTTCTAGAAGTTGCAATGCCTTTATTTTTTACTTCATAATATGAAACAGCAGACAATAAAATAAAGAAGGTAAACTATGTAATGGTTATACCTGCGATAAATTTTCTCCGATTTTGACAATATTGATCTCATGTGATCCAGATTTCTTTTTTCCATCAACAACAAATCCGACTGAACCGATCTGGTCATCGTGAGTTAAGAAAAAACCCGAATTGCCATACACGTGGAATTTTCCATAGACCAGCTGCAATTAGCTTCTTTAGTGGTGTTCAGATAATTCCATATTCACAATCTACATGCCAAACTGAGCCGACATCCAAATTTTCATGAACTTTGGTGCCCGGGAACCTATTTAAAAATCGATTTAAAGTTTGTATGGGAGCGATTTGTCGAATCACCCCTCGTCGCATTTCGTACTGGGCGGAGCTGTCAAGCAGTTGCCCAGCTGTCAAAAGGTGATTTCAAAAAATCTTTTTGTAATTGAATTTAGGTATCAAAAAAATCTGAAAAAAATCATACTGGCTTAAAAAAAGGTGCTCTTTCGAATAAAATAAAAAAATCAATATATTATTCTTAATTTGAAAACCCAATTGGTGATTGGTACAAATTAAGTACCTTACCAAGAAAAAAATGTTAAATTTAAATTTATACGTTCAATATGTAGTCCGTCCAAAGTCTTACACCGTACATCAAACCGTTTTTAATTAGATTTTGTTTTAGATTTTACAGAGGCATTTTAAAATCTTCTCCTGTGTGGTAAGGATAGGATTTTTCAAAACACCATCGTTCTTCTTCTTCTTCATGCACCATCAAATCACCAATAGCATATCTGCACAGCCTAGGCCCAAAGTATTGACTTCAAAGTAATCATTACGAAGCATAAATGTCAATTTCTTGATTTTGCTTTGGCTGACCAAGCCAAGGTTGACCGTAGCATTTTCATAATTCAAATCTCAATTTGTTCATCGAGCACATGTTCTGTTGTGCTGCACGTGGATGTCAAAGCGTTTTCAACAGTGTAATTACGAAGCATGTTTCACGAGAGACCATATATTTTCAATACGCTAACTCCACAACAACGCCGATATTACTGCGCCACTTGGGCAGTGGCTGGTATTTTGGGTACTTTTCAGCTACAACTCAGTCAATTTCAGAAATTTAGCAAAACCTCGCGCCGCCCAGCAGGGACTTTGTTTTGTACACATTACAGCACCTCCATGTCACGTAATATACCACACCTCTAATCAAATGTGATACCGTAAGCGTACCATACTTTGCGCACCTAGGGCCTAACTTTGCGCACTTTTCAAAAAATCGTTAAATAGTATTTCTGGTGCATTATGCAAACTTTTTCCCACGGAATACTAGCTAATGATATGGGGCATGCACTTTGTCTCAATTTGGATGTAATGATAAATGGAAGAGGAAGACAAATTGATGAGTGAATATGCAGTTGCTTTCCCTAAAATGCTGTAAATAACGTTGTAGAATGACGTAGGTTTTGTTTCAAAATTTGTTTTAGTTTAGATAGCAATACCATAAAGTATTTGTGCACTCTCAAAAATACAATAATAACCGAACTTGTTCCACAACAGAATGTAATATTGAAATGTTATTTAAGGGCTGCATACCAATTGCTTGGTCATAACAAAATAAGATTGTTCAACAAAACATGTTATGGAAACGTAATGCCTTGATAATTCAATAATAACAAAACAAGATATAAAAACAGGTTTTGTGATTTCGTAGTTATTAATTTGATATTCCCCTCTGCTCGGGATACGCAGCAACTTCGCTAGCGTCCCTCACGATCCTTGACAAGAAATCGGATAACGTCCGCAGCGTCACCACTTTTCTCTTCCTGCGATACCGTACCCATTCCAGCTGGGTGCCAACTGGTAGCTTCTCCGTAAGCTCCTGGATCAGCATGGAGTTGACCAAGTGCGTCGTTAGCCCGGTCGCTTCAAGGTGATCGGTGAGCTGCTGAAATACCACTTCGATTCGAAGCTGATTAAACTCGCCAGCCGATCCGCTCTCGATGGCGTTGCGTCGCAAACCTTTAGCAACGTTATGGTATAAAAAAGAAAAGAAAAGGGTTTAGGACCCAAGCAGTATCATAGTGAAAGAAGTTTGAAAAATATTGGAACGAGACTTCACAGTTCATGACCAAAGTGTGTATGGAGAACTAGGGGTGCTCAATTTATGTGCGCATTAGAAGGTACCGTGCATATATTAGTATTCCAGTTAGCCGGCAAATACAAGGCTGACTCGCTGAAGGAAGGGGGGGTCGTCAAGTCACTGGACTTCTTTTCCTGCTGCCCCAATCAGACAACTACTCTAACGATGAGGTATTTAGAAAAAGAGTTTCACCGTGATCGGAATTCACTGGGTCTAATTGGTGACCAGTATAATGGCAGTGCTCTCGCGTGCATGCTATACAACCATGTCTAGGAAAGTTCACCCAAGGAATGGCAGACCACGGGCGTACTGATACACTCAAGCTATTGCGAAGCTGTGCCGTGCCTGTCTACGGCAGGGATAGGGTGCGACTCAAAACTCTTTGCGTGCCGCACACGCTGCTACGAGACAGCACAACAAACTAGAAGGAGACGAGTATGCGCAATCGGTTGTGTGTTGCTCGCTTACTTTGCCGCTCGCTGGAGCTCTCCTGTCTCTCACGCTCTGTCGTATGCACTCTCTCGGTGCTTGTCTCCGTGCTTTGCACTTGGCTTGATACTATGCATGATTGGAAAAATTTCGAATCAAACGACCCATCACTTGTCAACCCTTGACAAGCTTAACAACTTTGCCGAAAACACAAACTCTTCAATTAATTTATTAAGTGATTTTTTCTGTTTGGAGAAAAGCACAGTCCCAAGCACCGAGCATTACTCCCTGCGCCGTAGAGCTAGTGCTGCGATTGTCTCTCGCACAATTACGAAAGGCTCTCACTCATACGTCTCTGTCTCTCGGCAAAACGGGAGACAAGCACTTGAGATTGTGTGAAGCACATGCTTTTTTCGCACCGCACGGTGCATGCCGCCAATCCCTGGTCTACGGGCTGGACGACGGATGCAGCGAGCCCGTACTGATGAGAAACGGGATGAACGATGCTTACGGCTGCCAAAAGTCGCGCTCAAGGCTGAGATAAGAGCAAGCGAATAGGTCTGCTATGAGGTTCTCTGTTGCAGTACCAATATGAACCCGTTGAGTGATACAGAATTATGATGGCCAAGACAAGACATGTAATGGCTCCTACCGTGCAGTCTCCAGAAATGTTAGAAAGTATCAGCGAGGAGCTCTTCCTGCTCATGATCTGGGTCCTTGGCCTCCTTTGGTGGAAACGCTGGTGGCTGGCGTTGTGTGGGGGAGTCACCGATGAGCAAATTGTGGGAATACATATCAAAATCCTTCAGCTCAGGTCCGGAAGTAGTTCCAAACCTGGAAAAAACTAGCTATTGCAGAGGCTATCGAGATGATGAGATCTGTTATTCAGAAATTTCTGAACTTGGGTGTCTTCCCAGCGGTTTGGAAGCGGCAGAGACAGGGCACAAATTTCCCAAATGGAGGAGAACGTGCCTCTGAAGCCGACCTACTGATACCAGGTCCTCAGTAAGGCGTTTGTCAAGAAATCCACGATTTTTCGGTAACACGTGGTTATCTCTTTTTCTCGGATTTTGCAGGGAAATTTCAATATGTTTCTGACTCGTTGACTAGCTATTTGGAAGTGGAATGCCCAACTGCTTTAAATTATTTCTTCAATAAATTCACCCGGTTGCAACACGTTGTAGGAAACCCACGTGTTTTCAAATTTCGGAAGATCTTTCCCTTATCAAGATTAATATAAATCTAAGCCAACGAACCAATTCAAAACTGACTGATTCACTAAATCCCTCTATTATTTCCTACTCCTTCCAGCTGCGATGATAAAGGAAAAATCCCAGCTGCTTTCGGTCCAAACGCTCACCTAAAACGTGATTTAAATACATTTTGCGGAAAATTTACAATACCGGAAGGTTGCTGCTTCCGCCGGGCAATTTTAAAATATGCGAAACCAGAAAGGCTAATGCAGAGAAGGCTGACTCCCGGCGGTCGCTTTTTCTTCGTTCAATTCGTTTGTCCGATTGCACTACCTACTACTGGGTGTGTAAAAACATGTGAGCCTCTTCTCGATCCCATTCCGAAATGGGCCAGCAACCGGACGACGGCCGCCGTTGTTGTACCTAGACCCCGTGTGTCCATTTAAATTCTAAACAAATTAAAACAAATGAGGGAGAAAACACGCTTGCAAAAGGGGTAGATTTGCTGCATTTAAATAACGAAATTCACCTGCGCCCCACGGAACCGAACCGGTGGTGGAAAGGCCCGGTGTCTTGGTCGGCTGGTGTCTTATCCCGTTTCAGGAACGGAACAGTTCTTTGGCGTGGATCGAGAAAAAAAAACGTCCCAAGAAAGTCAAAACGAGAACTGCCAGTATGGACGAGTGAATGGCAGGGATGCTAGATTATTTGGTAACTATAGACCACCTCAATGGAACATCTGATGCTTCATAGTACTATTGGATTGGAATGAACACATCAAAAAAATCCTGTAGAAAAAGTCTCAGATGAACATTTCATGTTTAAAAGAAGATATTGGATAGGATACTTTTTGATTATTTCACCGAGTGACAATAAAATTGATTCTGAGAATCTGGAAAACAACTGATTTGACATCTTACCCAACCAGTCGCTGCTTATCATGTTGGTAAAACTCTACGTAATCGGGTTGAATTTCATTCGATAATGGTAGTTCACTAATAAACAACTGGCAACTCTGGTGGCCCGCGGAAGGCTCTCCGTCGCTCAGTGTCTTTGCCGCTGGCAAACGATTTAGATTCAACCCTCCTAAATCGTATGCTCGAATCTCCAGACCGGCTACAACGTTAACACCGGCCTCTTGGAGAACCCCGTAAGAAAGTGCACCCTTTTAAATCTAGTGCCCTGACAGGTTTAGGGTTGATTGCCAGGGAGGAACGTGAAGATTTTTTTTCTTTTGGATGAAAAAAATCGTGCTTCGATTCTCCCAATACAGCATTCAGTGGTAAAAGCAGCATCATCTGTGTCCTGGTACTTTGAGAATGTGTTCCTTGACCAGGGGATATTTTTTCATCGAATTTCTGGTTTCGAGTTTTGATTTTCTGGCCAAAGGACATAGCAAATGAGTTTTAAATGGTGAGATTGTTGGTTTGATGGGGTGCCGGAATGGATGCTGAGTTGTTTAGAAACAGGACTTGAAACAAAAATTCCCACAGTCTGTCTGGCTGTATACGTCTTCCCGTTTTCGCCATGCCAACTTCCATTCAAATAGGTACATTAGTAAGTAATTTACTAAACTGTCTCTTAGGCAAAGACTGCAGTGAGTGCACCACAGTTATAATACTAGTCTAACATTTGGACAAGAATTCGCTAATCGACCAAAATCTTGTACTATGGTGACAATTTTTAAGAGTGGTAAGGAACCCGTAAAACGCTCACCTCCGGGATTCATTTCTTGTGTACCCCCTTTTGCAAGCAGGTGGCTTCTTGCGACAATCATATAGGTATTTTGATCACCACTCCACGCCTTCTCGTGCCATAACAGATCAGCAGTGAACACCAATTTTGCAGGGTTGTTGTCCGGCATTTTTGAAACACGTCATGTCCACCGTTTCCTTCCGTCGTTGACCACATTCTGGATGCTGGGTTAGCCGTAAAGTGCAGCGAACTCGTGGTTCATCCTTCCCCGCCACACACGGTTCTCCTGCACACTGCCGAATGATCGTCCTTAGCACGTGTCGCTCGAAAGCTCTTCGAGTGCTTGCAAGTCCATGGCGTGGTCCATGCGCCAAAGGCGTAGCCAGCTTTTCGGTTAGAGGGGGGGGGGGGGCGGAGGGGGCAAGCACCCTTAGCAAATCTGTACCTACTAGCTTTTATACCTATACGCAATACGATGATATTGAATATAATATTATAATCTAAAAGCATTAATTAACCAACCCTACAGCAGTTACGCTGTTGTATTTTGTGCAATACGTTAAAAAAGCTCACCTGATCCACATAAATCAAGTTCTCCAGAAATTCTTGAAATAATTTAGAAAAAAATCAGGGGTTCCTAGGGATTTTCTTGGGTACACCCCTGAAAAGATGATTGAAGGCTTTCTGAAATCATTTAAGGAATTCCTGGAGTAATCCCTGGAAGACTTCCTGGATAAATCCCTGAAGAAACACCTGGATGAATCCCTGAAGTAAGCCATGTAGAATCCCTGGAGGAATTCCCGGAGTCATCCTTGGATGAATTTCTGACAGTATACGTGGAGAAATTTCTGTATAAATTATGGTAGGAATACCTAAAGAAATATCTGAAGAGATGTCATGGGGTCTCCAGTTAGCCTAGTGGTTAAGGCTATGGATCGCCAATCCGGAGACGGCGGGTTCGATTCCCGTTACGGTCGGGAACATTTTCTCGACTCCCTGGGCATAGCGTATCATTGTACCACACAATGTACAAATTCATGCAATGGCGGGCAAAGAAAACCCTTCAATTAATAACAGTGGAAGTGCTCAAAGAACACTGTTGAAGCGAGGCAGGCCAAGTCCCACTGGGGACGTCGAGCCATAAAGAAGAAGAAGAAGAAGATCTCATGAGGAAATACTAGACGAAATTATAGATGAATTTCTGTAGGATTCCTTGGAGGAAATTCTTGAGAAATTCCTGGAGGAATTCTGGGAGGAATGTCTAGAAAAATTTCAGAAGAAATCTATTGAGGAATTCCTAGAGGAAATCTTAGAGAAATTTCAGAAGGCATCGTTGGAGAAAATCTTGGAGAAATCCCCTGTTGGAATTCCTGGAGGAGTCCCTGAAGCACTTCCTTGGAAAATATCTAGAGAGAATCCCGGAGAAATTTCTGGAAAAAAAAAACCTGGCGTAATTCGTGGAAGAATTTTTTGATGAGACCCAATAGGATTTCCTGGTGAAATTCCTGGAATTCTTGGATGAATTCTTAGAGCAATCCCTGGAGAAAACCGAGGAGGTATTCCTAGAAAAATTTCCAGAGTAATTCTGGTAGTAATTGCTGGATAAATTTCTGAAGAAAAATCATTGTGAAATTCCAGGAGAAATTCGTGGGGGAACCCCTGAAGCAATTACTTTACGAATTTCTGGAGGAATGTCTGGAAGAATCCCTGAAAAATTCCTGGAAGTATTCCTGGAGAATTTCCTGGAAGGATCTCTGGAGAAATCCCTAGAGGATTTCCTGAAGAAATTCCTAGAGAAATTGCTGACGTTATTTCTGAGAGATGCCCTGGAGCAATTCCTGGAGATATTCCTTGGGTAAATCCATTGAGATATTCCTGGAGGAATTTCTTGAGGAATTTCTGGATGAATTCCCGGAGAAATCCTCGAAGGAATTCCTGATGAAAACCCCGGGTGAATCATTGAAGAAATTTGTGGAGAAATCCTTGGAGGAATTCCCGGAGGAATGCCTGGGGGAATCCCTGGAAAATTACTGAAGGTATTCCTGGAGAACTTCCTGGAAGAATTTCTTAAGAAATCCCTAGAAGATTTCCTGGAAGTATTCTTGGTGGAACTTCTGAAGGATTTCTTGGAGGAATCCATCAGAAAATCCCAGGAGAAATTCGTGGAGAAATTCCTGAAGTAATTCCTGATGGAATCTCAGGAGAAATTCATGGAGAAAGGCCTGGAGGACTCCCTAGAGGAATTGTTAATAATTTCTGAAGGATCAATTCCTGAATAAATTCCTGAAGCCATTCCAGGAGGAATTCCTGGATGAAATCCTGGAGGAGTTCCTGGATAAAATCCTGGAGGAATGCCTGGAAGAATGCCTGGAGGAATTCTTGGAGAGATTACTGTGAGATTGTTGGAGAAATCAATGATGAAATTCCTGGAGAAATCTCTAGACGAATTTATGAAAAAAAAATACTGGATAAGTTTCTAGAGGAATCTCCAGAGGAATTCTATTATTTTTCTATTTCTGAAAAAATCTTTTAATAAAATTCTGGAGGAATTTCTAGCAGAATTTCTGAAAGCATTCCTGGAGAAATCCTCAAAATTTCTTGAAGAAATTTGCGAGGAATTCCTAGAGGAATACCTGGAGGAATTCCTGAAAAATTCTTTAAGATGTTCCTGTAGAATTTCCTGGAAGTGTTTTTGAAGAAATCCCTAGAGGATTTGCTGGAAAAATCATTAGATGAACTTTTGGATGATTCCCTAGAGGAATCTTTGAATTATCTCCTGGAGGAATCCGTGGGAAAATGCATGGAGAAATTCGTTGATAATTTCCTGAAATAATTTCTGAAAAAAATCCTCATAAGATTTTCTGAAAAAATTGCTGACACAATTTCTGAAGGATTTACGGGAGCGATTCCTGCATCAATTCCTAGAAAAAATTCTGGAGAAATTCCTGAAGAAATTCCTGGATAAAATCCTGGGGAAATGCTTGGCAGAATTCTTGGAGGTTTTTCTTTGGGAATTGCTGAAGGAATCTTACGAATACTTGCAACAAATGCTGGATGAATTTCTGGGGGAATCTCTAGAGAAGCTTTGGGCGAAATTTCTAAAAATTTATTTTGAGAAATTCCTGGAGGAATTTGTAGAAAAAAATCTGAAAAAATTCCTGGAGAAATCCTCGACGGAATTTCTGGAGGAATCTCTGGGGAAATCCTTTGAGAAATTCGTGGAGAAATCCCAGGAAAAATCCCAGAAGAAGTTCCTGCAGAAATTTTAAGCGAAATCCCTAGAGGAAAACCTTGAAGAATTATTGGAGGAATTCCTGAAAAAAAATCTAAAAGGTATTCCTACAGAAATTACTGGATGATTTGCTGACATAATTTATGATGGCATTCCTTGATTATTTCCTGGTGAAATTCCTGGAGTAATTTCTCGAAGAGACCCTGGATAAATTCCTGGATGAAATCCTGGAGGAACGCCTGCATGGATTTCTGAAGCAATCTCAGGAGAAAATCCTGGAAGAACTCCTGGGGAATTCCTGGGGGATTTTTTATGGATCCCTGAAGCAATTCCTGGAGGAATATCTGGTGGAATTCCCGGGAGAATCGCCGAAAAAACCCCAGGAGAAATCTCTGCAAGGATCCAAAGAGGAATCTCTGGAAGAATGACTGAAAAATTTCCTGGGAGAATTCCTGGTGGTATTCTTGGAGGATTCCCAAAAGTAATTCCTGGAGAAATCTTTGGATGAATTTCTGTAGGAGTCTCCGGAAAAAATCCTTGGAGATTGAAGCCGTTACTTTACCCTTGCAGTAGCCTTTGAAGATTTCCTGGATAAATTTCTGTAGAACTTGCTGATGGAATTCTTGGAAGAATTCCGGAACCAATTACAAGAGGAATCTCTGGAGGAAGCCCTGAAGGATGCATTGAGGAAACTGGAAGGATTCTTGAAAGAATCTCTGAAAAAAAAGAAGTCTTGTTAGAAGTCTTGGAAGGATCCCTGAAGGATATCCTAGAGGAATGCCTGTAGGAATTCCTGAAGAAACCTATAGCAGAACTCATGGAAACATCTCTAGATCATCAGGCGAAATTTCTGGAGGAATCTCTAGATGAATTCCTGGATGAATTTTTAGAGAAATTCCTGCAGGAACTCCCAGAGGAATCCCTGGAGAAATTTCTAGAGGAATTCCTGAAGAAATTGATTCTCTTAAGGAATTCGTAGAGGAATATCAGGAATAATTCCTAAAGAAATCACAGATGAAATTCTTGGAGAAATTCTGGAGACCCACTCAATCGTGGTTGAGGAGGGGTGGATGAGGTCCAGGAAACTGGAGTTGGATCACCACAAACTGAGGTGGTGGTTCTGAAAAATCGGGAATCGGAGCAGCGAGCGGTGATCTGTGTTGGCGATTGCACTATCACTTCGAAGCGCTCCGTCAAACACTTGTGGGTGATGATCGACTTTACCTTCGGTAGCTAAGTTGATTACGCCTGCAAAAAAACTTCCACAGCTATAGTGGCACTGTCCCGGATGATGTCCAATAGCTCTGCGGTGTATGCCAGTAAGCGCAAGCTTCTGGCTGGTGTCGATACGTCCATACTAACGTGGACCCACTGGGTCCCGAGGGTAGATAGTTGGATTAACAGGTCCCATTTGGAAGTAACATTCCACCTGACTCAGGTCCTTCCTGGCCATGGTTACTTCCGACAGTATCTCCACCGTTTCGGTCATGCGGGTTCTCCCGAATGTCAGGTTGTGCAGAGGAAACGGCGGAACACGTTTTGTTCATAAGACTACGTTTGTGCACAATGCGTGACCGCATACTTGCCACACGCGGAGAGGACACATTCCGGGAAATCCTGTCCATTGTGTTATGACAAGTTTGACTGGAATGTCGTTTCATCAGCTTTTTCTGTTAAAAACTTACATTAGAGTTAATATTCACAAAATTAAAAAAAATATATATGTATATAATAAAAGTTTAGTTTATTTTTCATTTTTTTCTGGATCCAGAAACAATCAAAATCATCAAAATTCATATGATTATGGGGCAATAATCTTTTTAGCAGTTTTTTAAGATTGAAAATACTTTCAGAAATCACGTAGACGGACTGACTGGACTCACTGCGGTGAAAAAAATAATGTAAAATAAGAATTAACAGAAAGGTTGAGTCTCTGTCATCAAAAATGTTATGATACATACAATAGAATCCAACAACGCATAGTAGTATCAGATAATTGTGTCAAATTGTTCAATATTCTTGTAGCACATTTAGATTTCCTATCACAATTATTTTGCAGAAAGTTTCGTCTAAATGTCCGGTCAATGTAGCGTTATCATCTACATCAATCACACAATTTCCCGCTACGGCAATGGGGTGAAAACTGCACCCCCTGTCGTCGTCGGCGGCACTGAAGCTATACAGAAGGGTGTGCGCGTTGCGTAGTGGGTCGCTACCATGTATCCTAAATAACCACGTCGCGTTTCGTTCAGTCATCCATCCAATCCATTTTAGGTCAGTTGTCCCGGCCTAGAGGACATTCGCACTATAATTTTGCACTTCGGCTGTCGCCATCAACGACGACGGCTGGCGGTGCAGGAACAAATGGGCCGGTGAGCGACTGTTTGTTATCGCTGTGTTATGATCTTGCTTCCTGCTGTTCGGATATTACGTGTTATTTTAGACCATATGCAATTTTGATGAATTGCAAGAGGAAGGGTTGACGGTGGTGCATAATTAATAAGACCGCTGGTGGAGGGGCTCCGGGCGTGGAATGTAGGTACCTAGCTGCCTACCACAACGCGAGTGGTGCATTGAAAAGTGCAATGTAATTATTTCGAATCAAGGGTTCTTTGGGGGTTTTCCGAGAAGCTAATTAAGCCAGCGCCAGCGGAAGGGTTTGTTTTGAAACAAGAACAATTGCACATTTTCATGTGCAACCCCATTTTCAACGGTGTATTTTGATACTTAAGGATTCGAGGAAATCAATAATTACATCCACGGTCAATTAATATGCACTATTTACTGTGTGCCAACTGAAGCCATGTGTCTGAACCGGTATTTTCTATGTGCGGTTTCAAAATTTGATCGACAGGCGGCTGACGCCAGATATGATATCGAAAGTACGAAATTGGCCTACGGCATGGTTTGACAACATTTGGATGATAAACAGTAATTGCAACGTTGGGGTTGTCCATTATACATATATTTTTTGGCATGCACTCATAAACCATGAGCATAAGTGTAGAATTGGCATTACTAGTATTTTTTACAAAATGTTGTAGTTTCTTTTAAGAACCTCGTTTGCGGAGCTTTAGGAGGTCCTTTCGGTACACGTTTTTAAAATATTTGTAAGCTGATTTTATTGAAAATAATAATAAAAAAAAAAACAGATTAATCCACCTAGTGGTGATAGTGCCTTTCTCGCCGAATATGTATTCATGATCTTTACGTCAACATTAGCCAATCCTGAGAACACTTACACGCTTAATACGATTCATGTAAAATTTGACCTCCTTATGGACCAAATTGTGCACAGTAATTTTAGACGCAAAAGGAGATTGAAGAAACTTTATTCAGTGTTGATGCGATCAAATTATAATTTTCCCATAACACGTTGATCCATCCTACTTTATATTAACACCACAGGAATTTGAAATGGTGTGATTTGATGAAATTGCGTTGGTCACAATTTTTTTCTCATGCATATATTAAGACTTTGACCATTTCTTCACTTTTAATCTTACCCACCGTTTACCAGGCTTTAAGAAAAGTCAAGATTTAATTTATCGCTAACATTGGTTTTGTTCACTTTCATAATTCCACTACTTCATGTACCGCATGCATGGGTTTGGTTCAATTCCACGTTTGATCATTTCCGGTGGATACCTGGAACCGATTCCATGACACTACTGGTTGTCCCAAATATTGTATATGGCTTTTTTCTTGTCAACTGGTTATCAGGCTGCCTAAAAAGCCGCGAATCGATGTGTTACATGGAGAGCATCCATTAAGTACGTCACGCTGAAATTGGGAATTTTCGAAGCTCCCCCTCCCCTCTTCGTACGGGTTTTTCCTATACTTAGCCCGGGAGCGGTCGCGTCGTGTACTGAGTATACGCACCATGAAAAAAGCTCACTTGTAATACAAAGCGTGTGCGTAGTGTCGCTGAGGGTGGCTGAAGACGCGACTGCTCGAGGGTAAAATAGCTTGTCACACTTTTACAACCCCCTCTCCAAGTAGGATCGTGACGTACTTAATGGATGGCCTCATGCATGATTTTAGTTTTACTTCTATATTTTACCATTTTCGGTGGGGCCCTCGTTACCTGTTCTTCAACACTACCGGTTCTCCCAAATGTGCGTCTGAGACTTTTTGCTGACAAACTGTCAATTAGGTTATTGAAAAAGCCGCGATTTGGTATGTCGCAGCATAGCTTCGGTTCACTTTTATATTTTACCACTTATGATGAGACACCCAAAATCGGTTCCCGGACAGGACCTGTTGTCCCAAATTTGGTCTGCGACTACTTTTTTGTTAACCGTTCATCAGGTTACCGAAAAAAGCTGCTGTTTGGTGTGTCGCATGCATGGGTTTGGTTCACTATTATATTTGGACACTTCCGGTGGGACATCAGTTTCTTGCTAACCTTTCATTGGGTTATCAAAAAAGCCGCGCTCTGATGTGTCATATGCATGGGTTTGGTTCACTTTCATATAAGGCGATTTCCGACGAGACATCCGGAGCTCCGCAATACAACTGGCAGTCTCCAATGTGGTCTGAGCCTACTTCCTTAATAACCGGTCATCAGGGTATTGGAAAAACCATGATTTGATATGTCACATGCGTGGGTTTGGTTCATTTTTCTATCTGGCCACTTCCGGCGGGACCCCCGGAACCGGTTCCGGAACACTACCGGTTCATATATGGTCTGATACTGTTTTCCTGCTAACCTTTCATCAGGTTATCGGAAATGCCACTGTTTGATGTGTCTCATGCATGGGTTTGGTTCTCTTTTATATTTGGCCACTTCCGGCGAGACCCCCGGAACCGAGTCCGGAACACTACCGGTGCATATATGGTCTGATACTGTTTTTCTGCTAACCGTTCATCAGGTTATCGCAAATGCAGCTGTTTGATGTGTCGCATGCATGGGTTTGGTTCTCTTTTATATCTGGCCACTTCCGTCGGAACCCCCCGGAACCGGTTCCGGAACACTACCGGTTCAGATATGGTCTGATACTGTTTTCCTGATAACCTTTCATTAGGTTATCGGAAATGCCGCTGTTTGATGTGCCGCATGCATGGGTTTGTTGCATTTTCATGTCTGGCCCCTCCCAAAGGTACCGGTCCGGATCACCTAAATGGCCATAACTCCGGAACGGCTGGACCGATCCAAACCATTTTCAATAGAAAACAATGGGACCAGATTCCGCGTCGAATAAACCGTCGGTCATTGAAATCGGTTGAGGTTTACTGCCAAAAAGTGATGTGAGTTTTTTGTCCACACACATACACACATACACACAGGCATCACCTCAATTCGTCGAGCTGAGTCGATTGGTATATGTGGCTCGACCCTCCGAGCTTTCTATCAAAAAGTCATTTTTGGAGTGAACATATAGCCTTTCCAGTACATTTAGTGTACGAGAAAGGCAAAAATGATCCATTTCCCCCTAGATTACGGTACAGTTTAAGCAGCCGAGAGCATCATCGGGTACTTGGTAGGGAGTCGAAAGAACGATTGGATCAACGAGGAGTGTAGAGAAATTTTGAAAGAGAAGAACACAGCGTGGACGGTCATGCTGCGATGCAGCATGGAACCCGACAGAATGTAAATTATTTCAAATATGATGAACCCTTATAATTTTTCGACCACCCCCAATCACTATATTTTCACGGCACAGAGCACAGTGTTCGAAATCGATGATTTTACGATCAAAATTAAATAACTTTTTTTAGGTTGGTTCTAGAGGTTTGGCGTGTTCTACAAAGTTTTTCTGCATGTTAAAAGGCGTCTTTTGATAAAATGTTATAAATGATTAATCCCCCTAGAAGTGAGATAAAAATTTTATTTTTTCGAAATATTTTTTTAAAGGTTTGACGTCTTCGGCAAAGTTTTAGCCCATAATAAGAGAACAAAAATCGTAGAACATGTCAAAGCTCCACCTCTTACGGTTTTCGAGATATGGAGCGTTTTGTGCGAAGTACCCCTAAAACTAGTTTTGTCAGTGTAGCTTCAACAGATAAAATCCTACAGTTTTGTGACCTTCTACAAACTTGTTCAGGACGTCAAAATACACATTTCTTCTGAAGATGTCAAGTCATTATATCTTAAAACAAAAAAGTTATAGGCAAATTTATCATATTTTAAGGTGTACTTTCACCTTAAGTAACTATTTCCGGCGCAAAATGGCGCAGATGGCTCAGTCGGTAGTTGAAAGATTAGACTTTCTACTATCACTTGGGGGTGGAAACCCTCGTGGGCAATAGTGGGAAAGGTGGTTTAAATACATGACAAAAACTAGTTATTTTGCCTGTAATACAAGATAAATAAATAAAAATTAATAATTTAGGATCCCGCAGTAATTTTTACTGCATTGCGTAATTTCCAGCAATATTTTACAACATTTATGAGCATGATTTGTTTATTTATTTACTTAAATTAGCGACACTTTACGCCAAAGGTGCATTCGTGTCGTTTTTGAGCATTGTTTTTACCAAACAGAATATTTTATTCATGCTTTTGAATTCATTTTGTTTACTATCAGATGATCAGGCAATTTCTGATAAAGTTACTTTAAAATTACCTATTTGAAGTTTTTTCTGGGGCAATATTCAAGTTATGTAGCGCTAGAAATAGGAAGAAGGAAATATTAAACAGTTCAAGATGTGCATCAAAACACAGAGTAGATTTTTTTCATGTATTTATGTTTATATTTGTTGTTTGACTTTTCAACTACGGAATCAGTATCCGAAAAAATCAGGAGAAGTTTTGATTCGTCCGATAGCAGATTAACAGCTTTTTCGGTAATCCACGAGTTTGACTTACACCTTCGAAGCAATTGAAATATATCAGATATAAATTAATAAAATACAGGGTGTGCCGAGAAATAATGCGATGTTTTTTTTTTATTTCAAACTTTATTTTTAATCTCTTGACATTAATCAATTACATGTTTTGACGTCCCATCGTCTGCATCATGAGTTAATTGAAGTAGGGTAGCGAACCACTTGGGCAGCGGCCGGTATTTTGGGCACTCTTCGCTATTACTAAATTAATTCCAAACCAATTGACTTGAAATTTTGTACACGGCTAGATACTATACGCATCTCATCGAGTTCCAAAAATTGTGTCAATTGGTTCAGAATTGGCTGAGTTATAGCAGAAAAGTGCCCAAAATAGGACCCCTGCCGAAATGGTTCCACTTCCCTATTTTTCATATTTTTAACAGTACTTTTCACAAAAATCGAGTTGAAAATAAATTGTTTTATCAAATTGATCATTTGATATAAAAGATCTACTTTATTTTCACCAGGAAATCGTCAAAATATGTATTGAAGAATGTAAAATTACAACTACCTTAATAAGAACTGCGAAGGTATTTATCAAAAGGCATTTGATATTCTAACTACCAGCCATTCAATTCTACGACCATTGGGTAGGTAGTCATTCGTTTGGGCATAGTTATGTTGTCATAAGTTTGAAGAAAGAAAGTTATAACACGCGGGAACAATATTTTGTCCTGTTTTAATTTTTAGTGATAAAAACTCACTGGTTTTTGTAAAAACGTTGTAAAATATTGCCGGAAGAAACACAGTGCAGTAAAAATTACTGTGTGCTTCTTAATTATTTTTTTAAATTTATTTTTCTTGTATTACAGGCAAAATAATTAGTTTTTGTCATGTATTTAAAACACCTTTCCCACTATTGCCCACGAGGGTTTCCACCCCCAAGTGATAGTAGAAAGTCTAATCTTTCAACTACCGACTGAGCCATCTGCGCCATTTTGCGCCGGAAATAGTTACTTAAGGTGAAAGTACACCTTAAAATATGATAAATTTGCCTATAACTTTTTTGTTTTAAGATATAATGACTTGACATCTTCAGAAGAAATGTGTATTTTGACGTCCTGAACAAGTTTGTAGAAGGTCACAAAACTGTAGGGTTTTATCTGTTGAAGCTACACTGAAAAAACTAGTTTTAGGGGTACTTCGCACAAAACGCTCCATATCTCGAAAACCGTAAGAGGTGGAGCTTTGACATGTTCTACGATTTTTGTTCTCTTATTATGAGCTAAAACTTTGCCGAAGACGTCAAACCTCTAAAAAAATATTTCGAAAAAATAAAATTTTTATCTCACTTCTAGGGGGATTAATCATTTATAACATTTTATCAAAAGACGCCTTTTAACATGCAGAAAAACTTTGTAGAACACGCCAAATCTCTAGAACCAATCTAAAAAAAGTTATTTAATTTTGATCGCAAAATCATCGATTTCGAACACTGTGCAGAGTTGTCATGACCCAATCAGCAGTGATGAATGAGTGATGCCTGCCGCACATTTTAACTCTTCGGCTAATTAAATCTATAACCTTATTGCCACACAGCTGCAGTCCGGTTGGCAGCGGGAATCGAGGAAGTGCATTTTCCTAGTTCTATTCCAACGAACGCCATCAATGGATGACGACAAGAGATGTGCACATGATGAGTCTGTATGAAAATGGTGTCACGTTATCAACCAGTAAAATAGTTGGATTTTGAAATCAGTTATCGATGCTCAATTTCCGGGAGCCAAAAAGTTCGGGATGATACGTTTTACATGGAAATTGAAATGACAAAAGCATGTAGGATCAACTGCTAATGAGATGTCAGTTTTGCTGTCAAGTGAGCGCGTGGTTATTCGATCTGCTGGCCTTTGTTTAGTGCGTTAGTTTTGGGGCACCACAGGTGAAAACGGTGCGCAGTTGATTGAAAATCAATTATGACAACTGAATAGTAAAAAGTTGTGATATCGTATGACGGCTTTAGGAAATTTGCAAGAATCAGCTGAAATTCGGCAGAAGCTTTGGCGGGAATGAACCAGTTCGTTTAACAACAACTTCTCAATACACCTTGGAAACAACAATTCATTACAATTCTGGCGATGAACTGTTTTCCACAGAACATTCTAAAACAATGATTTGCATAGTACGCCTCACCATAAAATTTACATCACTTTTGTCTTATTGTAAAATTTTGTCTTTTCTACATCAGATGGTCAACGCAAGTTATATTTACCATAAACTATCCACTGTTTGACCATCACTTTGCAAAAAGTTAGTTTTTTGAGCGAAATATCTTTTTTGATTTTGGCCCAAAGTTAACCCCCCTGTCCAATGTCACTCCGATTTGCGGTAGTCATCTGGTGATCTCCATTGCCAGAGATGCCAGATATACAGATTTTTGACCTTCTATACAGACAAAATACAGAGTACGGAAAAATACAGATTTTCGAAATCTTATACAGATTTCTCCAGAAAGCATAATATTTGAAGCTTTTTTCAATAAATTTAATGAAAATTGCTGCTTAAACTTTTAAGAATTTATGAAAATTTGTACATGTTCACACATGTTTAGAAAAATAAATACTTGCAAAAAATTTAAACCGTCAAATAGTAGTTGTCTAGTGATAGCACTCTCGGTGTCTGCTATATCCTCAAACACAGCGATACAGAAAAATCTGTATTGATACAGATTTTTGATAAAAATAATCTGGCATCTCTGTCCATTGCATACTTTAAGGTGTGTTCTGTGCACTGTGGGTCTGCCGACGAGTCCGTGATTTTAACATAAACTCTAATAATTACCAAAATAACTGTTTGTTGAACGTACAAATTTAATTATTTGCTACAAAGTATTTTGTTAATTTCATCCATGATTTAGCATTATTCTATCAGGAACTGCTCCGGGAAACTTTATGAACTCCTTCCTGGATTCCTCCACGAATTTGTTCAAGAATTCCTTCGGGAACTCCTTCTGGGATTCGTCTGGGAGCTCCTTCCGGAAATCCTCCAAAAACTTGTTCCGGTATTTTTTCCAAGAACTTCTCCCGGGATTCAGAATATATATCCGGTGTTGCTTCTAGAACTCATTCCGGGATTCCTCCGGCAGCTCATTTCAAGATTTCTCTAAAAACCTTTTCCGGGATTCTTTGAAGAACTTCTTCGTGGATTACTCCAGGAACATCTCACTGGATTCTTTCGAAAACTTCGGCTGGGATTCCTTCGGGAACTCCCTCCAGTATTCTTTCAGAAACTGCTTCCGGAGCATTTTCAAGATCAACATCCAGGATTCTTCCAGGATCCAGGATCTCTTTTCTGGACTCCCGCAGGAGTTCCTTCTGGGTATTTTGCAGACATATTTGAATTTTTTCCCTATATTATCCCGTAGTATATTATGAAGTCCCTCCAGAAGTCCATTCAAGTATTCTTCTAGATGATCCTGGGATGGAAAATATTCAGGAGTCTATTCTGGAATTCCTACAGGAGTTTCATGAGAAATTTCACCAGCAATTTCTAAAGGAATTCCTTCATCAGCTTTGTAAGGAATCGCCCCTGAAATTTCTTCTGCGTCTTCTTCAATATCTCGTACAGGAATTCCATTTTCCAGGAATTCCTTTTGGAAATCCCATTGAAAATTTTGGAAGATTATTTGGAGAATCTAGGACGAACTTTCTGAAAGAATTTTGGAAGGAACTCCGAAAGGAATCTCAGGAACAATTCTCAGAGAATTCCCCAAAACTCATAGTGAATCCCTGAAAGTCCCAGTAGGTATTCCAGAAGGAATTCTGGAAGCATCCCAGGGGAAACTTCTGAAGGAACCCCAAGAAGAATCTCAGATGGGGCTACCAGAGAAATCACAGAAGGACCTCTTATAGGAATCCAGAAATAAATTACTGGATTCACCACCGGAGGAATGCCTGAAGAAATTCTAAGAAAAAATGCTCGAGAAATCTCAGATGGATATTTTGGAGTAATCCTTAGTAGAAATCCTGGAAAAATCTTGGAACGAATTTTTAGAGACATTTCAGGAGGAATCCAAGAGCTCTTGGAAAATTCTCGCAAACGCGGAAGAAATCCTGGGGAAATCCCAGAAGGAGTTCCTAGACAATGCCACCAGCAAGTCATAAATCACTGAATTGCATATTTTGACCTAATTCAACTTCCGATGGGAAGCCGAGGAAAATTTCCTAAGTCCGAATCGTAAACCATAAGGCCAGGAAACGTCAAATACTTCATATACTAAAAAATTTCCTTGGCACACACTGCGTGTAGTGCCTAATTACCGCTCGCGGATAAGTGGATATCATCCAAATCCAGAGCTCTTGACATTATGAATATCTCTTTTGCACTGATTTGACCAAAACTGTAAGAAATAATAATATGGGATAGATGTAAGGGCGGAGTCAATACTGGGTTCTTTTTCTTCTTCTTCTCTGTGGCTCTACGTTCTCACTGGAACTTGGCGCGCCTTATTCTCAACTCAGTGTTCTTTGAGCACTTCCACAGTTATTTGCCTGCCACTGCATAAATTTGTATATTGTGTGATAAGGACAATGATACACTATGCCCAGGGAAGTTGAGGAAAGTTCTCGACCCGTACAGGAATCGAACCTGTCCTGTCGTCTCCGGATTGGCGATCCGAAGCCTTATTCAAAAGGCTAACTGCAGAATCCTATTAGCAATAAAGGGTCTCAGAGTGGATTTTCCGGTCGGGCATAGTGTATCATTGTACTTGCCTCACAATATACAAATTCATACAAAGGCAGGCAAAAAAGCCCTTCAATTAATAACTGTGGAAGTGCTCAAAGAACTCCGATTTGAAGCGAGGCAGGTCAAGTTCCAGTGGGGGGACGTAGAGCCACAAAAAAGAAGAAAAAAAGAAGAGGTATTCTAGAGGAATCCAGGAGATATCAAGAGACTTTCAGAGGGTTTCAAGAAGGTTTCACGGTATGTCAGTACGCTTTTTAACGGGTTTCAACTTCGAGGACACTTCAGAGCGTTTCAGGGGGTTTCAGGGAGTTTCAGGTGTTGTAGGGGTGTTTAAGGTTCGTTTCTGATGGGGCTGAGTTGGTTTCATGGGAATTCAGGAATGTTTCGTAGCATTTCAGAAGGGGTTCAGAGTGTCTAAGGAGCGTTCTAGAGGGTCTCAGACGGTTTCAGGAGTCTTATGGGGGTCAAGGAGCAGGTTCTCAGGTCAGGAGCACTTTAAGGTATCTAAGGGGTCTTCAGGAGCTTTTCGGGAGATCTGAGAACATTTCTGGGGTCCTACCAGGGTTTTCAAGAACGTTCCAAAGGGTTCACGAGGTTTCTGTGGTTTTTAGGGGGATTATAGAGTTCAGAAGCAATTCAGGGCATCTGGGAGGGTTTCAGTGATTTCAATGAAGCCTTTAAAGGTGATTCTGGGAGTTTCATGGAGATTGTGGGTAGGAGAGCAGTAATAAACGAGCACAGCCCACACTCCAAAAGCACTGATGATGACAAAGACGCATTTTATGCGCAGCTCGAACGCGGGTACGACCGCTGCCCAAACCACGACGTCAAGATCATCATAGGAGACCTAAACGCTCAGGTATGCCGGGAGGAGGAATTCAGATCGACGATTGGAAAGTTCAGCGCCCTCCAGTTGACGAACGAATGGCCTACGCCTCATGGATTTCGCCGCCTCCAACAACATGGCCATTCGTAGCACCTTCTTCCAGCACAGCCTCCCGTATCGTTACACCTGTTGATCACCACAACAAACGGAATCGCAAATCGACCACGTTCTGATTGATGAACGGCACTTCTCCGACATTATCGACGTCAGGACCTATTGTGGCGCTAATATCGACTCTGATCACTACCTGGTGATGGTTAAACTGCACCCAAAACTCTCCGTTATTAACAATGTACAGTACCGGCGGCCGCTCCGGTGCGATCTTAGAGCGACTGAAGCAACCGGATGTCGCCACCGCATACGCGCAGAATCTCGAGGCAGCGTTGCCGGACGAGGGTGTGCTCGATGTGGCCCCTCTAGAGGATTGCTGGAGTACAGTCAAAGCAGCCATCAACGACGCAGCCGAGAGCACTATCAGGTACGTAGAACGGAGTCAACGAAACGATCGATTCGACGAGGGGTGCAGAGCGGTTCTGGAGGAGAAGGGCGTAGCGCGGGTGGTAATGCTGCAGCATGGAACCCGACAGAATGTATAGCGATACAGACAGAAGCGGAAGCAGCAGACCCGTCTCTTCCAGGGAGAAGCGGAATGCGAGGAAATGGAACTGCTGTACCGTTCGCAAGAAACACGTAAGATCTACCAGAAGCCCAACGCATCCCCCAAAGGCAACGTGCCACAAGCCGAAATCTGCAGGGATAAGGACGGGAGCCTCCTGACGGACAAACGTGGGGTGATCGAAAGGTGGAAGCAGCACTTCGACGAGCACCTGAATGGCAATGAGAATGTAGGCACGGGAGATCAAGGCAGCGGAGGAAATGACTATGTTGGTGCAGCAGAGGACGGGAACGAACCAACTCTCACGATGAGGGAAGTTAAGGATGCCATCCACCAGCTCAAAAACAACAAAGAAGGTGGTAAGTACGGTATTACAGCAGAACTCATCAAGATAGGCCCGGAAAAGTTGCCCACCTGTCTGCACCAGTTGGTAGTCAAGATCTGGGAAACCGAACAGTTACCGGAGGAGTGGAAGGAAGGGATAATCTGTCCCATCCACAAGAAAGGCGACAAGTTAATGTGTGAGAACTTTCGAGCGATCACCATTTTGAATGCCGCCTACAAAGTGCTATCCCAGATCATCTTCCGTCGTCTTTCACCTGAAGTAAATGAGCTCGTGGGAAGTTACCAAGCCGGATTCATCGATGGCCGATCGACAACGGACCAGATCTTCGCCGTACGGCAAATCCTCCAAAAATGACGTGAATACCAGGTCCCAACGCACCACCTGTTCATCGACTTCAAGGCGGCATACGACAGTATCGACCGCACAGTGCTATGGAGAATCATGCACGAGAATAGCTTTCCCGGGAAGCTTACCAGACTGATAAAAGCAACGATGGACGGTGTGCAGAACAGCGAAAGGATTTCGGGTGAACTATCCAGTTCATTCGAATCTCGACGGGGACTACGACAAGGTGATGGACTTTCCTGCCTACTATTCCTGGAAGGTGTTATGTGACGAGCAGGGCTCATTAGCCGGGGTACGATCTTCACGAAATCCGGCCAATTTGTCTGTTTTGCGGATGACAAGGATATTATTGCTAGAACATTTGTAACGGTGGCAGAACTGTACACCCGACTGAAACGTGAAGCAGCAAAGGAGCAAATCGAGTATTATGGCGGCAAATTGTTGATTCAGTGTTATCATGAATTTGATGTTGAACTAAAATGTGAATGAATAGTTCATGGCATAAAACAGTTTTCATTGCAATACAATTGTACTTCGAGTGAGTACCGTTTAATTCCGCCCAATGTTGCTTATCCTTTGACAGATATGCGTATTTCGACTATCACTTGTAATCTTCCTCAGTGTCAGTTGTCTTAGTGGAAGATTACAAGTGGTAGTCGAAATACGTGTATCTGTCATAGGATAAGCAACATAGGGCGGAAATAAAAGGTACGAAACTGATTACACTCATTCGAAGAGTGTATTCTGCTTAGAGAGTTCGAAAAGTCGGTACAGGAATACAATTGTAACCTAATTGTAAACAGGGTGGCTTCGTGGTCGTGCGGTTAATGTCATCAAGCATTCAGCCGCATCGCGCTGAGGAGCGAGGGTTCGACTCCCGCCGCTGCTGTCAGGAAAATTTTTCGGCTGTGCCACTGGGCGTTGCATGCTAGTCCGTTGTCTAGTGTTGTGCTTACTTCAGAGAGCGAATAGCTCACTGGAAGCATCAAACGTGTACATGTTTAAAAAAAACATATAGGGTCTTGTACCATTTGGGCAGGTGTACCTATTTTGGGCACTTGCCGCTATAACTAAGTCATTTTCAATTCAATTGATTTGAATTTTGAACAGAGTTAGATATTGTACGTGCCTAACTCTAGTAATAGCGGCAAGTTCCCAAAATAGGTACACCTGCCCAAATGGTACAAGACCCTATTTCCAGTAGCATCAAACATGAAAGTTTCAAGATCAGCCTGGAAAGTAAGAGGATCAATATTGGGCACTGAATAATCTTTTCAGAACATGTATATCGCATTCCGTGAGAAACTCGGTACGAATCCGACTGTCTTGGAAGGTCTTCGGCCATCGAGGCCTCTAACTATCGATTAGGTAGAGAAGACAGACCTTTACCAAGCGAAAACAGTAACGGTCGTTGGTCAACATCAGGACCCTGCTGAAAAATTGAATTTGGTCGTGTTTTGTGTTTTATTTTTCCACAGTGCGAAGCTTGTAAAAAAACATAAGGCAAGGCAAGAAATCGCGGGTGCAGGGGTTTTTAGATTGTGCACCGTGGTGCACTTTGGTAATGCACACCAATCTAGTAGCTGGCTAAAGTTGTAGAATAAGCTCATTGTTATACTGAAGAGTACTCTGTAGTGTTGTAAAATCTATAAGCCACAATAAAATCCCTAATTAACATCCGACGATACTGTTCGACGATCGAACGTTACTCCTTCGCTTTCACTAACGTTTCCTTTTCCATGCATCCACACCGCAAGCCCTCCTCCCCCGAAACAGCACGTGAAAATTAAGTGAGGTTACATCAATTACCTGGCTGTCAATATTTGCTCAATTAAGAACTCGTTGATCCTTGTCCCCCTTAGTCGCGTCTCTATTTCGTGTTGGTCGGGTCCGGATGCACTCACGTAGAACCAGCAGCGCAATGTGCTAGCTAGACAATGTGATTGGTGGCCCACCGCGCTACGGGGAAATTCGATTTCTGCTCGTTTGACAGTTTCAGGAAGCATCTAAATTTTCCGACGGTTCAAGCATTTCCACTTCTAGGCATTGAATTGACGATGCCTGTTCCGATCAGCATATTTGTTTTGGAGTATTATATCTGTCGCGGTCGGTACACGTAAACAAAACTGTGTTCACACACGGGCAAGCAAGTTGGTATGTGGGGGTGGATAGCACTAGCAGTATGTATGTATGTAGGTGACTCGTCGCAGATGTTTTCGCTTTTGTTATGGCCCCAAAGCGAGGGTGTGATGGTTTGAGTTGGGTTCACTTGTGTGGGTGATGCTCACAATATCGATAACGTAATTTTCCTTTCACAGAGAGAAACTGGAGCACACTTTAGAGAAAATTGGTAGCACTGATTGGTAACCGGTAAAATTGTACACCGTGTTCTTGTAGTCGCTACTTGTCAGATAAATGTAAGGAGTAAATGATAATAATTGTAATGTATTTTGAAAATTAGGTACTACTACAACAATTGAAATTTTGACAAAAATAAATTGTATAAGAAATCCCCGTTTGAAATCTTCTTGGAAGTATATAAATGTCGTTATGAACCCCGTTGACAGAGTGGTTTCATCAACAATTTTCCAAGAAAATACTTGCTTAATCATTTAAGTAATCTTGAATTTGAAAATCTGGGATGTGGAACCAATTGCGCATAGTTTTGTTAGACGATCCTATTTTGGGCATTTTTTTGCGAGAACTCAGGCTCAAATTTTCATACATGCTCTATGAGCCCCTCCAAAACAATATGGAGGGGGTTTTCAAAGTGTTTAAGTGAGGTTCCAGGGGGTTTTCAGGTTGATCCAAAGGAAAAAGCTTAAAGGGTTTCATGTGAATTTAGAAATTTTTTGGAGTTTCAAGGGAGGATCGATGTGGGGAATTTCAGAGTTTCAAAAGTGTTTCGGTGGGTTGCGATGACTAACGATGTTGAGTGATTCAATGAAAGTCCATAAAATCTCCTGGAAAATTCACCTGAAATCCCTTTGGAACTACGCCAATCCCCCTGAAATCCCCCGAAACCCCGCTCTAAGAGCCCGCTGAAACGATGAAATTGTCAGGACAAGGTCTCAGGAAATAAAGTTGAAATGCTCATAAAACACTAAGCTTAGAGACAGACTCTTATCCAGCTGGAGCATAACGCCAGAAAAAAAAGAAGAATCACAAAAGAATGCAATGATTTTTGCTTCAATTACGACAACAGGAACACCGTACAATTTTCCTTTGTTCTCCCACATGTCGTGGAACACAAACAAGCTGGAAAATCCCTTGTCGATCGTGTCTCAGTGTGGGTGTCCCCAGCTTCTATGTATTTTCCGTAATAACACCACGGCACACATCCTCACGTTTTTGCTGTTGATATTATTATTTTTCCACACGGCGGGTGATTTGAAGGTTCAACATCTTTGGGAACTTGGGACACTTTTCACTCGCGGATTTGGGCCTTCGGGGACTTCGCACAATTCCACGGCGGCAGCGGATTCCGGCGGGTCAATCATTCGGATTCTATCTAAGCAGCGCGGGCAATCGGGAAGGTGGTTAACAACGCAAAAAACAAGAACACTGAAAGCGGAGAGCACAAATAGCAGGCAACAGTAGCGCGAGCAGAGCGAAAAGGTGGCGTAATTGGGACCGAAATTTGCTGATTTACTGTGAAGGGAAGAGGCAGCTCTTGGTCGACGTTGGACGGACGCTCTCTCGTGCTCTTTCCCAGTACCAAAACCACCAAGAAACCGGACAGGGTTGTATCGTGCTTTTCCAGCACATTTCCCACGACCAGCTAGACTTGGTATGCTCTCGGTAGTAAACATCTCCCACAACGCCGTCATGCCACCACACAATCATTTCGGAAACGTGGAGAGCTTGACAAATTTATGACAGGAAAAACTGCTGTGGCGGAAACTCTCGCAGTTATAGTTCCTGGAAAACTCACATGCGAAGAAACTGAGAGAGACATCTGATTTGAGGAATGCTTCACGCTCTGCGCAAGTACAAACATTGGCCATTGGTGGTTACCAAGAATTGGTATTGTCAAAATGTATTTCTTTGTTTTACATTTTTGTATAATTATACTAGGTAATTTATTGTTAGAAAGGTATCTGACTATTAACGTCGATTTATTAGTAACATAATGCAAAATATAATTGCAATACAGAAAAAAAACAAAAATCAAACAACAAAAAATATTGTTATGAGATTTTAAGAGTGTAAACCATTAGTACACAAGTAATTAGACCGTGAAATGTCATGTTTGTTCTAATATAAACAGGTTGCCGTGTCGATTTACAAACTTTCTTTTGTAATAATAGCAGAAATAACTCTCTATATGTTTGTTGTAGACTTCAATAAAACATTGACGAAATTAAATAACACTAACGTATTATATCAATAAGAATAAAATGATGTAGATGCATAATCAGCAGGGATGTGTATATTAGTGTGGGTCATCAGAGCCGTTTTCTGAGATCAAAGCATTTTTGGTTCCGTTTCGGGTCCTGAGTATCTGTGCAAAATTTGAGCACGATCGGTTGCGTCTACACTTTGCGCATTGCAAATGAAATTTGTATGGGATTTTGTATGGGAAAACATATTTTTTTACATTTTAGTCATAAGTTGAAAAAGTTTGTCAGAAACTTTTTAACCGATACATTAAAATGATAGCCTAGGATGCTCTGAAAAACTTTGTTGAAGACCGCAAAGCAATCCGATGCATGTGAAAAAAGTTATAAACAACGAACCGCATGCATGTTTTTATGTTTTAACATGTAAAGGAATAACAATAGCAACAAAATCATGCCGTTTCGCCAAGCAATGTAAACGCTATAGCTTTTTTCATACGCATCAGATCACTTCACGGTCTTCGACAAAAATTTTCAGGTCATTCTAGGCTATGTTTTCACTTTATCGATTACACGGTTTTAGAAAAACTCGAGCTTGTTATGAGAGAAATGCAAAAAAGTGTGTTTTCCCATGTACAACCCCATACAAACTTCAAACGCGATGCGCAAAACGTAGACATAACCGGTCGTGCTCAAATTTTGCACACTCATTTGGGACCAGAAATGGGATCAAAAAAGCTTTGATCTGATGGGATACCAATGAATTTTTTATTTTTCCATATAAACGATGACCCACTCTAGTGTGTATATTGCCGTCAACTGAAATCATATGGAAAGCGCATGCGCTGCAGGGCCCAGCACCGATGAAGAGATTGTTTCACAGATATAAAGTAAGTGAGAAATATTTCAATGAAATATATCATTTGCGTTCTAACACTTGTCATGACAGTTATGAATGCTTCCAAGGATAAAATCGGCTGCATGTGATACACCACGTTGCGATTGTTATGTATTACGGTGCAGTGCAATTTACAAGCGTGTATTTGTTTAGTTGTAATTAATAGCCATAAGTTGATGCGAATTGGGAGCAAGAATCTAGGATAGGCTGTTCATATCTTCCGGAAAATAGTCCATCTATTTCTAACCATACGTTATTAGATGAGGAATGTTTTCAACTCAATTAGTGCTGTTCCGCTCTATTACTTGAGGTCTGTTCGGGCTCGTTGAAAGTTGACCATTAATGTTAATGTCTTATCCCGTTTAGTCAAGAAAGCTGTGTAGTGTCGGTAGCGGTTGTCTCAATTAGCTAAGAATAACACTACGGACTGCCTGTTCCTGTGGTAAGAGTCCACAAAACATGTGACCCCTAATTCATGGTGTAATGCGGCTCAAGATGCGGCTTTATGCTTACCGTGCCTACCCGGGTAGAGCTTAATGGCAAAAGAATGGCAAATTTTACCATTAAAACAGAATGTTTGAATGGCAAAATGTGTTATTTGTTTGTTTGAAATAAGAGTTAAAATAACAAAAATAATAACAAAATTTTGGTAGCAGAAAAACTTAAAAATAACTTATTTTTCCATTGTAATAACAAAGTAATGGTAAAGCATGCGGATTAAATTGAAGAACAAAATAAGTTATTATTGAGATATTGATAACAAAATAAGACCCAAATTAACTGTTATCGGTGAATAACAAAATATGGCATTCTTGAGTTATTGATAACAGAATAAGAATTAATCTAGCTGTTTATGTGGCGATCAAAATAATGGTAGGTTTAGTTGTTCAAATTCAATTTTAAAATAATGGTAAAATTACTCTTTAATTGTTTGAGTTCTAAATTAACATAAATTGATGTGCATCATGTAGAATCCATTGCGAATCAAACACACAGCTGAGAATCCGGAGTAAGCAAATACTTTTGCGAGATACGTCGAATTGAAAAGTTATGCTTGAAATATACAATATAATAGTTAGGGCCGATTTCTTCACCTCGGCTTAACTGGTAAGCCAGGCTTACCCATACAGTTAAACCTGGCTTAACGCTTAAGCCAGGATAAAGAAATCGCCCTTTAATGGTATATTAAGAGTAAAATATGTTATGGTGCCTAATGTTTATAAATAATTTCTTACAATATCAAAATAATGGCAAATTTAGCTAGGAATGTAAATTATGTTATTGTTTTGATATTTTATACAATTCATTATAAAAGGTGCTAAATTGCAAGTTTTACCATGAAAGTAATTTTTGTTATTGATGTGTTATTTAGCATTATTCATGAATAACATATCAATGACAAGATTTGCTATGATTGTATATTTTGCTATTGATTTACCATTTTAAGTTTTTCATAATAACAGAAGAATGGCAAAACGAGATATGATGGCAAAACCAGTTATTATTTTGTCCTTTGTTTGCCATTAGCCTCTACCCGGGTAGGAATGAATGGTTTGGGGGGTCTTTTAAAACCCTAACCACAAACGGAGCTTGTGGAGTACTAGGGCGCCCTCCACGGTATTCTGCCCTTACTGCGCTAACCGGAGCAATGGTGCAGTTGACCTTGTGTTCCTCCGAGATAATCAGCTAGCCTTCTTAAGCCTCAACTGCGAGGTTTAATAAGGGTAGGATTATTAGATTCAATTATCACCTATATGGCTCTTCGCATTATGCGTTTTACACAGTGTCCTCTGTGTATCCTCACCCCTGATGTTCTTCAATCGATACCAAATTGGTTTTTATCGCTGCTGTTATTTTCTTGTGTTGTGATTGTAAGAGCTTGATCTTGCCTAGTTTGGGTAGTGGCTATGGCTATGACAGCTCAGTTGAATCTTCGGCATAAAAGAACAGCTTTAGTTTAAGAACCTTACTTTTGTAGGGGGGATTTCTATGTAGGTGTCTTCGCTTTAATTGCCACCTATATGGATTCGCATTATGCGTTTAACCCGATGCTTGCTACTTTCAGTAAAAATGAAATGGCAATCTCGCGTGTCATGCCTCGAGCGGCAAGGCTGCTTTGAATTGATTGAATCCCTTCCGTCGGAAAACGCCATGAGAACCCCTGTTCTCAGTAATATTCGTGATGGCATATGGCCCTGGGATATGCATTGATTCCAACAAAAGTGCCCACTGGGGCATTTGGGTATTACCTATCGAACATCCTTCTTCGATTCCGATTTTATGTCGAACACCACCGTGTCCATACCGTAGCTGGATGATATGGGCACCTCTAGTGGTCGTTCCTAGGAGTATTCACAGACTACCTTGCAGTGGCCTGTCCATTAGACCTGTTCAATTTCACATCATTTTCTGAATCTAAGTGCCAAAACAAGTCTTTGGTACAAACATGAGCAATTTTGATAAAGATTTAGAGGTGTATTAAATTGATTTTATGTTTTTTTTTGGTCACTTTTACAGAAAAATGCTTCGATACGTTGAAACTTACTCCATGAACCAAAAACATCTTTAGCTTATAGTTGAAACTATTATCTACTACTTTGTCAAAGAAACTGTGGTGTTTAAACTGCTAATTTTATTGTTATTAAACATACTTGGTCGAAAAACACGTAAAAAATGAATGATTTTCTTATTTGTGCACATGAAATTAGTTAAAATACTTCCGCACTTTTGTGACTAATTTTATTATCAATTGCGTCTAGATGTTCTGAATATTTCGTTCATATATCATTTTTACGTAGGATTTCATTTTCATTGAGTAATAATTGAAAGTTTGTCACGCTATACCTTGAAAACACATAGGGAGGCCAAACGAATTTTTCGTGTGAAATCAAAGTCAACTGGGTTTAAACATGGCATTGAATGCTACCACCTCACGGTGTACAATATTTAGAAGGTGATACCTTCCGGAAATCTGACAGTTTTTTGATGACGTAATTCAAATCGTTCATAGGCGTGAACACAGTGATCTAGTACTCACCAATTTAATCAACGTAAAACGATAATAACGACGTCACATGTTTACATCCAAAAATGATGTTTACATAGGTTACTAGCCTGCCTTGTGATATTTATGCCGTGCTACCACCTCAAACATCATCGATCCTTAATGGTGCTGACAGTAAGGTTAAGGAAAACGTATCTGAAAGTCATATGTTCAAGACCAATAAAAGATTTTTTTTAATTAAATCTTCTGATGCCACTGTTGTGTTTCGTTTAAATTTCTTTATTGAAGTTTACTCAAAATTTCTGTGTTTGTGCGTTTCATAGCATAGCATAGCCTGAATTCTTTGATTTAAAACTTATCAAATTAAAACCGAACAAATAATAAACAAAGTAATCTTTGAATTGAAATTTGACACACATTCAGTTTCTTCCAAGATTTCTGCCAAGATTCAATGATCAATATGAATCGCCAGATTTGGAATGTCGGTTTGTACCGGGATTCTTTTCAAAAAGACAAGTATCCTTCAACGCGCAACGTACATCAAGTGTTTTTCCATTACCATAGAAAGCAAAACATGACAGTACCGACAAGCAGTAGGTTAGTCGCGAAGACCGTTCATAACATCTGGTTAGAGAAGAATCGGCAGCCCCAAAAGGTTCCATATATTAGCAAAAAATGGCAACCTTTTCTCAAAGTGGCGGAAATTACTTGCAAACCGTAAGAAGTCTCAATCCTGTTACAAACTAAAGCGGCAACAGTGGCGGGATAATCTACCAGTGGTTTTCGATGTCTCGCGAGGTGAATCCAGATTTAAATCTTTCCGGAGACGGAATCCGTAACAAGTATGTATCTTAACTTCAATCAGTTTTATTCAAATAACTCAAGTTGACTCGTTTCTTGCAGATTCGATCCAAGATAGTGAGCTTTCGGATGCAAATTCGGATTGGGATGATGCCACTTCTGATTATAGTGAACCATTGCCAAAAAAGCAGAAAATCGAACCATGGAAGAATGAAGCACTTACTTTGCTTGATCGTGCAATGGTTACTGATACGGCGGCATCAGCTATTTTAACCGCTACGGCGGTTGGATTGGGTCTCGATACCAATACTCAGTGGCTAGTAGCAGATCTAGCTTGTACCGTCGCAGGACAAAGGTAATTTAGTGGTTGCATGAAATCTCTTATTTTCAGCTACCTATATGTTAAAAAAAATCACCAGGCACGAGTTGAGCAGATGGAGAATGCTCAGAAAGAATTTTCACCATCAGAAGCAGTTGTAATTCATATTGACATGAAACGAATGAAGAAAGGCGTTGGACTCGAGTCAGAAGAAAGGTTAGCCGTAACTACTTCTGGATTTGAAACGGAACAAATTGTTGGAGTACCAGTAATACCAACAGGCACCGGCAAAGATATTGCACAAGCGGTAGTGAAACTGCTGGAAGAAAAAGGCATCGAAAACAGCATAAAAGGCATTTGCTATGACACCACATCAGCGGCTAATTCAGGTATACAAAATGGATCCGTGGTATTGCTGGAAAAGCTGATAGGACGAAGTCTGCTTCGTCTACCATGTAGACACCACATTCTGGAGTTGATCCTTGAAGCGGTTTTTACAAAAGTATTCAGCGAGAAATCCAGTGGCCTTGAAATAACAATTTTCAAACGTTTCCAGAAAGAATGGCCTGGTATCAATAAAGGTAATTTCACTACTTTCACGTTTTTTACATCTGAGGGGCCCAGAATCAAAGGGGTGTAAGTGACCATTTTGTCGATTTTGAGCTGAGCATATCATAAAATTCTTCAGATTTCAAGCTTTCAGGAACTTTTTTAAGATTGTTTCTACGATGATTGGAAAAATTACAATAAATCAGAGAAAATTGGGTTGATTTTGAAACTCCATACATTTTGTATGGGAAGAAAAATTGGTCAAAAACTTTAAACCTCATTTACTCGAAAGTGGGTTTTTGTCACTTACACCCCTTTGCTTCTAACCCCCTCATCTAATATTTTAGTTTGGCTCAATTTAAGATGAGGTGCAGAAAACCTGCTCTCATCAAAATTGAAACCAGCATATCTAAAATCGATTGAGACTCTTCACCACATGAAGAAGAGATTCGCGCTGATTATCAAGAATTTATTGAATTAACTGCCTTACTTCTTGGAGTTGAGACACTGAATGGTGCTCAAATTAAAATAAAGTCACCTGGTACAAAGCAGCACAAAGATAATTATTTGAGATACATATTTAATTTACATTTTTTTTTCAGGCGCCATGCATAGGGCTCGATGGATGTCTAGAGCACTGTACACATTGAAAATGCATTTGTTAAGCGAGCAATTCAAACTCGACAAATCAGAAATCCGGGCTTTGCGCAGAATCAATAAATTCGTTGTATTGGTATACTTGGATGCATGGTTCGCTGCCCCGGCTGGTCCATCAGCTCCGAGACATGATTTGCAATTACTGAGTAAGCTGAAATACTAAGATTCAGAAATCAGAATAGTAGCACAGAACAAACTGTTAAGGCATTTGGATTACCTGAGTGAAGTCAATGTTTGTCTTGCACTATTTGATGATAAGGTCACTGCAAACACCAAGAAGGAGATGATTAGAAAAATGCAAGGCAATACGAAAAAAAATACTCGAAACACCGGAAAAAGCAAATCAGAAAAGTTTAAAAACTATGTAACTTCAACGTCAAAAACTTTTTTTTAAATAATTGACATCGAAACTGACTTCTTTGAAGAAAAAGACGTTGAAAAATAGGAAGAGTACGATTCATATAACAAGGCCAAAATGCTTTGCGAATCTCTGAACGTCGTCAACGATTCTGCTGAAAGGGCAGTAGTGTTAGGTGAAAAATATAACAACTTCGCAACCACTAATGCAGCGTTTCTCAAACTATGGGTCGCGACCCACTGGTGGGTCGCGGACTGATTGTTGGTGGGTCGCGAAGGCTTGGGCGATATTGTAATAAATGTCTTGAACAACTTATGTCAAATGATATTGCTAGCCATTTTTTATAAATTCTCCCTTGGAGAATCGGCAGAGTTTTTATCTAGAAATTCGGTTTCTAATTAATTATATTCAAATTTTAAAAGTGTTATTTTTTTTTTTTGTTTGTATTTATGTGTATTTTAACTTATGCTAATTCTACACTTAAAAATTTTAAAAGTGTTACTCTGGAGTATATTGAATATTGAAGCGATTGTCTGCGTTCCAAAATCAATTTTGAATCTATGAATTTTCAATCAGAAAGTTTAAGATTAGGGTAAAATTTTATTTTCTTGTGTTCTGAACAAAAGAATGATCGTTGCTTGCACATTTTCAGTAAGATTGAAGTGCAGCAGCATATTTAAAAAAAATAGAAGCACCAACAACAGTCAAAAATTGCCAAACTTCGACTAGAAACCTTAACTTGACCGAACCTTAGTAAAGCTAAACTTCGGAGAAATTCTACTGAATGGCCAAGTTACGAAAGTCAGACCAACTGAAAAGTTATTTCATTGAAAATGTAAATAGATATAACTGAAAATTTCAAGTGGATTTAAAATTGCCACTATATCTTCAAAAACTTCGTCCAAATTGTATGTTTTGACTTTGAATAACGTCCTTCGGCAACATATAGGGGTGTAACTTCAGAAAAACCAAAAATCGGCCGCGTCACGAAAAGTGGTCAGCTTTTGAACGCTAATAACTCAGTCATTTATGAACGGATTTTAAAAATTTTAGCACCGATCAGACGCAAATATTTCTAGCAATTATGTCAATTAATAACAACTATTGATTTTCAACAGCGAACTATTGAAACTTTAGGAAAAGTGAACCCATGTTTTATCCAGCCAATCACGTTCGAGCGCAGTTTTGGACTTTTCCGTCGAGCGCCTGGCAGTATAAAAGCTATTTCTTCTTCCCCTCTTCCTTCATTCTTCATCAACACCTCGAGGGGAACGCATCGGCAGAGAGCTGTTCAGTTTGCTCCGTTTGCGTTTTCATTTAGTGTTCTTTGGCAAGCCGAGCGCGGTGGTCGGTGCGGTGCGTCTTCGAGCGCGGCAGCTCGAGCGGAGTCGTTCACCGGATCAGAACGGAGGAGCACAGCTCGGTTTGCATTTTCGCTCAGCATTCTCACAGCACATTTTCACGCTGCCGACCGTGGTAGACGGACGGACGCAGCAGCAGCGGCGGTGGTAGAATAATTTATCATTTCCCCAGTTCGGAAACGGATGGGCGCCGACGACACGGCAGCAACGCGGTTTGGTTTTGTGAAATGAAAATTAAACAGCCCTTATTAGGGCTACAATTTTAAATTCCACGAAAGAGTTGATTCGAATTCCACTAGAAATTGAAGAAACGCAAGTGCAAACATCTTGAAACCTACTTCGAGAGCACCGCCGAGCGCGGTACAAGCACCGCCAGCAACCTAGCAGCAGCGGCGGTGGCTTATTAGCATTTTCCCCGTGCGGTAGCGAATGGGGCATGGCAACAACTGGGAATATTTTAACCGCTTGATGTCGAATCTATTCTAAATTCAAGATACGATGACAAAAGCCTAAACTTATGCGCGCATAATAAATCTGCTTAAAGTTTCTTCAACTTTGAAGAATGGCAGGTTTGCTGGAAAATGAAAATGTTAACCAGCGTTGCTAAATTTCAATAACAATTTTAGAATTTCAAATATCTGTAATCTTAAGAAAATTTTGGTCGAAAATACATGACTTTTGTACTATATACTGTCATTCCTTACTAAACATTATAATATTGGTTAATCCTAAGCCTACATACTGATTTGGAAATGGCTAATAATAATCATTTTAGTATATTTTAATACTCCGCTATAATGAATTATTGCAGATAAATTTGTACGACATCGTTGAATTTTACTCCCCTCACATTTAACCAATCACGTTCGAGAGGGGAAGCCCGGCCATTGTGCCGTATAAAAGCAAACTGCTTCTTCTCATCTTCCATCATTCTTTCTTGACCCGTCGAGGGGACCACATAGAAGGAGAGCTAGCCTGTTTCTCCGTTTGCATTTCCCATCATTATGCTTTGTCGGCTGTTACGCTCTCCTTCGTATCGTTGTACGCGGCGCCAGTGGAGCAATCAGCTAGTTCAAACTGGTGCGCGGCAACGACGAGGGCTTTCTTTTGCCCCAAGTTTGCGCAGCATCGCCATCGCAAAACCCCCATCGGAATCAACGCCACCGATGGCGCTCTGGATTTGGTTGGCATAGCTATCGATTTTCACCTCATGCAACAATTGAACGATTATTGTACAACAAATAAAATTAAACAGCCTTTCTAAGGGCTTCAAAAATGTTCCTCCCAAGAGTGAATCGAATAATTTTCTTAGACGACGCGTCGGGTCACAAATATGTCAAAACCGACTAAGTCTTAAAACCGTAGCATAAACTTTGCAAGCGGAATAGTGGAAATATATTAGATTGTTGTAGCATCCTTTATACTTCCCAGACATTTTTGCCACACAATATAGATGAAAACTGTATGATATCTAGAAATTCTTAGTTATATAATTACATATTGGAAATTCCAGTCCACCAATTAGCATAAGCTAAATGATTTGCATTTTTGATTGATCTGTTTAAATTCTTATAAAATGAACGGTTAAATGGTTTTGACAAATTCGTTTATGGAAACATTTTAAAACCAACTACTACGCGGAACAAGTCTTGTCGCGTCCATTCTAAATTTCTATATACAAACCAGCAAAAGCAGAGAAATTGTGCGAGAGGATTTGAAATCTGCATCAATTTTCTTCGCAAAATAATTACCTGTTAGCATCCAAAGAAATTCAAAGGTCTAGCAAACTATAGTTGGCCCGCTGAAATTATTCTGCAAATTGACTCACTGTATTTCGAGCGCAACAACATAGTTTAATGAAAAAGAAACTAGTTACGACTACCAGTAGCTGGGCTGCCCATAAATGGTGAACCAAGAAAACCTAGTGCTGGGCTAGTACACAGGTTTAAATATTTCTGACGTTCGATTTGAATAGGTCTTATCTGTATAGGAATCCCAGCAAACTTACGACCTATTCAAATTGAACGGCAATGTTTATAAGGAATGAATCGGATCGAGAATAATGATAAATAATAAACTCCACTGTGCGCGACGGAACCCGAGGCGTTCAGTACCACCCTTACATCCACTGAACGTGATACTCGGGACAGAGTGGAAACCAACGCTGTCAACTAATTTGACGTTCTTCCTTTTGTAAAACCTACCTAAATCTAAACGTAGACGATACAAAGTGACATTGAACACGTTAAAACTTATCTCTAAATTGTTAAAATTGTGTTTTTCTCTATTTCTTATGCAAAAATTGTAAGTAGAATTGAATTATATTGAATTTTGTGAACTAAACATAAATATCTACAGGACAACACAAAACACCGAACAAACATTGTTACAAAGACGGAAACTAGACGAAGAAAAACTAAAACTGTAAGCTAACCCTAAATTATAAACTAAAACATGCGTTAATAAAAAATCTTTGTAGCTTGTAGCTGACTCAACTAAAAAGCGAGTTTGTCTGAAGAGGTTTTCGACGTCCGTCCCGTAACAAACCTACAAGAGTTTTACACTCTCAACGATCCGTTTCATCCAATTGGATGCAAACAGCCGGCGCTTGGCGAGCGAGAGGTGTCTAATATGGATCGTCATTGCCCTCTCTGCACGGAGCCAGACAGCCCGGTCTCTATGATCGATTGTGCTAGGTGCCAAAAACGGTATCACCATTCATGTGCCGGTGTGCAAGATGACAATCTGGGTACTTGTAGCACCTTTTACTGCAGATTGTGCGTTCCCCGGGACCCAGCCCCCTCCGTCTCCATGTCCAAGTCGGCTTCAACCACCGCAAGCGCACGGGAGGCGCGATTGCAGTTAGAGATGCTGCAGCTAGAGGAGGAGAAACGTGTCCACGAAATGCTGATGGTGCAACGGGCAGAAGCGGAGAAGCAGCTTCAGGAGCGAGCCATGCAGCTCGAACGGGAAAGGAGCGAGAAAGCGATCGCCGAAAAGATCGAACTGGAGAAGGTCTTCATCACTCGCAAATACGATTTGCTACGTGCACAAGTGGAGGAAAGCGAAGACGGAAGGAGTGTGCGGAGTCGGCGGAGCAGCGTCAAAAGCATCGAAAAGGTGCAGAGATGGATAGACAAACACCCAGTGACCCTGACTTCCAATTCTGGGGATCGTACCCCCACTGGAACCACGTCACAGCAGGGTATTTCATCCAACCAGCTGCAGCCACCAATTACAACACTACCAAGCACGTCCGGATTGCAAAACCACCAATCTGCAGCAGCGATCAATTCCGATGCGTCCAAAGACCAATCCAGCGGTGCAGCAGGTCTACCTTCCAGTGGTTTGGGTGTACCGAGTGAGATTTCGCCGTTAGGTCCAACAACGGGAGCCGCAATTTTGCTTCCAGCGTGTCATTCTACCCCACTCGCCCCGCCAGCAGCTACCAGTCAACCGGCGGTGAACGATGTCGTCCGGGATGATCAACTCAACCGCACATATTCGGCGCCGCTGAACCGCCTCGTCAGCACAGGCAAGGGACTGGAGGCCGCAATGAGTTTGTATACGAATTCAGCTCCTGTAAGTACACCCAGTAGACCAGCTAAGGTAGAAAACGCTAGTAGGGCACAGAATGTACCATTTCCACACACGATATCGCACGTAAATCAAACAGAGCAATGTTTTGATATTAGCTCCTTCAGTGTAGGTAGGGCCTATCCGATAGCAGACAACCATCTCCCTAACCAACTCAGGGCGAAGGAACACAGTATAACAGTTCCAGCTGGAACAACTACACATCAAATCCTCTCTCAGTTACCACACATTGATAATGTACCTTTGATGAGTGTCTCGAGCTATTCGGGTCCAATATTCTCGCTACAATCGGGTCCCTCTGCTCCCCCTTTCCCTCCCGTGTCAAAAATACCATCGTTCGCGAGTGATGCGATCCGAGCGATCTCGACAAGTGCAGTGACCATTCATGATACTCCAGCTGTGTATTCGCGATTGACTGAACCAGCAGTGATTCCCAACCGTTTCAACAGTGGAACGATAACATCTGTGCCGGTGATGAATTCGCGTGAAGGTTTCCATAGCCAGCCGTCACTTATTCCTCCAGTGGCCAGTTCGGTTTCTCTTCAAGTCCCAGCGGCCAGTAATGCGATGCATGGCTCTGCAGTGGCCAGCGCGGCATCAGTGAATATCCCGGCGGCGATCAACGCGAGACTAGTGAATCCGTATGAAGCCATCAATTACCCAGCGCACCAGCAGGGAATGGGATTTAACCCAGTACCAGCTCCAAGTTGTGGGGCACAAGCGGTCAACTTCAACACTCCAACAGCTCAGCAACTGGCAGCCCGACACGTCGTCCCGAAGGAACTTCCTCAATTTTCGGGAAACCCCGCTGAGTGGCCGCTATTTTGGAGTAGTTATGAGACTTCGACGAACATCTGCGGCTACAGTGAAGCTGAAAATCTCATGCGGCTTCAACGTTGCCTGAAAGGGGAAGCTAGGAAAGCTGTCAATTGTTTTCTGCTTCACCCGATGAACGTTCCAGAAATAATTCGCACGTTAAGTACATTGTACGGTCGACCTGAATCCATCATTGGAACTCTGCTGGCAGAAGTGCGAGCTGCGCCGGCCCCACGTTCCGAAAAGTTGGAGAGCGTCATCAATTTCGGATTGGTAGTTCGCAATCTCTGTGCTCACTTGGTCGCCACCGGCCAAGAGATGCATTTGGCCAACCCTATGTTAGTCAACGAGCTGGTTGACAAACTCCCAGCCAACATAAAATTGGACTGGGCGCTGTATACGCAACGAGCGGCCCGAGCTGATCTGAGAACATTCTCGGATTACATGAATGTTATCGTTGACGCAGCGAGTCGAGTGACGCCAGTGATGGACAAACCGAGGGGAAAAGCAGTCATAAATACCCACGCGTCGACTGATCATGGCGGTAGGAGTCAAGGAGACTACAAACCAGCAGCAACCAGACCGGATTACAGTACTTAAGCATCAACCCGGTGCTGGTGAACGGCCTTGCATGGTCTGCAAGACAAGTGGACACAAACCGAAGGACTGTTCATCGTTCAAATCCAAATCGCTGGAAAATCGTTGGAAGATCGCACAGGAGTTACACCTCTGTAGAAGATGTCTCTACCCGCACGGAAAGTGGCCCTGCAAGGCGCCCATGTGTGGGACAGACGGCTGTGGACAACGGCATCACAGACTTCTTCATCCCGGCAATCCAGTGGAAGAACGACAGCCTGCTGCAGCTTCTAACTCTGTCTCAGGAGTAGTCAACGTACACCAACACTGCCACAACAAGGTTCTGTTCCGAATCGTCCCAGTGGAGTTACACGCCAACGGGAGATCCGTCCAAACGTTTGCCTTCCTCGATGGTGGGTCCGACACAACATTGGTGGAGAAGTCACTGGTTGAACAGCTCGCCCTACATGGACCTGTATCACCACTGTGCATGCAGTGGACTAACGGAGTCAAGAGAATGGAGGAAGATTCGATGAAAGTGCAGGTCCAGATTTCCGGTGTAGGACAACGCAAACAGTTCCAACTGAGAGGTGTGCAGACCGTGGAGAGTTTGGATCTTCCTCGGCAGTCTTTGCACTTCAAGGAACTAGAGCAGTGGTCCTCAGGCGTACTATCTACGCGGGCCACAATTGAAGTTCACAAGAAGGCTGCGGGCCGCAAGGCATTTAAAAATTATTTTGATAAAATTTTAATAGAAGGTTTAACTTCGATGTACAAGCCATCCTTTATATTCATCAGAATAATGTTTTAGAGTCAAAATATATGTCTTTTTATATTTTTTGGGCATAATAATTTTGCAGATAAAAAATATTTTTAAAGTTACTGATTTAAAATAGCTTTTTGTTTATTTGTATCTTTTGCTTGGGAATTAATTCTTTACTTCTTAAAAGGGCTTTGATAAAAGTGTCTGCTTTTAGTTTTTGAAATCTTTCTAATATATTCGAAAATCAGATCGCGGGCCGCACTAAACCTTCTCAAGGGCCGCATGTGGCCCGCGGGCCGCAGTTTGGTGACCACTGAACTAGAGGATCGCTTCGATTATCTACGGGGACTTCCAGTTCGGAGCTACGACAATATCGTTCCAGGGATTCTGATCGGTCTGGATAACACCAGTGTGAAGAACTCGCTCAAACAACGCGAAGGGAAGGAAGGTGAGCCCGTAGCCACCAAAACCACACTGAACGAAAATCCCCGCCAGAAATTGAATGAAAATTGCCTCATCCGAGCCCCATGCCTAAAATCAGATGATTTTTGGAAGTTTGTCATTCAAATGCTTATCTGACAGAATCAAAACACACGGTTTAAAAATCCTTCAAAGTAACCATTATAATCATACAATTCAGAATCAAAACAAATCCAGGTGCGGATGATTGTCATTCAAAACCCATACAGTCCACCGGTCGTTTTATGAATGAAATTGTTTGCAAAATCTGATGTTGCTCATATAGACGTTGTTGTATGTATTTCATTTTTTCTAATACTTTGCAAAACAGCTAATATTACAACCATCACAACTAGTTTGAACGAAACTGATTTCAATTGAAGTCAATTCCAAGCAAACTAGTAGAATGGTTGTAATATTAGATGTTTTGAAAAAAAAAGGATAACACATTTTCATTGTATGAATTTAACTTTATTTAGAATTTTCGTATACAGAAATCACATTTCACTTTAATCTTACATTCACTTTTTTCACACTTCACCGAAGTCAAACACTTTTACGCGACACCTTTCCTGCGGCACTTCAACTTTGGAATTTTGAACTGGCATGGCGCTCCAACAGCTAAATGAAAATCAAACTAAAACTAAATGATTTTCGGAACGCGGCTTTGATAAAGTATGTTCAGCTTGATTTAGCATAATGCTCATATGTTAATTCCATCTTTTCATATTTGACTGAAAGGCAGACAACATACAAAATAATAGAATATAAAGAGTAAATAAAAATCCGCCATTGTTGTTTAGAAAATTATTCGGTCGGGATTGTCATTCAGTTTTGGGAATAAGCGCTTGAGCATACGCTCGAATGAGGATTCATTCGTTGGGCGGTGGGGATTTTCGTTCAATGGTCGAATGATTTTCGGTATGGAACACAGTGGAATATGGTTTCTGATGATTTGGTGATGATAATCATTCACAACAAACGTCAAGCGAAAAATCATTTATGTTTGCGTCTATTTTTGTTTTATAATAGGATGATTTTTATTCAGTAGAAGGCAGTAAAATCATTCTGCTGTGAAATCATTCGAAATTGAGATTCTGCGGATCTGTATCGCATTGAATGAAGAATCATTTTCCGTTCGGCGGGGGTTTTCGTTCAGTGCAGGTTAGGATGGGTGGTGTATGGCTGCACTGGACCGACGGATCAAATTGCTTCACACCGGGTACTCCATGTTTGCACTCGTAGCCACGACGACGATCTTGATGGCTTGATCAAGCAGTTCTTTTCGACGGAGAGCGTAGGCGTGTCTGTTGTGAAACCGGTAGAATCGGCAGACGATCAACGGGCACGAAAAATTCTGGAAGCGACGACGGTACGGACTCCTTCCGGTCGATACCAGACCGGCCTGCTTTGGAAGTACGACGACTTCGTATTTCCCAAAAGCCGTCCGATGGCTGAGCGGCGCCTGAAATGTCTGGAAAGGCGCCTGTCCAAGTCACCGGAGCTGTACACCAAAATGAGGCAGCAGTTAGCTGATTACCAGACGAAAGGCTACGCACATCGAGCTTCGCAGCAAGAACTGGAAGAGTCTGATCCTAATCGCATCTGGTATTTGCCCTTGGGTATCGTTGTGAATCCCCGGAAGCCAGAGAAATTGCGAATCATCTGGGATGCGGCTGCTGTCGTACAAGGAGTATCGTTTAACTCGGCTCTACTGAAAGGTCCAGATTTGTTGGTGCCTCTTCAAGCGGTGCTCTGCCGCTACCGTCAGAAGGAAATTGCGATCAGCGCCGATATTATGGAGATGTTTCATCAGGTGGAGGTGAGGCCCGAGGATCGACAAGCACAGAGGTTTCTGTGGCGTGACAAACCGGAGGACCCAATACAAGTGTTTGTGATGGACGTAGTCATATTCGGTTCAACTTGCTCACCATGCTCTACACAATTTGCCAAGAATTTAAACGCAATGGAACATTCGATTGAACTCCCAGAAGCAGCTGCGGCAATAACAGAGAACCACTATGTCGACGACTATCTGGATAGCGTCGACAGCGTCGACGAAGCGGTTCAGTTAGCATCGAATGTACGAACAGTGCACGCTCGAGGAGGCTTCCAGATACGACATTGGATGTCCAACTCGCCCGAAGTGTTGCGGCGCATCGGAGAGCAAAATTCGCAAGAAGTTAAAAGCTTTGTGATGGATAAGGACGGTCAGCAAGAACGCATCCTGGGAATGGTCTGGCTACCAAGCGAAGACGTGTTTTCTTATACGACCAGCTTCCGAAGAGATTTGGAGCGCCTGTTCGACGCAGCGGTTACTCCCACCAAACGAGAGGTGTTAAGACTGGTAATGAGTCTGTTTGACCCGTTAGGTCTCGTCGCATCCTTTGTCATCGAAGGGAAAGTCATCATCCAGGAGGTTTGGAGATCGAAGGTCGGCTGGGATGAGCAAATTCCCGGCGAAATACTTCCACGTTGGCAGCGATGGTTGGAGATACTTCGGTCGCTGGACAAAGTGAAGATCCCGCGGTGCTATTTCCCCGGATACAGCCAAGAAGCCTACGAATCGTTGGAGTTGCACGTGTTCGTAGACGCAAGCGAAAGCGCGTTCGCGGCCGCTGCTTACTTCAGAGTTGTGGACAACGGAACAATCCGGTGCTGTTTGGTTAGTGCAAAGACCAAAGTAGCTCCTTTGCAGTCGATTGGGATACCTCGTCTGGAACTTCAGGCAGCAACGATTGGAACGCGACTGATGATGACTGTCACTGAAAACCACACCATTCCGATCAAGCGAAGAGTGATGTGGAGCGATTCCAAAACGGTACTCGCCTGGCTTCGATCAGACCATAGGAGATATCGGCAGTTTGTAGCATTCCGGATTACGGAGATCCTCGAAGATACGAACGTTGCAGATTGGAGATGGGTGCCAACCAAGCTAAACGTGGCGGACGAAGCCACAAAATGGGGAAAGGGTCCCAACTACCACGAGAACTGCAGGTGGTTCAACGGTCCTGCATTCCTATACGAGGACGAGACTAAATGGCCTGAAGAAGATTCGGCGCAGGAGGAGCATTCGACTGAAGAGCTGCGGAACGTCCGTATTCATGTTCAGCACACGGCTGAGCCCGTTGTACCGTTCCAGCGGTTTTCCAAATGGGAGAGGCTGGTGAGAGCAATCGCATATGTACGCCGTTTCTACCAGAATTGTCAACACAAAAGGAATGGCTCGGCGATCACCACGGGATTTCTATCATGCGAAGAGCTGAATGCAGCAGAGTATCTGGTATGGAAGCTAGTGCAACAAGAAGTATTCCCAGCGGAATTCGACGTTCTACGGAGCAACCTGCACGAGCCATCGGATCAACGGGAAGCGGTAGAAAAGAGCAGCAGCATCTACAAGCTAGCGCCATTCCTGGGCGAAGGAGAAGTAATACGGAAGGACAGTCGAATCAAAGCCTCGCCTTACGTTTCGTACAACACGAAATTTCCAATCATCGTACCCAAGCAGCACTACGTGACGCATCTCCTGGTCAATTGGTATCACCGGCAATACGGTCACGCAAACGGAGAAACGGTGGTGAACGAAATTCGGCAGAAGTACCACATACCGAAGCTTCGAGTTATCGTACGGAAGACTGCGAAATGCTGCACCTGGTGTTCGGTGTACCGATGTGTACCACAAGTACCGAGAATGGGTCCATTACCGATAGCACGGCTCACGCCATACGTTCGAGCTTTCACGTTTGTAGGTCTGGATTACTTTGGACCCCTTACTGTTCGCGTCGGACGGGCCAGTGCAAAGCGATGGGTAGCCCTATTCACTTGCCTGACTACTAGGGCAATACATCTGGAAGTTGCGACATCGTTGTCAACCGAGTGTTGCATTCAGGCAATTCGTAGGTTCATCGCACGTAGAGGAGCTCCCCAGGAGGTGTACTCCGACCAAGGAACCAATTTCCAAGGCGTGAGCAGCGAACTTGCCAGACAAATACGGTCGATCAACGGAACACTGGCGGCTACCATCACCAACTACCGGACCCAATGGAAGTTTAAGCCGCCGTACGCTCCTCACATGGGGGGCGTATGGGAGAGACTTGTACGCTCCGTAAAGCGTGCTCTCAGCAGTCTACTGACCGATCGCAATCCAGACGATGAGACGTTGGCTACAGCACTTGCGGAGGTAGAATCCTTGGTCAATTCGCGCCCTCTGACCTATCTACCGCTAGAGAGCGAGGAGCACGAAGCCTTGACGCCGAACCATTTTTTGCTCCTAAGCTCCAGCGGAGTAGTTCAGCCAGCCACGAAGCCGACGCATGATGCAGAAGCCCTGCGTTCCAATTGGGGCATGATCAAGGTTATGCTCGACAACTTCTGGAGAAGGTGGCTCCGAGAGTATCTCCCGGTTATGTCACCGCAGTCCAAATGGTTCGAAGAGGTGCGGAATGTCCAGGTCGGTGACCTGGTGATGATTGCCAACGAGAAGGAAAGGAACAGCTGGACACGCGGAAGAATCCGTCAAGTATACCCAGGAAGGGATGGGCGAGTCCGCAAAGTCGACGTGCAGACTACAGCGGGTATCCAGCAACGTCCAGTGTCTAAGATAGCAGTACTCAATGTCGCTGAATATTTTGGTATAGCTGAAGGTTTTGGCAGCAATACGGTCGGGGGTATGTGCGCGACGGAACCCGAGGCGTTCAGTACCACCCTTACATCCACTGAACGTGATACTCGGGACAGAGTGGAAACCAACGCTGTCAACTAATTTGACGTTCTTCCTTTTGTAAAACCTACCTAAATCTAAACGTAGACGATACAAAGTGACATTGAACACGTTAAAACTTATCTCTAAATTGTTAAAATTGTGTTTTTCTCTATTTCTTATACAAAAATTGTAAGTAGAATTGAATTATATTGAATTTTGTGAACTAAACATAAATATCTACAGGACAACACAAAACACCGAACAAACATTGTTACAAAGACGGAAACTAGACGAAGAAAAACTAAAACTGTAAGCTAACCCTAAATTATAAACTAAAACATGCGTTAATAAAAAATCTTTGTAGCTTGTAGCTGACTCAACTAAAAAGCGAGTTTGTCTGAAGAGGTTTTCGACGTCCGTCCCGTAACACCACTATCAATTGCCGTCTACAATCAAACTAAACCAAAACAAAATTTCACATCACAGTCTTTATCAATGTTAATACAGCATTCAATAACCGAAACTAATGATTGATTAATTGATTGATTTGTCTTTATTAAAGAGACTTTCCGAAACTAATGCATAAACGGACGTTATTCAACGTCAGACATGCGGTCGTGTCTAGTATACAACCCCTCCAACTTTTTTTTCTTGAATGTGTAAAAGAATACCTAAAACCTGTTGCATGGACTCAAACTGGTTGAACATTATTATAAGAAGCTTGGAAACTTCTCTCAACATTCTTTAGACTAAGAGTTTATTGAAGATGAATATTTGGGCACCTTAATCTTACTTAGACTTTTTAAAACTTCAAAGGGAGCAGTATAAGTAAAAAAATATTGTGTCTTAAGATTGAATATTTTGATTCCATTTTATTTGATTTACCAAACATAAATGTCAAAAATTGTCAAATTGATTAAAATGTGATTGTAGAACAGGTTAAAACTGTTAAAAAAGGAAAACACACCAAAGAATTTATTTTTTCGCTTAAAAAGTCAATATTAACTACTTTTACATGAAAATAGTTTAGAGATGGAGTTCTTTACTTATAGTTTTTGATCCTCGTATACATTTTGCTGATCTGATCGATGAAATCATAGTTATTACGTAATGTATGCAATACCTCTCGCGTTATCTAAGTATTCGTAATATAAGGTGACATTGAGCATGCCTATCAACTTTTGCCAACGGTCATTGCATACAAGTGAAAGTTATACGTTTCATATTATTAAAAACAAGTTCTGGTTTACTCTGTACATATTGAACTAACGCAAGAATCTATCAATAAATTTTAGTATTTTTAAATAAAAAATGTGTTCAATAAACAATGTTCATTTATGAGAAAAATGCCCAGACAAGTGAAATTCAGCGTCCCTAAATTCGAATTTGTTGTCAAAATCCTTACAAATAATGTACTTTTGGAGTTATTTGATAAATAAATTTCTCAAAACCGTTATTTTCGCCTAAAGGTAGGCAATTTCATGAGAAAGTGAAAGACATCCTTTAACATATCGATTATTCAATTGAAAAGGGCATTTGTAATTGTGTAAATCATGTAAATTGCATTCAAATGTCGTTTATGTATTGTTTCAATGCTAATTGCGAATTAGATATGTGAAAATTCCCTGAAAATAATATTGGCCAGCTAGATTGGCCAAACGCCCCTTAGTGCGCCGTTCAGCACGCTGCGCTGGTGGTGTGATTGATGCACTGCTTTTCATACCAAACTCAGTTGATCTTCATTCGCCGCGTGCATCGTTTGATTCGCTGTGCTGCAAATCGATTTCCAAATCGTTCCATCGTGTGATAATATTGTTGAAATCCATCCATTTCCATCCGCACTCCTACGCCACCTTGATCCATGGAAAGCTCCGCTTTCGTTCCGGTAGTATTGATTCTTGTCATTTCGTTGACGAAGAACCGCGAAATCGTATACCGTTCCTTGACGATATCGAGTGTTTCGAAGACCATGTGCCATGAGCAACCATTCGAAAACGTCTTCGTGCTTTGGTTAGAGATGTTCCAATCTCTTTCTCTGCCCAAATCTGTACCACCCTTGTAGCACTTGGTTTAACAATCTCCATAGGATGAACCTTCGTGAGCGCCCGTTGCTCGAAGATTAATGATTCCTTGAAACCGTGATTGAGTTTTTTGCAGTCCCTAACAGCAAGATCCGAAGAGCCGATGGGATTCGACATTGGTGGTGAAGCAGAATCATTGGATCGGTAGGTAAAGTTGTATGCCGTAGTCCGTAGCCCTTTGTGACGTAATTAGTCAAGTGAAGATGTGCATGCCTAAGCATACGTGTTGAACAGTCGTCATCGCCGTTCAGTGTGTGATACTGTAGTGACCAAGATCACGTAGGAGAGATGAAGTTGACCGATCGTTGTATAGGTTGTAAACAGAGAAATGGAGATATTCGGATGCCAGATCTCTGTTGCACCCGCCTGAAACGCGAAGCAGCAAAGGTCGGACTGGTGGTGAATGCCTCAAAAACAAAGTACATGCTGGTAGGCGGAACCGAAAACGACCGGATCCGTCTGGGTAGTAATGTTACGATAGACGGGGATACTTTCGAGGTGGTGGAGGAATTCGTCTACCTCGGATCCTTACTGACGGCTGACAACAACGTGAGCCGAGAAATTCGGAGGCGCATCATCAGCGGAAGTCGGGCCTACTACGGGTTCCAGAAGAAACTGCGGCCGAAAAAGATTCACCCACGCACCAAATGCGCCATGTACAATACGCTAACAAGACCGGTAATCCTCTACGGGCACGAGACATGGACCATGCTCGAGGAGGACCTGCGACGCGTGCTAAGAACGATCTTCGGCGGTGTGCAGGAGAACGGTGTGTGGCGGAGAAGGATGAACCACGAGCTCGGTGCACTTTATGGCGAACCCAGCATCCAGAAGGTGGCCAAAGCCGGAAGGATATGGTGGGCAGGGCATGTTGCAAGAATGCCGGACAACAACCCTGCAAATCTGGTGTTTGCAACGGATCCGGTTGGCACAAGAAGGCGTGGAGCGCAGAGAGCACGATGGGCGGACCAGGTGGAGCGTGACTTGGCGAGCATTGGGCGCGACCGAGGATGGAGATCGGCAGCCACAAACCGAGTATTGTGGCGTACTACTGTTGATTATGTCTTGTCTTAATGATGTTGAACAAATAAATGTATGTATGTATCTCTGTTGCCGAAACCTCACACATCAACTTTTGATAAGGTGATAGCATCGATACTCCAGTACCCCTAGTTCTTGGTTGTTTTTCTCCGTACGTGTGTGAATCTTACTCTGCATACCCAATACAGAGCCAGTTGAAAGTTGAACCATGATAAACGTGTCCGAATGTCCACTTGGTGATCCTCTCACCGGAAAGATGTACATACGTACATGCATGACGGAGAGCGCAATTCCAATTAGCGTTGTGTAGTATTTATCTAGTGTCCACGCTTCGGCGATCTAGATCTGGATCTAGATCTGTTACCACGTCACCTTACATCACCTTACTGTTACATTCACGCTACATATTTATTACACAAACCACACTTATTAATATTGTCAAGTATTTACATTTACCTACATTGTCTTATTACAAAACCTTGGTGGACCGTTCACCGAATGGTCTAAAATGACACTAATTTCTACAATGGCAGGTCTCTTGCCGATCGAACCGCTTTGATTGTGTAACGATAACGTAATTACTATAATCTCTGCTCATTCTCAGAAGATCCTCATCTCAGATGAAATGTTTCAGCAGAGGCGTCTCTCAGGGTAGGTTAAGGGTTTACGTAGCTCCCAAACAACCGGGAAGATACAACTTGCTTCATTTGGTCTGAGTTACGCGTTAACTAGCCTTTACCGTGTCAAAAATTGCATTGATTACTGCTTGAAGATTGACATCTACGCCGAACGAGAGATAAAATTGTTAAAAGGGGATTGTTCATGGTGGGGTCTAGGAGTCAATTTGGCTTTCTATTCCACAGAATCGTTACCTGATGTGTGTCTTAGTTGGTTAAAGCGCCGTTCTAGCGAATACGGAGTCGTGGGTTTGAATCTCACCAGAACGCGATTTTGTTTTCCCAAATTCATTTCTCAAATTGTCAATGAACAACATTCGGTGCCTTCTAATTACAAGTTTGTTACTATGTTTTAGACAAACCAGCAAATCTGGTATATGGCAGAAAAAGACAACATACAGGGGATAGGCAAAATGATCGGAACAGGCAAAATTTTCCCTTCTCAAACAAATTTCAAATAGCTGTAGCTTTTCTAAAAGTGCATCGAATATTCTAAAATTTTCACTGTAAGTTGATCGACAATGTGTATATCAGTGGACAAAATTTGAAAAAGATCGGACTATTTTGCACAAAATTATAAAGATTCTAAAAAAAGGTATAATTATCCGATAGTCAACTTTGAGCTGTTATATCCAAGGATTCCATGAACCGAATGCAATGAAATTTTGACCATTTATGACTTGTATAATGAGCTTTGGAAAACTTTTGACATAACTTAAAATTCTTAACACGGAAGAAAATTATAACGATTAGATTATTTTTCTGATAAAACAACAAATTATCTCACATTTCAAACATCGTTTCAAAATTCTCTTGTCTTGAATACAGATATGTTTTGAAAGAAAGTAACAACATTGGCGGCAAGTTATTGAAAAAGTAATGAGATGCATATTGAAAATAGACCAATTTACTAAAAAATCATAAAATTAATGAAACCGCCACTTTTTCTCTTGTTAATAATTTCAAGTTTAGTCAAACGCTTTATAGAGCTCATTATAGAAGTCATAAATGGACAAAATTTCATTGCATTCGGTACATTGAATTCGGAGATATAACAGCTCAAAGTTGGCTATCGGATAATTCTACCTTTTCCTAAAATGCCTATAACTTCGTGCAAAATATCCCAATCTTTTCCAAATTTTGTCCACTGAGACACAACTAGTTGATCAACTTACAGTAAAAATTTGAGAATATTTGATGCACTTTTCGAAAAGTTACAGCTAATTGAACATTTTTTGAAAAGTGCAAATTTTGCCTGTCCCGATCATTTTGTCTATCTCCTCTATGTAAGTCAGTTTAATGTCAGTTTAATGACAGTTTAAAAACTATCAATTTTCGTGAATTTAGTTGAGCAAAAATATAAAAGTTACACAACCATGTTTTAATTCGACATTCAACAGAAAAAAAGAAATTTTCTCCTTAGCAACCAAACCATTCGAGCGGGGCAAGCTCAGGGTAGAAGGCGGGATAATACCTCCAACATAATTCGGTTTAAACGAAAGCAAATTTCCCAACGCATGCCATGAATAAAATATGAAGCCGGATTCGTTTTCTATCATGGACGACCAACAACGGAAAAAAAGAAAGAAATCTAGCTCCACTTTATGTAGACCTCACCATGCCAACATGGCTTAGCTTTGGATAACTTTTTGTTGTTGGTACCCAAAGTTAAACGCTGTGATCCTCTATTTTCACTTGATTATGATTAATCGAGGTGGTTTACACCATGCTTGCCAGGCGGGATGGGAAGGATGGGATACTTAATTCGAAATAGGGCGCTTCCGCCAATGAATCTCATTAGTTATCATTGCGAAGCTATTCGGTAAAATGATTGTTGTAAATATTATTGAGTTGCAGATGAAACATTTATAAGAATTCACGATGGTATTTTCTTCAATTTTGTCTTGACTTTTACTCGAACAAAATCAGAAAAATACAATAGCTCAAAGTTAAGTGAAAAAAAAAATAACAAATAATTTAATGGATTTCATATTTCTTAATGGAATTTCGATGTTTCCAGTTATTCTGGTAGAACTTGTTCCCTTCAAGACACTTAGATATAACAGAAAAGAAGATGAAAATTTTATTTAGGAGAACTCTATGCCCAGCTCAATAAAATAGCAATAAATAATATCGGGAAATACACCTGCTAATGACTTATAAGTTGTAACCCGTTTCTACTGGCTGATTGCTCCTCCCACGCAGATATCGAAAAGTCGAACCGACCGACGACGACAGATCAGCACCTCCGGGGAAAAGTTTAATTTTACAGCTTGTGGCCAGCCAGTAGCATCATCGTGACCGTTCGAAGACGTATGGCACATTGCTTTGGGAGCGCGGATTAAGTAATAAAGTGAGATGACAGAACACGACTAGGGAAGGCGATGTTTTAGCGAGCGGAAAATCGCGTTGACAACTTTTCAAAACACTTTCCCCCTTTTCAATTCGATTGCTGTAGTAGTCGAAAGTGCGAGAGAAAACAGGTGCTGAACGCTTGTAGCTAGGAGGTTCTGGGTTTCCGTTGGGTAGAGAAAAAACAGTTTGCGCGAACAGAAGGTCGAGTGCTAGTTTTTAGGAGGAAACGAAATTAAATATCTGCATTTCATAAATCATCGTCGCTTTGCGTAAAAGTGGATATCTTCTTCCTCGCTGTTTCTTCACAAGCTGGATGCCAAAAATCGAAAACGTAAAAACTGGAAATGGATGGTGAAAATTAGCTTATAGGAATTTGTGTCAACGATACATTTTTTGTGCCGCGCGGCAGATAAATTTACTATCGTCTCGCTCCGTCTGTGGACCACTTTTGTGCGAAACGGTTTTCATGGAGAGCTGAGTGCCGCGCGTTTGCCTTTTTCCCCTGTTGATACTGAACGGAGGATGAGTGGATTACCACTCGAAAATTGCATAGATTAATCTTCCGTCTTGGAGTCTTGGCTAGAGGGCAAAAAGTGTCCATAAATTATCGGATGACCGGCCGGAACGTTACATTGTTCTAGACTAGAGAAGCAAGAAGCTTGCGGAACATAATGGCTTTACATTTGGTGTCTTTCAGTTGGCATTGTGTCAAACATTCTACAATTTCGAGAGTTTTTTTTTGGGACGCGTAGAGAAGGCATCCAAGACAATCCATGCGATTCATGGATAAGTAAAGTGGATCATTCACACTGGATAAACTCCACAAGGATACAATTCGGCTGCATAGTTACATAAATACATGTATACATAACATCAAATACATTGCAAAATGATGAATCGACAACATGGAATGATACCCTGATCCTCACAAGTTCCTACTTCACGCTGTTATGGGTCAGTTGATGACAATGACAGTCAGCTAAGTGTTGTGTGCTTAGCTGCTAGTGCAGCCTGAGCTTTAATGCCCTTCTGCCTTCAGCTAGATTTAGGAGGTTCACTCGAGCGTCTGTTCACCAAGGAGGTGCAGTTTAAACAGCGTCTGCTCTGGTAATCAGTAGCAGAGTTTTTTTTTTTTAAATTACTTTGTCTTTGTGAATTTTAACTATACCTAATTCTTCACACAGTAGCTGAGTATTAAATGCTGAGATAATGCAAAAGTTGAGTTACCGGATTGATACAACAACTGTAAGATGGAAACTTCCGAGCGATCACAATTGCTGTCACAAATGATGTCTACAAAGTGCTATCCTAGATCATCTTTCGTCTTCTTTCACCTAAAGTAAACGAGTTTGTGGGAAGTAGTCAAGAAAGCACTACAAATCGAAACTTGGAACATTGAATTGCAAGTCACTTAATTTCGCAGGATTCATTATTTCATTTATTTAGTTAACATCAAATTCATGATAACACTGAATCAACAATTTGCCGCCATAATACACCCATCATTTGCAGCTACAGCTGTCCAACGTTGGTCACGTCCAACGCTCGCCAGATGACGTTCCAACTAGATTGCAGCAAGCACGTGGTTCAGCCTTCTCCGCCACACACCGTTCTCCCGCACACTGCCGAAGATCGTCCTTAGCACGCGTCGCTTGAAAACTCCGAGTGCTTGTAGGTCCTCCTCAAGCATCGTCCATGTCTCGTGTCCATAGAGAACCACCGGTCTTATTAGCGTCTTGTACATGGTACATTTGGTGCGGGGGTGAATCTTTTTTGACCGCAGTTTCTTCTAGAACCCGTAGTAGGCACGACTTCCACTGATGATGCGCCTTCGTATTTCACGGCTCACGTTATTGTCAGCTGTTAGCAAGGAACCGAGGTAGACGAATTCTTCTACCACCTCCCCGTCTATCGCAACATTGCTGCCAAGGCTTGTCCTGTCTCGCTCAGTCCCACCTACCAGCATGTACTTTGTCTTAGCCGCATTCACCACCAGTCTGACCTTTGCTGCTTCACGTTTCAGGCGGGTGTACAGTTCTGCCACCGTTTCAAATGTTCTAGCAATAATATCCATATCATCCGCAAAACAGACAAATTGGCTGGATTTCGTGAAGATCGTACCCCGGCTGTTGAGCCCT